>NC_053436.1:5035261-5635261 GCF_007990345.1 Gossypium hirsutum | reverse complement strand
ATCTTATAAACCAACTCCCATCAAAGGTATTAAACTTTCAAACACCTTTACATACTTTTCAAAAAAATTTTCCCTTGTTTCATGTTCCTAATCTCCCAACCAAAACATTTGGTTGCAAAGCATTTGTCCACAACCATCAACCTAACCGATCTGAACTTGATCCTAGAGCTCACACTTGTGTCTTTATTGGTTACTCACCTGCACAAAAAGGGTACAAGTGCTACTCTCCAACCTTACACCGGATGTTTGGGTCCCTTGATGTTACTTCCTTCGAAAACGAGCCATATTTTTCAGCCTCTCATCTTCAGGGGGAGATACTTAGTGAAGATGAGACCTTGAGCAATCTTCTCATTATACCTCAAGACTCTATCAGCCCTACCACCACTACAAAACCTGCTGAAAATCCTACAGCCACTGTTATTCCTGTTTTGGAACCTGTCAGCCCTACCACAACTACAAAACCTGCTGAAAATCCTACAGCCACTGTTATTCCTGTTTTGGAACCTGTTTTTCCTATCTCCACTGTTCAGCAACAAGAAACAAGGGTGATTAATCATACTAATGAAGAAAAACAGCCCACTCATTCTGAAAAACAACAAGGAAAAACTCAGGGACTTCGTGTATACTCTCGGAGACATCAGCTGCCTGAGACCGAAACAGCAGTGCCTATGCCATCTTTACCCGAGGACTGTCCTGAGGAAGAAGTTTCACCTCCTTCATCTTCCATCCATCTTCCAATTGCAGTAAGAAAGGGCACTAGGAGCTGCACTCAACATCCCATTTCTCGGTTTGTATCCTATGGAAACTTGTCTAAATCCTACAATGCCTTTGTTTCTAATGTTGACTCTGTAGAAACTCCAAAGAACATAGACAAGACTCCTATGGAACCCAACCTTAAATTAGGAACTGATAAGGATGGAGAAGAAGTAGACAGGGGGAGATATCAACGGGAGAAACATTTGGAAGCTGCCTACAGGATATTGAGATACTTAAAAGGGACTTCTGGTAAGGGGTTGCATTTCAAGAAAAATGTTCGAAGAAATTATGGGCAAGCTGGGTTTGATTCACATCTACACTCCAGCTTGAGGGGGAGTGTTGGAATTCCTTAAATTAAGCAGATTTTCTACATTAGTGCTAGGAATTTCCTTGTACTGTTAGCCATAATCAAATTACTAATTTTTAGGGATAGGCTAATTTCTAGAGATTATTTCCTTTTTTATTTTTCCTGCTATTCTTTAAAAGGCTGTATTCAGATTAGAAGTAACAAGAGAGAATCATTCTTCTTCCTAAAACTTGTTCAAAGATCTTATCTGTTGCACAATATGTAACCAGCATGCTTCAAAGTTTTCATTTAATAAAGAATTAGTAAAATATATCTCTAATAAGCTGAAACGCATAGTGTGTACATGGCAGATTAGTTTCTGCTGTTGGTTTGCTTAAAGATCACTGGAACTAAGCTTAGCATGTAATTTTACTGGCTTCATGTCACAGATTCTGAAGGAAAGAGTGTGGGTGGAAATTCAGGTGTGTTACGCATTGCTTCAGGGGAGAATTCTGTTCATGAGACAAATAATGCACCTAATGGTGAGGGACGTTCTAACCAGAGCTCAAGTGTCCCACCTTTATGCCACCTTGACATGGGAGTAGTGGAGAATCTTCCTTCAGAGCTCCTCTCAGAATTAAATGAAATTTATGATGGAAAGCTAGTTGGATTGATTACCAAAAGAAAAGTACAAGGTGACAAAAGCACTGGATCTGCATGCTTCTTTCCTCCTGAACGAGCCCAAGGTGAAATGTTCTTTCCTGGTCTTTAAGTGCATATTTAATTTCCTTGTATGAATGGCTTTTAAATTTGTTGGGGTGTTCACCAAGTTGCAGTAGAGGAAGCAGAAAGATCCCGTAATTCTGCTTCTGTTTCATTGAGAAGAACAGCATTGGAAATGAAGGTAACTCTTGAGTTCAAACTAGATATGGCTTTTTGATTCTTTGTATTGTGTTTAAAATATCCCCATCTCTACTAAAACTTTGTAAAACAATTGGAACACCTTGCTGACAGTACTAGTTCTGTTGTTATGTTTATTGTGTTTAAAATATAAACAGTAGTGACACTGATGGCGGTTGGGGGTAGTTGGGATTTCGAGAATATGTAACATGCGCTTTACTTGTTGAAGTGTTGGTGTAAGATAAACATGGCAATACATATAATATTATTTATATCCTAACTGATTCAGTTTTTTGACCTTTGAGATTTCTTCTATTATTCTTCCCCTGGCTATGATGACCTATGTTCACCTATATTTGTTCAGAAGATGCATTTGGTTTTATTATTGACAATTATTTTTTTTCCTTACCTAAAGGACACACAATATATATTGGAGGAACTGCAGATGGTGCCAGACTCTGAGGCAAGACCCGATAGTGTTGCAATTTCCACTGCAGGACTTGAAAATAACGATTTAGTGCCTTCATCTCTTAGCCAAGTAGACACATCTGTGTTACAGCAGCTGCCTGAGGAATTGAGAGCTGACATATGTGAGGCACTTCCTGCGCACAGGATGCCAGAAGGTACTGCCCTGGGCCCGAGAACAGATAACATGCATCCTCCTTTGGGCATCAAGACTACTACTGATAATCAACCTGGATCAACTGATTCTGGTTTGCGCAACAATCTCTGGATTGGAGATCCTCCTCTTTGGGTTGATAAGTTTAAAGTCAGCAAATTGTCAACATTGAATTTTTTTGTTGACATGTATTACAAAGCAAATTCAGCTAAGAGTTTATCTTCGATACTACAATGCATTATTGCTGAATCCCTACATCCTTTAAATGCAAGATGTGATGCTTGGAATGAAGCTATTCACAGCTTCAGTGAGCTTCTCATGAATTATATTAAACTGAAGATGGTAGTAGATATTGAGGAGATCTATGTTTGTTTTCGTCTTCTAAGAAGGTATGTACTTGTACTTTGCTAAGTTTGTCCATTATGGAAGATGATAGAAGTTCTTGCATAATTTTGTTGCTCTCCTTGGTCCTTTACGTATATATATACCTTTATTGTTTTATGTATTTTTGTTGTAGATTTCATAATTATCGCTCAGAATGATCTTTGAGTTCAACTATTGCTGGCCTTTTCGACCAACTGATCTGGTTTCAAAACATTGATTAATGGACTGAGCATGATTTATCATTAGTTGTCTTTGGAGTGCATCTACAATATGTGTTAATACTCGCATAAGGATGCTGTTTAATATCAAAGTGCTAATTGATCAGATTCGTTATTATCTTTTCCTTAACCTTTTGTCATTTATGCTCCTTCAAGCATTATAATAATGTACTGATGGAAGCATAAATATTTTTTCAGGTTAAGTACCAAGTCACAGTTCTTCTTGGAAGTGTACAATTTGGTCTTTCCCCACCTTCAGGTCATCACAGCATACTCCTATTGTCTCGTTCCTATACTTGAAATCGATTTTTTTGCTTTTGGTGACAATCACTGTTTAATATCTTCACATTGTTATCCGCTTTCCTTCTAGTATTCTTTGTCTATTTTAAGTGTATTATCTGATTTCAAGCTATTTTCTTAGGGTCACAAGTCGTTGAGAATATTCCTTAAATTATATACTCTGCCATTTTATTGGCTTATAATTAGTTTTTGTTTAGCTTCTAATTCTCCATCTTCAAGATTTGTGCTTTGGGAAACTAAACACGCCTTTTAGCACTGGATTTTTCAATTTCAACTTATTTACAATCTTCTCTTGTTTTCAACGAAGTTTTATATGTTTTCATTTATTGTAAATTGACATGAAGTTTTACTTGTTTCTGTATGTTATAACTCTTCTAGGCGTCTGTCGATGAAAACTATGGTGGAACCTTGCATATACCTCCAATCAAGTAGTCCAATAACCATGGGACTCTTTAAATGTCTACATTGATCCTTTCATTAGCTGGTGCAAAATGGGCTAATCATGAAAGAAATTTTCACTGCATTTCTGTAGTGGTTGTGGTTCCATGATTTATAGGTGAGAAGCTAGCATGTATGTTATCATTAACTTAATTTTTTTTTTTTAATAAATTCCCAACAATTCTTGCACTTTTTAGCTGTATCACATTGTCACTCTTGTATATGCTATCGGAAATCTAGCTATTGTTGCTGATAATATAGATTTCATTTTCCATAGGTTTGAACTAATTGAACAACATTCCAGTGGCTTTTCTGTTTGTTCAGCTCTCCTCGTGCATAACCACAGGTGATTTTTCTCTTTATGGATAACTGAAACGTGTCACTTGTCATGTTCATGCATACGAGATTATGATATTCCAAATATATGAAAAAAGTTTTTAAGAAATTGAGCATCATCCATATTGGACAAATACCGTATCCAATGCTTACCCCGATTCGGATAATACTCTCGTTCTTATTCTGTTATCCAATTAGGCTGTTGGTATTCTCCATCTTTTTCCCCAAGCTCGGCACCCATTTCTTGAACTCAACTGATCTGAACTTTTTCATTGTTTTCTGTAGAAATATGATTCTAACGAGCTTCTACCGATTATTGGGATAACAAAAGATTACAGATTTTTTAAGACCTTGAGCTAAGTACATTCCAGCTGGGTAGGCAGAACCAGGTCAAGGCAAGACAAGGCAAGTTGAAAAATACCGCCTTTTCTTGTGAGTTTCTCATTAAAAATATATGTAGTAAAAGACGATTTCGAAAGAAAACCTAAAAGTATCTTCTTTTTTCATTCCTTTTTATGAGAAAATACTAAAAAAATAATTTTAAAATTATATTTAGTTACTCTTAAATTAATAAATTTTAATTTAAGTGCATGGTATATGTTTTGTAAAGTATTATTATTTAATTATATACTAATCTGCAGATGAATGTGATATGTCATTTTAAAAAATAATAATTATCATTATTTAAAAAGTATAATTATAAAGGTACTGTTTAGAACCAAATAAAATATATGGCATATTTAAATTTTGATTTGAATAACTTAATCGCACATATTTGATAAGTTTAGTGATGAATTTTAAATTTTATTTGAGTTTATTTATATTTGTAAATAATTATCGTTACGTCAAGTTTATTTAAGTTCATCTATATATATTTAAAAAATATTTATTTTTATTTAATATTTGGTAGTTATTTGTCTTCTATTGTCATTTTTATTAGACATCTGAACGTAAAATAAATAAACACATTTTTTAACATTTGTACTATATTTTTGTATATTTAAATTTTGTTTTATATAAATTATAGTATATATAAATTAAATAATAAATTATTAAATTTGAAAATGGATTGTGCCAGATTTAAGCTTTGAATGTTGAAGATTGAAGATAGCTCGTACTTAAATGTATACCTTTTTGTCTTAGTTTATCTTTCAAAATTTTCGGGATTCAAACCTCCATGAGTAGCTTTCTCTTGAACAAGGGTAAGGGTCTATAAAAAAGAATTTATAATATCTATCATTCTGAAATATGCTCTAATTGATAATTTCTAATTTATTAACTATCTTGAAATTAAAGAATTACAATAAGTTTTGAGCATTTAGCAATACATTTAAATTGAAAGACAAAATTGTTTTAGATATAATAGAAAATGAAAGGTTTTTGTGTATTTGAGTTTGACATTTTTATTATGATTGTGTTTGTTATATTAGATTTAACATTTTGTATTTGAAAGCAATTATATTAATTTTTTAATATTTAATTTGAATTCTAAGGTTGATATGATATAGCTAATATTATTGGACTTGAATTTTTATGATTTTTTAATTGAATAAATGTAGTGTTCATTGTAAATTTATTTAATTTTGTATTTAACTAATTAAATATAGGATGATGTTGGTGAATTTTTTGAGTTTTAACTAATGACAGTTAAATGCGAATAATATAATTGGTTAATTATAATTTTCTCTTAAATTAATCTTAAAATCTGAAACAAGAAAAGGGTGTGTAAAATTTCTTTTCTTGTGTCGAAGGTTAGAAAGATGAAGAATACTTCTGTAATTATTTGTTCCCCTCATTTAATTTATCCTTCCTTTCTATTCTCCACTTACTTATCTTATGTTTAGTTTCTACTCAAATTGAATTTAGAAAACAAAACCTATTCTGTAACATTTAAATCTGACACTGAAAATAGGAATATAATTACACCCCCTAATTTAGTCCAATTTAGATTGAAAAAAGTAAAAAAAAAGAGGTAAAGACATAGTCTTCTTCACAATATACATATTTTGTTTTCAATGCGGTAAAAGCAATTCCTAGAGAAAGAATAGAAACAAGTAAAATACACCTGAACGTTAAATAAATAAATACATTTTTAACATTTGTACTATATTTTTGTATATTTAAATTTCGTTTTATATAAATGATAACATATCTAAAATTAAACAATATATTATTAAATTTAAAAATAGACTGTGTTAAATTTAAGCTTTAAATGTTGAAGATTAAGGTTAACTTGTACTTAAATGTATATCTTTTTGTTTTAATTTATCTTTCAAGCTTAATATTTTTATCTTTTGAAAAATTTCCAGGATTCGAGCAACTTTCCTTTGAACAAGGGTAAGGGTCTAAATTTATAATATCTATCATTCTAAAATATGCTCTAATGGATAATTTCTAATTTATTAACTATCTTGAAGTTAAAGAATTACAATAAGTTGAGAGCATTTAACAATACATTTAAATTGAAATATAAAAAAGTTTAGATATAATAGAAAATGAAAAGTTATTGTGTATTTGACTTTAACATTTTTATTATGATTATGTTTGTTATATTAGATGTATTACGGTATTTATATTTGATAAAATTTATACATTTTGTATTCGAAAGTAATAATATTAATTTTTTAATATTTAATTTGAATTTTAAGGTTGATATGCTATAGCTAATATTATTGGACTTGAATTTTCATGATTTTTTTAATAAAATAAATGCAGTGTTAATTGTAAATTTATTTAATTTTGTATTTAACTAATTTAATATAGGATGATGTTGGTGAATTTTTTGAGTTTTAATTAATGACAGTTAATTGCTAATAATATTACTGATTAATTATAAACTTTCGTTAAATTAATTTTAAAATTTAAATTAAACATAAAACTAATTTTTTATTTTTAAATTTTTACATATTTTTGTTTTTATTTTTCAAAAATTTCAATTAAAAATGTTTTTTTCAATATTTTTCATTTTCCAAAAAATTGAAATGAAAATGAAAACAACCACTGTTCCCTGAAACCAAATGTAGGTTTAATTGTTTTAATTGTGTTTGGTAATCATATTAACTTTTTATTCAATATAAAATTTTCAACTAATAAGTATTGAATATGATAAGTAGATAACTACTCACTGCTTAATGTCGAAGATATTAAATTGATTTCATTTTTTAAATTTTATTTTTGAAATATATTATAAAAATTAATTATTTAAATTATTATCTTTAACTTTTACCCAAAACTATTCAAAATAAAATAAATAATATCATATTAATAATATTCAAATTATTAAATAATAAAATTTTAAAAATTAAAATTTACCATTATTAAGTAAAATAATTTTACTAAATGTTTAATTTTTACTAATATATCAAACGATTTTATAATATAAATTCAGTGCTTATAAATTTTAATATGTATTTTTTAAAATAATTAAATAGTTAATAAATGAACAAAAAGAAAAGTAGAAGAGTTTATTAAATTTGGCCGGCTGAGCTTAGAAGCAGTCTCATTAGGCCGCCCTCCAATATGGTAGCGTGGGTAGTTGGTTTTTGTTTTGTGTACATTTATTTGGCAGTATATGCCATCTGTTTTCTTGCTCAAACAATATATTTTATACATTACTATCAAAAAAAAAAATAAGTGATCGAAAATATGAATATCTTATTTTTTTAAAATATAAATGTCTACAACTATTTATAATTTCTCTTCAGACTTTAAATAGGAGAATAAATACATTTTAACAGACTCAAACTTACGTTCTTCTACGTAATATCAACCAAGTTAAGATTCAATTGATTTGAACATGTTAATTTTGGTCCACCGTCTCTATAATGTTATCTAATTGTTGTTTGTTTGTTTTTTGTTGTTTTCTTCTTGTTTTTCAACTACTATGAAAGCCTTATCTATCATTGATTTTTAGGTAAATCAATTTATTGACTCATAAATAATGTTAAACAACTAGTTTTTTGAGTTTGAACTAATTTTTAAGCTAAATTAAAAAGTTAGAAATTTTAATTTTTTTCTCCAAATTTTAATTTTTTAAAATTACCTAAATTATAAATTTATCTACCATTTATATAAATTATAAATGATCGAATTTTACAATTAATTTATATTAATTATTTACAAGTATTTAAAGTTTACAATATTTCATATGCTATAATGTTAACATTGGTTATTATAAATTATTATTTATATTTTGCCTTATGTGTTAAGAAAGTGTTTAAGAAAATATAAAAAATAATAATTAAGCTATTGTATTAGATTCGCACTCAATTAAGCCTATGTCGTTAATTACAATAATTAATTAAGTCTTTTTGTTAATAATTTTTGTTATGGGCCATGTTGACCGTTAAAATAAATTGATGAACTAATCAAATGGTGACATGTAGCGGCTTTTATTTTAATTTAATATTTTATCCTAAAATGATTAAAATTCATTAAAATTATAAAAAATATATATTAAAAAATTAAAATGAATATAAATTTTTTAAAATTATAAAAAAACTTGTAATATTATAGAAATATAAAAAAATATAAAAAATAAAATTAGTAAAACTTAAAAAATGTATTAGAAGTCTTAAAAAATAAAAAATATATTTAAATTTATATAACTTATAAAAATTATAAAAAAAAACATAAAAACTTGAACTGATTTGTTAGCTTGAAATAGAGGTGAGCATGGGTCGAGCCTGCTCGAAATGTGGGAGGGTTTAGACAAAAATATAGGCCCAAAAATGGGCTTGGAAAAAAAAATAAGGCCCGTTTTTAAAATGGGCCAGACCTCAAGTAAGGCATTTTTGGCCCGGGCCTAGCTCGGCTCGAATTCACTAAAGGACAAAAAATTTGACTTTTTTAAAATATTATTTTCTTGTTATTTTCTACCTATTTTGCTATCATTTTACTATTATGTTGCTACTATTTTGTTGTTATTGTTTGGATATTGTATAAAACTTATTTTATTGTTAATTTTGTTATTATTTTAGAGACATTTGTTTGTTAAGTTGCATCTATCTTAGTGTTATTTAAGTATACATATTTGTTAAAATTTATTTTCAATTTGTTGGGAAATATTTATTTTGGTGTTTTTAGTATTTTTGATATATTATATATATTTTAAAATTATATAAAAATAATATAAAAATTAATATGGGCAGGCAGGGCCAGGCCCAAGTTTTAACATTTTTATCTAGCTCGGGCTTGGGCAAAATTTTAGGCCTATTTTTCGGGCTAGGTCCGGCCCTAGGAAAAGGGTCTGAATTTTTAGTCGGGCCCGGCTCTGCCCATGCTAACCTCTAGCCTGAAATCAACAAAGATATTAGTCCGAGGAAAGCCATTAGACCTGTTGATATGGGAATCGGGCGGTTGAATCGATTTTTTATTTTTAATTTTTTTTATCAAACTAAAATTTCAATATCTAACTATTAGCATATGTCCTAATGAAATATTCTAACCAAGGTTTTCAAAACTAGATTTGTGGTCAAACCGATCAGGCCACCAATTTGACAGTTTGGGTGACTCATCTAGTTCAATTAAATTAAAAATAAAATAAAAAAAGAATTAGTTCAACCATTTGGTTCCCAAGTAAACCGGTCTAATGACTTTCTTCAGATCGACACACTTGTCAATTTTGGTCTAATTGGTCCAACAGACTAATTTGGTCCATTTCAAGTTTTTATGATTTTTTTTATAATTTTTATATTTAATACTTTTTTATGATTTTATAGAATATTAATATTTTTTTTATAAAATTTTAAATATATTTTATTAATTTTATATTTTTATTAGAATTTTATTTTTATAATATTTATAACTTTAAATCAATATTCATATTTTTTTATATTTAATCATTTTTATTGTTTTGATATTTTCTGATATTTATAATTTTTTATTATTTTTATGGGAAAATATTAGATTAAATAAAAAGTTGTCACGTGTCACCATCAGATTGATTTGTCAATATATTTTAACAGTCAACGTGGTAAATGACTAAAACCATTTACGGAGGGACTTAATTGATTATTTTAGTTAATGACAAAAGTTTAATTGGATACAAATTTAATATAGTGCTTAATTATCTCATTAGGATAATAATAATAATAATAATAATAATAATGATGATGGCATGAAGAAAGAGTGATATATTAATTCTTTTTATTTGAGTTAATTATTCTATCAATTATGAATTTTTATTAATTTATAAGAATTATGCTTATATGTAATTTTAATATTAAAAATAATTTTTTATAATCAAATTAGATTTTACAAATAACTTATATTAATTTTTTATAAATATTTTTTTGAACAATCTCATTATAGATTTTGATAGTATCTGCTCTTTTGATACAATACCTTGAACTACTCATAATATTCTCTAATCCATAAATAGAATGATAATGCACTTTAACGCACTTAACCTCACGTCCTCCCGAATTGGCAACATTACTCATATCAATTGGGATAAGACACAATCGATAATTATTTATAAATATTTAAAATAAATATTTTATGTAATAAATTTAAATTCATTTAATTTTTACTTTACATATTTAAACAGGGTACTTCAACATTTTATAACATATTTTTTACATCAATGTATTTGTCTTTATAACATTTTATTAACATTTTAAACAATTTTTTATTTTATATATAACTAAGTAATAAAAAATTATTTATGAAATTTAAACTCAGGAACATGTCTTTATGTAAAGTTTTGTTTTAATACCAATCAAAGTCAAAGTCAAAGTCAACAAACAATGATGAAAATCCATGGCTGCATTTATTTATTCAAATTTGACCAAGTCTAGTTTTTTGGAGCAAATTTCTCCACCATCCCCCTTGTTCTGCATTAAATTGATTCATCTTCTTCTAAACCAAACATTTACCAAAATTCTAGATTTCTGTTCTTCAGCTATGGAAGCAGCTCATAATCTACTTCTTCCCTTTACTCTTTAATATTATTGGTCTATTATTTAAGTGGGTTCTATATAAATATGCTAAAACTAAAGTCTTTTAAAAATAAATTTTTACTATCAGTTGAGTTTTAATTCGATTGATCTGAGTATTATTACTCATATAAGAGGATACGTATTCGATTATCATTTTATTTATAATTAGTTTTAAATATTATATAAAAAAACAGATATAATTAGAATTTATAAAAGATTAGAAATGATTGCCTCAATAATTGTTGACTTAAATAAAGTTTAGTTTAGTCAAAGTTCAAATTTTGGAAAGAGTAAATATAAATAAATTTTAATGAAAATTTTAACGTAGGCTGCCGGCCAAGTCCTTATATAAACCATAGGCAACAATGCATCTCTGGCAAAAAGGAAAAAAACCCCCTGAAAGCTAAAAAGGAAACATGGTTTTTTTAAGAGTTAGTGAAACAATCATGGCCGACACCTTGCTTTTCACCTGCCTGCTATTATTTCTTGCTGCCATGCAAGGCGTCCATGCAGTCGACTATGCCATCAACGACAACACCGGCAACAGTGGCGGCGGTGTTCGTTTCCGAACCGAAATCGGAGCCCAAAGCAGCCTCCAAACCATGTCATCCGCCACAGACTTCATCTGGGACATCTTCCAACAAACCAACCCATCCGACAGGAAAAACGTCCCGAAAGTAACACTGTTCATCGAAAACGGCGACGGCGTAGCCTTTGCCATCAACAACGAAATCCATGTTAACGCCAATTACCTAGGAAACTACACAGGCGACCTGAGGAAGGAATTCAACGGGGTGCTTTACCATGAAATGACGCATATTTGGCAGTGGAACGGGAACGGTCAGACCCCTGGGGGGTTGATTGAAGGGATAGCTGATTTCGTGAGGCTGAAGGCTAATTATATACCGAGCCATTGGGTGAAGCCGGGGCAGGGAGATAGATGGGACCAAGGATACGATGTTACGGCTAGATTTTTGGAGTATTGTGATGGTCTGAGGAACGGGTTCGTTGCGGAGCTTAATAAGAAGATGAGAAGTGGGTATAATGCTGGGTTTTTTGTTGAACTGCTGGGAAAAACTGTTGATCAACTGTGGAGTGATTATAAGGCCAAGTATGGCAATTAAATCTCTTAATTTACTATTGTATTATATATCGCCTTCTTAGAAATTGTCCTAAATATAATCTGAATCTAAGGTTAATGAATAATTAAATGTTGCAGTGGCAAAAGAGGTTTCTCGTCACTAATTCTAAAAGGAAATTGTAAGGTTATAAATTTTTGGGATAATGTAACGTTTGGTCCCAGATCTTTCTTTTTTCCACTTTGACCCCTGAATGTCAAAATTATTATTCATTTAAGCCCATTCTGTTAATGACGGTGAAAAAAAGGGGATAATGTAACCTTTGGCCCATGAACTTGGCAAGTAAGTTCACATTGGCCCCTAAACTTGACAACTATAGGTTCACTTTGGTGCCTGTACTTTTTTTTATTCACTTTGGCACTTAAAGTTAACAAGTATGTCTTTTTTAATCCCTAAACTTGAAAAATCTAAAATTTTACTTTTTTTTTAATTATTAAAAATCATAAAAAATCTAAAAATCCAAGTAAAACCTATTTTTTTTAGATTTTTATGAATTTTTAATTATTTAATTATTGTTGGTCCAACAGTCAAACCAGTCGAATTAGTGGTTTAACCTGTTCAACTATCGGTTCGGTTATTAAAACACTGAATATGGCACTCTGAGATTGTACCACATCATCATCTAATTTTTTTTTAACTCAAAGTGCCACATTATCAAACTTTTAGATTCTTCAAGTTTAGAGATCAAAATGGACCTAGTTGTCAAGTTTAAGTCCCAAAGTGAACAAAAAAAAAAGTATAGTAGTAAACCTAGTTATCAAGTTCAAGGGCCAATGTGGACCTATTTGCCAAGTTCAGGGGCCAAAAGTTACATTATCTCCTTTTTTTTTCATAGTCATTACAAATGAGCTTAAATGAATAACGATTTTCAAGTTCAAGGGTCAAAGTGGATAAAAAAAAGTTTAGGGGTCAAAAGTTACATTATCCCTAATTTTATTATAGAGTAAGATATAAATATCTAATCTAATACTTATATATTTAAGTTGTAACACCTCAAATTTTTGCTACAATAAATGGTACATTTCTGAGACTGGATGGTGGAATTTTGAGGAAATTCAAAAAGCAAAGTTTAATAAATGAAAACGTAGAGAATGATTATGATCAAGAGATTTCAACATAAAGGGATCAAATTGTAAATTTGGAAATTTTAAAAGACTATAATGCAATTTGATCAAATTGAGGAAATTGGAGTTAATGGTGATTTTTGGGCACGAGGATGACTTAGGAAATGTACTATTATGATTGAAGCCACTTTTAGGACTAAACTGAAAAATGAAAAGTACGAAGATCTAAAGTGCAAATTTTCAAAGATGAAGAAATGAGTTAAATAGCAGTAGTAAAGTGCAGTGTGAAAAAGAAGAAGAAGAAGAAGATTTTTGGACTAAATTAAATGAAAGAGAAAATTTTATTTATATATGAAAAAAAAACTCAGACATTTATCATTCCACCTTAAATTTTATAAGTTTTATTTTATAATTGGTTAATATCTTTATCAAAACTTATTTTTAATTGTTATATGATAGGTCATACTTAAAATTAATAACATGAACTAATTAAATCTAATAAAAAATTAAAAGAAAAATAACATTCTCAAATTCAAATATAAAATCATATATTAAAACAATAATTTGAAAATAAAATTTATTTTATTTTATTTAAATTATACAACTTTCATTTATGCATTATTAATATTTTTTTATAAGACTTTATATTAAAAAGTTCATATATTAAACCATGAAATATCTGTAGAGACCGCTATTTAAAATTTTAAGGATTAAAGTATAATTTTAATGTTAATCAAATTTGTTTTTAATCCACGAAGAAGAAAAATATTTTTCAATTCAGGTAAATCGGGAACATTAAGACTTCCTTTGCTAAGAATTTTACCCTTCTTTCCATCAGTAAACGTTACATGACCACAATGGTTATCATCAAAGTCAGAAAGAAAAGTAGCATTAACAGTCCTGTGGCGATAACATCCACTGTCAAGATACCATACATGGTCTATACTGGTCTTCAAAGATTGATGAGCAACAAGTAAACATTTCTGATCCTTCTTTCTCTAGACAAGATTTTGCTTCTTCCTTTGAACAGTGTTGGGACCAATGGGCATTGGAGCTAGCACTACCTGTTTCCGTCTCATATCGTAAAGCATCAAAAAACAGGTTGCCTTGATGTGACCTGATGCACCACAAAAATGACAAATGATCTTATGTTTGGAGTATACCTTTTTAACAGTAGGCTTCTTAAGCTTTCACCATGATTAACATTAGCAGCTTTAACAGAGACTATAGGTCCTTCAGCAATGGCTTTACCTTTTTCCTCAGCATAACCTAAACCTTCTTTATCAGGACTTTTGTCTTCCTGCAGTCATAATTTCATTGAGTTTCTCGAGCTTCTGTTTTATTGACTCAAGCTCTTTCTGAGCATTCTTTAGATTTGCTATTTTGATAGCAAGTTCAGACTCTTTTGCTTCCACTTGTTTGATCAACTTCGGTTTTTCTTCTTTTAACTGGTTGTTGTAAATGATTAGTCTGAAGTTAACATTACACACCATTTCCCACTTGTCAAGTATTGTCTTTTAGGTCTTAAAAAACTCAACATTTGACTTAGCTTTAGAAGCTTCATCAGTATCACTCTCAGTTGCAACAGCAATGCCTACCCTAAAAGTAAATGCTATATAATTACTCAACTGTTCTTCATTAGAACCGAAGCTGCTGGTGGAATCCTCAGCACTCCATGTGACACTCAAAGACTTCTCTTTTTTTAAGTGTTTGCACACTCTGCCTGAATATGCCTGAAACCATGACATTTGTGACATTGAATCCCTTTCTTCCTATCCTTTGACTACTACTTCCTGAGTGATAACTTTTTTGGCCTTCTCTTTTTGAGCATCCTTGAAGGTTTCAAACTTCTGGCATCTTTTAGAATGCTTCTTAAATGCCTTGTTGAAGTTCTGAGTCAAAAGAACTACCTATTCCTTTAGCTCTTCTGTAATAGTGATATGATAACTGCTTCAGTAACTTGTAATGCTAAGCTACTTTCTCCTTTAATCTTGTTCCTTTTAGCTTCATCCAAATTGATCTCAAAGGTTTCTAAAGACCTAATCAACTCATTAATATGCATAGCATCAATGTTTTTGGTTTCCTCGAAGGCTGTTACTTTTATACTGAATCTTTTAGGCAAGGATCGAAGAACCTTTTTTACTAGTTTTGAATTTGAGTATTATCTCCAAAGGTGAAAACGTGGTTAGATAAATCATAAATTCTGGCATAAAACTCACCAATTGTCTCATTCTCTTTCATCCTCAGAGTTTCAAACTTCGTTGTAAGCATATGTAACTTTGATTGTTTCACAGTATTAATACCTTCATGAGCTGTTTCAAGAATATCCCGACTTCTTTGGCAACAAAGCATTTAGAGATTCGCTTGAATTCTTGAACATCTACTCCACAGAGAATTGCATAGAGAGATTTTGAGTTAGCATTGATAAACTTTTCCTCTTCCGTGGTCCAAGTCAATTATAACTTATGTGTCTTGATTCCATCAATTTCAGTGAATAGACGCTCTCATTTAGTAAAATCTCCAAGTCCTTTCATCAAATAACTTCATGAAACTCATCATTCTTGCCTTCCAGTAGGCATAGTTTGCACTATCGAGCATAAGAGGACGAGACACTGATGAACTTTCCATTGCAAGCAAATATCAACACCAAGAAATCTACTAGATGTGTTGAGTGCTAGACTTTAATACCAATTAAAAGAACTAAATCAAAATTTGCAAGCAAACTTGAGCAGTGCCAGAAGCCGTGCTTGAGAGCAGTGCTAACTAATTCAGGCACTGATGACCAACAAAATAAGAAAGCAATGAAAACTCGATATTTTTAGGCAGTTCATTCTCCTTACATAACCTCTAATACTCAATTTACAACCTCTGATACTCCTCAGATTAGATTGCTGACTTTTGCACTTAAACTCTAAAAAACCTCTTCTCTAAGGTTTTCTCCTAAAATATTAAGACAAAACAAAGTAACACAAATTTTCATTCAATACACTAAAAAAAAATTTGCTCAATCAATAAGAATAACTGCTCTCATTTCATTATCTCACCGTCTTTCTCGATTCATTTACATTTCTGGCCGAAAGAAATTCCTTTTATAAGTTAGCAAAACAACCATGGCTGACGCTTTGTTTTTCTCCTGCCTGCTATTATTTCTTGCAGCCATGCAAGGCACCGGTGCTGTCGACTATGCCGTCAACGGCAACACCAGCAACAGCGACGGCGGCGTTCGTTTCAAAAAAGAAATCGGCGCCCAAAACAGCCTACAAACTATGGCTGACGCCTCAAACTTCATCTGGAACGTCTTCCAACAAAACAACCCATCCGACAGAAAAACAGGTCCTGAAAGTAACACTGTTCATCGAAAACGGCGACAGGGTAGCCTTGCTAACGACAACCAAATTTACGTTAACGCCAATTACCTGGGAACATACAAAGGCGACCTGAGAAGGGAATTCAATGGTGTGCTTTATCGTAAAATGACGCATATTTGTCAGTGGGATGGGAACGGGCAAACCTCTGTCTGGTTGAACGAAGAGATAGCAGATTTCGTGAGGCTAAAGGCTAATTATATTCCGAGCCATTGGGTGCAGCCGGGGCAGGGTGATAGATGGGACCAAAGGTCCGATGTCACAGCTAGGTTTCTGGAGTATTATGATGGTCTGAGAAATGGGTTCGTTGCAGAGCTTAATAAGAAGATGAAAAGCGGGCATAATGCTGGGTATTTTGTTGAACTGTTGGGAAAAAACTGTTGACCAACTGTGGAGTGATTATAAGGCCAAGTATGGCAATTAAATGACTTCATTTATTACATCACCTTCTTATAAATTGTCCTAAATATAATCTGACTCTAAGGTTAATAAAGAATTAGCTACTTGCCATAATTAGCATTGGCCTAAGCCATTGTTTAAATTGTAAAATATAATGAAAAAGTTGTATTTGTACTTCTCAAAAACATTCCATTGGGTTTTTAGCACCATTTTCATTTTATTTAGTATTTTCTCAAAGGCTCAAAGCAATCATGGAAAACCTTCCATTTATTTAGCACAAAGGATTGCTAAATGCAGACAATACAGTAGCTCAACGATTATACATACATATTTGAAGTTTTTTTGAGGGAACCAATATCAGTTTTGAGGTATATATATATATACACACATTACTCACTCACTGTGTATATATATATCTACAAATGTATTTGAAGATTTTTACTGAGGGAACCGATATCAATTTTCAGGTGATTTCCATCATGATTGGACTTGCATGATGGGTGATATAACTTCACCAATGACCAAGAATTGTTGCTTCTCCTTGAGAAGAGAGTTGGCTAATTCAAGTGCCTTTGCCTCACTATCTGCTCTTATGCTACCTTCTCTGATTGATTCAAAGTCCTCAACATGATCAACACCACCAATTCTCCTACAAATTTTAAACACAAAATTATCCAAGCTGGTATTGAATTTCATTTACTTTTTCACATGGGGATGAAGTGGTGGAAACCCTTTTGTTATCTCTCACCTTATCATCTTAGCAACACCAAAACCAAGTGTGTAATGGAACAATTCCTTCATATATTCCTCTTGGATAAGGTGATATATTGCTGGAAGATAAGCCTTCCCTGACTCATCCTTGTTGAGTTTTTGGTGGAAAAGATCCCATGTTTGCTCCATTCTCTTCAATCTCCACTCTTTGTATATCTGCATTGCAATATGAAATTCAGCCATGCCTATATAGTGTCTATAAATCATGTTTTGCAGCCTGTAAACAAAGCTATATGCAAGGTAAATTCTTATGTCTAGCTCTGTGTAAGTAAAGATATGGATCAGAGAAAACAACTTGCTCACTGAGCCTACAGAGTTCCACATTCCCACAACATTCAACCACTGCAAAAAATCATGCATTAGTATTATATCTCCAAACCCATCATCAATAATAGAGCTAAACTGACATAGCTGAAAATCATGCATCTTTTTTCCAAGTATTCATTCTACAGAATGCACTTATTTATGTGTTGTGGCGTGAGTTTGATCTGGAAGTGCAGCTCAAGGAATATGAATAAGTTACCTGCACATTTGTGCTCAGTGGTTGGCCTATAAAGAAGAGACCCGTAGAAAAGAGAGTCGACCATGTATTCGAACATATGCTCAGCTAAAAATCGATATTCAATTGCAGTAATCAACCCTTTTCTCAGGATTATATGGGGAGGCTCTGAACATTGCATTCCAATGGTACGGTCCAAGTGATCAAGTTGAGGAACATATTCATGGCATAACCCACCATGTTCTTTTGATGTTACTGCTTCAAAATATTCTCCTCCTATTATCATTGACAAAGATTCTCCAATACATCGTTCATATGTAAGTGCCTAGAATTTATTTTTTTTTAAATTTATAATACGTCGACCCCTAAAATACTATTACTTTTCTCACCATAATCTAATTTATATTACAATCATTGTGCAAATGCAGTGCAACCCAAAGAAATGAGAGTACTTAAATATTCCGCTGTGGTGACAATTTTCATTTCTTTAAATTAAAAATGGAAGAAAAAGAAAAGAGTGAAATCTGTTGGATGATAAAAGAAGCACAAGTGGCAACGACGATGTAGACGAAATTAAGGTTGCCATCTCCGGCTTCCTTTATCGTCACATCGTCGTGCCGGTTGCCGATCTCCGACGACAAAGACGGCGTCTTTTCTATGTACTCAATGATTGATTCCGTTGAAATGGGACCGATTTGGGGGGTTGGGGGCTTTACTGTTTGGTCTGAAAATGAAACACTAGCTTACTGTTTGGTTTGCATCGGGGAAACTGGTGAAGATATATATGAAGGCATTTTTGTAGTACTTGGTTTTTACCGTCGGGAATGAACTTGGACATGTTTTCGAGTCATATGCATGCTTCACACCTTTGATTCTTCCACTGTCGTCTTTCATTATCACTTTTGTTCTCTTCTTTAAATTATATTAATTAAAGAATCATACTAAAATTGGAATTTTATCATGTGCTTTTTTTTAAAGGTTAGTATAAATAATCCCTCAACTATGTTTGTATCTCTTTTTCTAATTGATTAATGTATCTTGAAATTTCGATATTTTTATTTGAAAAAAAATTAAATATTGATGTGAGATTAAATTATTAAAAATATATAATATATTTATTTTATATAATTATTTCTCCTATTTTCTTTTAGATTTATTGTATTTAAGATAATAATAATAATAATAAAGTAGGTTAAGGTCTTCTCCCTCTCCGCTAAGTGGGATGCTTACTATTATAGCTCATTGTAATAATTAGTTAGTTAATTTAATTTTATTTTTAATTTCTCAAAAAAATTAGTAATTTAATTTTAACTCTTTTAACAAAATATTTTTACCTTTGCCTATTATAATTTTCTTAAAATTTTATAGTTTTGTCTCTGTATTTATAAGTTCTATTTAGTGGCTAGTGGGACTCTCACCCCTTAAAATAAAAAAATTTTCATATGGTCTCTTTGAAATTTTAAAAAATTTAAATTAGTAAAAGTGACCCTCTCTAAAAATATAAAAATTTGATTTAATCTTTTAAAAATTATAAAGATATAGTCTATTAAAATAGTGAATTACATTTTTGCTATCATAAAAATTATAATTTAATTTCACCTCCCTAAAAAAAATTTCTGATTTCACCCCTTACTAATAATAAATAATTGTAAAAATATTCAAAATTCATAAATAGTCTTAACAATCCAAAGCAGGGGGTAGCTAAGGGGTTGGCAGAGGCCCTGGCCCCCCTAAAATGGAAATTTTTTTATTTATGCAAATTAAATTTTTAGTAAAAGTAAAATTGTACTTTGTCCCCTAAAAATAATAAAAAATTAATTTAATCCTTTAAAAATTATAAAGATATAGGTTATTAAAATGGTGAAATTACATTTTTACTATCATAAAAATTACAACTTAATTTCGCCGCCCCTAAAAAAATTTTCTAGCTTCGCCCCTACTCCCATTAGTTGTGGTTAGATGAGTCATGGAAAACTAGCATGAGCTTTTTTTGTATTGACCTAATAATAAATTTAGTCATCCAATGTTTACACATTTTATCAATTTGATACCAAATCTACAAAATTTAACAAATTTAGCCTTAAATATTTACAAAATTTGCCACTTTAGTTCCAACTCTAAAGTTTTCAAAAAGAAATAAAAAATATTAAGAAATTTCATTTATAGATACAAATTTATAAAAAATAATTCAAAAATATAAAATACAAAAATATATATATGCATGTATCTCAATTGGTTCAGAAAGAAAAGAACACGAAATAGAATGATGGGTATTAGATAGAGATGAAGTTGGACATCCCCATAAAACATGGAATTGACAAAGTTATCTCCTTTTATTCAGTTCAACTTGTATTTTCAATTCCTCTTTTAGATTTTTTGGGATTTTGTTTGTTTAAACAAATGTACTCAGATTACCTCAAGTTTGGAAGTTAGTAATGACATGTTCAAGTCAGGAAAAAAACAAAGGTGGAAAAAAATTAAGGTTTTTCATTATATTGTTTTCTCTACTCGAAGATTAAATCTCTGTTTATTTTTAAAATAAGAAAAAAAATCAAAATGATTGTTTTGTAATAGTTTAAGATTTGTTATTTTTTTAGAAAAATTTAATTAATTAATGTGATATTAATCTAAAATATGACACTTAATTGGATTTAAGCCGACTTGATTTTTTTTACTTATTTACAAATGTGACATTAGTTAAAATGAGCACAATATAAATAGTGTTAAATACTCTTCTTGTTCATCAGGTTGGAGGTATGTTAAGGAATATTTAAAGAATGATTTTTTAAAAATATATATATTTCCCTTTTTCTTGAATTTTTTTAGAATTATAACTAAATCGAAAAATTTTATAAATGTTAATAGTTGGTTTTATTGAATTTTTAGAATTCAAACTAAAATGGTATATTTTGTAAACATTGACAGTTAAGTTTGTTGAATTTTTTAGATTTAGAGTCAAATTAATAGAATGTGTAAATATTGGAATGGTAAATTAGTTATTAGGCCAATAAAAAAAAGGCTTATGTTAACTTTCTATCACCCATCTAAAATATTTAATTTCGAAAAGTTAAGTGACTAAATCGAAAAAATTAATATTTGTGTTACCAAAATAGCACCAGAGGCATAATTGAGTGACTATATTTGTAGTTGACCCAAGGGCTAATGTGTTATTTGCCCCCTAATCTTGTCAAAAAGTACCTAGTTGATACCTAAACTTTTTTGGGGATCTAGTTGGCACCTAAACTTTATTTTATTGCCTAAGTTGGTACCTCTGCACTAGCAGTGTTAATCTGTGCTTACGTAGCACTAATGTCAATCCAATGGTGACATGCGACAATCTCTTAGTATGACACGCGGCACATATAAATTTTTAAAAAAAACTTTAAAAATATATAAATTAATAAAAAGTATATTTTTCACATTAAGAATGAACCTGGACAAATTTTTGTCTAGATACATTAACACACATTTATCCATAAACATTCTAATGCTTTTTTTTAGTAAGTTTATATGTTTTTAATTTTTTATATAGAATATTAAGGTATTATTATTTTTAAATTAAAAAATATAAACATTTAAAATATGTAAATTAATAAAAAATATTAAAAAAGTTTTTACATCAAGAATGAACATAGATAGATTGTTCTAAATCCAAATGCATCTGGACAACAGTTTGTCTAGATTCATTTTAGATGTGCTTTTAGTCCTTTTATATATTTATATATTTTTATAAATTTATAAAATCTAAAAAAATATTTATATATATTATATATTGTGAATTTTTGTATAATTTTTAAAATATTTGAGGCTTTTATATATTTTTTAAGAAATAATAACCTACAAATTGATATTTTAGTTTAATTGCTATTGATATTATTATCAGTATAACAAAAGTTTAAATTTGAAAACGATAAAATATATTTATCTTCTTATTTAAAAAGTTAAAAAGTGACATTTCTTTCTACACTAATTTTTTTTTTTTGGCTTTTTTCTAGCACGCGATCTTCATTTTCGGACTGCAACTCAAATAATAAGGCTGGCAAAAATGAGGAGTCTTCTCTGTAGTTTAGTTGCTTTCTTATCTCTGTAGCAAGTTTAACTTAGGGAGATTCAATTCTCGTCTCTTAGCCAACCTTAACTCAGTACTTGAAATATTTGTTCTTTTAAGTTTTCATTTATTATACCTTTAATAATAATTTTAGATCTTGATTTACCTTAAAAAAATTCTAAGTTAAGAGGACTTCTCTTTATCTTCCATGAATTGCAGTAAAAAAAAAAATGATTCTTTTTCTTCCTTGGAAGAATCCGATAGTGGCTATAAGTGGAGGAAGGAGGCGGTTGTAGAAATGCCAACTAGATTAGCCTAGAAACGAGATGAAGGGTTGACATGTAAAAAATACTTAATTGGCATGATTTTATTGGATGGAAACATATTCGGTAGGACGGGCCTATCTAATAATTTTTAAGGTTTATGATAATTCTAAGCCTTATAATTTTTTTTGGATATTTTATTAAAAATTTAAAAAATACATAAATTTACTAAAAAATATAAGTTTATTCTTGATGTGAAAAAAAGTATATTTTTTATTAATTTATATATTTTAAGTTTTTATTAATTTTATTAATTTATGTTTGTCACATGCCATATTCAGAGGCTACCATGTATCACCATCGAATTGTCCTTTAGTGCCACGTTAACACAAACTATCGGTTTTAGTACGGAGGTAACAACTAAGTGACAAAGTACAAATTCAAGTGCTAACCAGGTACTTTTGAATAAGTTTAAGGGATAAATTATATATGGGTAAACTACACTATTAGTCACTAAATCATGGATACATTTTATTTTGGTCATTTAACTAAAAAAAGTTATAATTTAGTCACTAAAATATTCAAAAGTTTTTATCTAAATCATTGAACTATTAATTTTTAAAAAAAATTCTGCCAACGAGCTCAAGTGATTATTCAACAATCGAAACAGTAGATTAGTACTCATCGACGAGTAAAAGAATATACCTTAAATCCAAACCAGTCTAACGGTGAATACCAGAGATCGGAGGAAAAAAATTGTTTAAATTTTGGTTTGCATATTCGTGATGTTCAAAATTGTTTCATGAAAAAAATTTCTAACTATAGAAGAGAATGAGAAAGAAAGCTTTTGATTGGTGCAAACTGTGTGAACAATGAAAACTATATAACATTAATTTTAACAACTCAATAACTTAAATAAAAACTTTCAAATAATTCAATAATTAAACTAGTTAAGTAATTAAAATAAAAACTTTACCCACTGCCTATTAACCATTTACCCAATACTATATGTGAGTTTTCTTTCAAGTTTATTCTGTATTTAAATCTCCCCAAATATAGTCATATAAAGCAAAATTATGACCACTAAAAAACAACGTATGATGTGACCCTAAAGACCGCACAATTGGTCGAACCCAAGACCTTAACCTATAATGGCTTCGCTCTAAAGACTTCAAGAGGCATTGTTAAGACTCTTTATGGATCAACTTCTAATGACATTTAAAGAGAACAATACCCGATTTATGCAGGGTTTTTCGTACTATAGTTGTCCTAAGTGGTGGGTCAAAAAAGAGAAGATTTAGATAAAAATATAAATTTAAAAAATAAATTTAGATAAAAAAGATAAAGGTTGATTAGAAAATAAATCAGGCTTCGAGTATTTTTTTTTTGCCTGGGTCTGACTTAATCCAAATTTACAATAAAAAACCCCTTGCTGTTTTATTATTGTTTTCTCACTTTTTACTACAGTTTTGTCACAATTTCATTATTATATTGTTACTATTTTGTTGTAAATATTTGGATATTGTATAACACTTATTTTATTGTTAATTTTGTTACTATTTTAGATGCATTAACTTGTTAAGTTTTATTTATCATAGTGTTATTTAAGTCTAAAGATTTTTTAATTTATTTTTAATTTGTTGGGAAAAATTTAGTTTAAGTTTTGAGTACATTTGGTGTATTGTATATTTTTTAATTTTTTATATAAAAAAATAAGGGCAAATCGAGTTCGGGTTTTAGCATTTTTATCTTGACTAAGCTTGGTAAAATTTTGGACCCATCTTTCAAGTTGGGTCAAGCCTAGAGTTATCAATTGAGCCTAAAATTTTGTTAGCGCTGGACCCGATCATGGACAACTCTATTTCGTACTAAGAAAATTGTTATAATTATGTTTAATATATATTTATATAATTTTTTTGTTTATAAGGGGAGACAATAAAGGTAAGTTTGATAAACTAAAAAATTGAGTATTGTTTTTTTTTTGGTTCAAATAGTATTGAATTTTTAGTATCGGAATTATATATGATAAAATTATTTGATATATTAATGAAAATTAAGCACATAATATAGTTATTTTGTTTTATACTAGTAAATCTTGATTTTTGAATATTTATTGTTTATTTTATTTTGAATAGTTTTGGATAAAAGCTAAAGATAATAATTTGATTATTTTAATTCTTAATAAAATGAGAATTAGACTTGATCATGGATTGGGTTATCCACTCAAGCTTAAAGGCCCACTCAAAAAATGAGAGGGTATGGGCAAAAATACAGGCTTGAAAAATGAACTTGTATAAAAAATAAGACTTGCTTTCTAAACGAGCCGAGTCTTGGGTAAAATTTTTTTTACCCGAACCCGCCCCTGCCTGAATCACATGTCTACACTTTTTTATTTGCATTTTCAATTTGTTGGGAAACATTTATCTTAATATTTTTAGTATTATTGATGTATTATATTTTTTAAATTTGTTTATATACATAAAAAATATTAAAACAAATTTTACGGGCTCAGGTTTAGCATTTTCAATATGATTCAGGCTTGGACAAAATTTTAAGCTTATTTTTCGGACCTCGTTGATCCTGGGCCCAGAAAGTGGGCCAAGAATTCTGCATTGGCTTGACTCAAATCCGACCCCTTATTAGGTCTAATGAGAATTCAAAAATAAGATTTTAAAAAATAAAATCAACTTAATATTTTCAACATTAAGTGATAAGTAGCTATCTACTTATCATATTTAACATTTATTTGTCGAAAATTTTATATTAAGTAAAAAGTTAATACAGTTATTAAACACCATTCAATGATTTATCAAACGCACCTTAGAATAGAATATTATTATTTTAATTTTATAAGAAAATTATAAAAAAGTCGAATCAATATGATGATAAATTTTTATATTCACTTTTTTTAAAGTTAATAATTAAAAGTGATACTCCAAAAATTAGTGTAGTATTAAGATTTCTGATATTTATTTTTGATATAATATCTAAAATTATTCATACTTATTTTTTAATATTTAAATAAAAAAATAATATACTTTAATGAACTCGTAAATAGGTGCGTTCTTATTGTGAACAATGCCTATAGCATCTGAGTCCGCTAAATTGAGGAATTGTTTATCGGTACCGTTTCTTATCTCTATGAATTGAAATATCGAAAATAAGCCCACCTTGATTCAGGTAAAGAAGGCGTAGGTGAAAAAGAAAAGAAAATAAAAAGCCCATTTTGGTTCCAAAGTCTGTCGAAATCAAATTGCGGAAGCGACGAAAACAGCCATCGCCCCATGGCCATGGGAGATTCCGTCCCTACTCCTCGCATATCAGTTCATCAAGCTTTTGGCGGCGGCTTAGGTCTCATCTCTCTCTCCCTCTCCTCATGCACCACCTTCTTCATTTCTTTTCCGGATACATCTATTTCACTTCCATTTACGCTTCGACCATCATTCCTTTAATTTGACCTTTCCGGGTTTTTTTTCCCGATTACTAATGTTTCAGTATCGGGTCATAGTACTAAAAAAATAGGTTAATTGTATTGTTTCAACAGAGCCTTAAAAAGGAAGTCTACATGAATCTGATTTATTTTGGGTTGTTGGGGTTTTAAAATTTTTTTTATTTATGGCATGTTTTGTTTGTAGTTGCTGATGTGCTGTTATGGAGAAAATGGTGTGGCGGAGTTGTCATGCTAGCCTCGGCAACCACGTTTTGGTGCCTCTTTGAATTAGCTGGTTATAGTATCTTGTCTTTCGTGGCCAATGTATTGTTACTCCTTGTTGTTATTCTCTTCTTCTGGGCCAAATCTGCTTCACTTCTCAACAGGTATTTCACATTTTAGACCTGTTGCAGGGTGTACCCTCGTAACAGATTTTTTCTCCCTACTCTGCCAAGAGCCTGACGGGTTCACAGGGTGGGAGCAGTTCATACTGCCTGAACAGGCGGAACCATGTTCAAGTGGTACCCGAACAATGGCCTATACACGATAAGTCATGGGGTTGAGTCAGAGCATGAGCTAACTCTTCATTTTACACATGGTTCCGACTGTTCAAATATTTCAAGGCACTCAGAGACGAAACCCTGATTGGGGACAATACTAGACTTGTACCCTTATCATCATCCTTTCTATGCATTCCATTGCTTTGTGCACCCTGGATAAAGAACTAGTTTTGTTAGTACCCTTTTTTAATGAGAGGATTTATTAGAGGAAATCCTTTTTATAAAGGGGAAAATTGGAAGTTACAGTATGTTATGATTTGGGTTTAATGTGGAAAGTCATTCTGCTGTCTGATACAGACCCTTGCCACCACTTCCTAATTTGGAGATCTCTGAGAGGACTGCTGGGAAGATTGCTGATGAGTTACAAGTGTGGGTCAATATTGCATTGTCGATTGCGCATGACATTACCCTTGGCAGAAATTTGAAACTTCTTTTTAAGGTTAAGCTCTAACCTTTCTATATAAGTGTATTTTCCATTGGTTTGATTTAAAACTTTAAGATATCTTTGCCTTATGTGTCTGCTTCTCAGGTTGGTGTTGCCTTGTGGTTTGTTTCTTTTATTGGTAGTTTCCTTAGCTTCCTCACTGTGGTCTATATCGGTGAGTCTTATTAGATCCTATTCATTTCTATAACAGTGATGAGTCCTTTAATTTTATTCATACATGCTTATTTCACTCGGTATGTTCTGCAGGAGTTATTCTTAGTCTATCTGTTCCCGTGTTATATGATAAGTATCAACACCACATTGATGAAAAGCTTTCTGTAACAAACAAAATCATACAGACGCAGTACAGGAAAATCGATGAAGCAGTATTAAGGAAGCTTCCATTGCCCTCGAAGAAAGAAAAGAAGATGCAGTAGGTAAGTTTGTTTTTCTGTGTGTTCTGATAATATCTCTTTAGAGTTTAGCCTACATGACTAAGATGCAAGCCTATTCTACATTGTTTGGGTTGCATTAATTTGAGTTAGGCAATCAATTAAGCTGTGTTGCAAGGAATTGCTTTTACCTCATAAATGCATATTTATGCAGCCAATAAATGTGTATTCAACAACCAATGTTCCTGGAAAAGTTACTTGATGGCCAAATCAGAGAATTATCCCTTGTTTATTAAGGATTTAATGATTCTCTGATGTTCATCATTCAAGCATGGCATGCTATCTAGATTATATTACTCTGTTGCAATTTAAGATTATATTTTGTTGTTGCATTTGGGGGCTCATGACTTGCCTTGATATCTTCCTCCTGCTATAAATTTTGTTTTTTACGGAATGAGTATGAGCATGGATTAAGCAAAGAGATTCTAGTCTATTTTCAATACAAGAATCTGCTTTGTACTTAACTGTGTTCAGGAAAACAGGTCATTTTCCAAATATCATGTGTTCCATACAAGTTTTTAGGTGTAGAATATAATTATTCTAATCTTAAAATTTATAAATGTTATCTATGGGTTTGGGATGTGATCCCTTTATGATAAAAGCTGTAAAGTGTCACCTTGAGCAAACTTAGCCGAAAAATCGGTTTAGCCATTTGGAAAAGAAAACCTATCTAAGAGAGCTTTGATCAAACCATGACTTGCTGATAGCAAACTATATGCCTCTAACAGGCCCGCTTTTGAGGCTAGCTGGGATGAGGTTTTAAAATTAATGTGAACAAAATATTTAACCAGGTGCCATTTTGTAGGTAAATTGGTAAGTTCTGAATGGTTTCTTCAGTCTAATAATCGGATGTTGCTTCTGCGATCTACGTGCTGTGTGCACAGAATGAGAATCATGTACTTCCATTAAATAATTTAAAAAGTGTCGGATATAATTAGTTGAGAACAAAATGTCAGATTGTTGAAGCCAAACCGTCTTGTTTGGATTCAGTTGTTGCTTCTCTGTTGCTCCCTGAAGCATATGCACTTATTTTATGCAGGGTATTAAGGTGAAATGTGACCAGGTGCTTAGAATTTGGTTTTCAAGATGTGAAGCTATTGATTGAACTATTTGTGTTAGCAAATCATCGAGAGCAGGGATAACCTTGATAACCTTTTTTTACTTTCAGGAGAAGATTCAACCATATATTGCTTTTCCCCTTGGGGATCTCTATATTCTTGATTAAGTCTTTGTCCTGCAGTTTATACATTTATGATTTTATTTCTATGTGAGCTTTTTATCATCCCTGTCTGAAAGGAGATGTAGAGTACTAGTGTGGTGCTTCTTTTTCTTTTTACTAGGAGAGAACTATTTATGTGATAGACGTATACAGGAATCTGTATCATTCTAAATTCCACATTTTGTCGTTTTTGTATTGCATGATAATCCCCTGCGTTTTTAGGTGAATTTCCAGGGCTTTGATGGTATACTCATTTGCTCTCATGCAATAAGAAATTGGTTTCAGGTAAATCTGTTTTCCAGAGGCTTTCTTTTCTTCCTTCCTACGTCATTCGAAGCTTCGATACAAATGTATATACTTGTATTTAGGGTCAATTATGCATCGAAAAGTAAGAGGCGAAACACTATAAGCTTCAGGATTTGATCACCCTTAAATGGTAGTTTGTAGTTGATCACTAACTCAAGTCAATAAAGAATATTTTCCTTTACCAATGAAAAAACAATCTATGACTAAATCATTGCCACATGCTGTACAATGTATTTAGAGCAAAAGAAGACTTGTAAAACAGTTCTGAGATCTTACGATTGAAATTACATGTCAAACGGCTTGTAAGATGGAATTTAACTATTCTACATTTGAACAACTATGGCTACAAATCATGTTCCAGCAGAACCTTCAAGTTCATGATATTTTACCAACAACAGAATTTATGCAACCTTGGGAATTGGAATACCATCTGACTGAGGTAATGTCACCGAGCGCAACAGTTCCAGCGAGAATACTAGCCCCAGAAAATGAGATAGGATAGTGTTACCGGATGCCTGCATGAGCATGAGATTCATAAGAACATGCAATAACCAAGGCTCTTTCTCATTATAAGTTTCTCTTTTATCAGGAATAGTGTACAAGAATAGTAACCGGACAAGTATAACTGTTTCCCGGTTTGCAAAACCAGGAATTTTAATATCAGACCGAAAATATAGCATAGAGGAAAGCAAACTTTAAAGCCATGCATTCGGCGAACTATGTTCTTAAAGGCATCTGCAATTCGACAGGCCTGTTTTATGTCGCTCATTATACAAAACTACATACATATTACTTGCAGGTCCTCTTGGATGCTGACTGGTAACTGAAAACCGGGAATTTCATAGTTTTCATGGGTCAGGCTCCTCTTTCTTTCAATTATTCAGGTTCCTCTTTCTTTCAATTATCATTTTCTTTCTTCCTAGAAGAGGGAGGTGCGTAGAGGGTCGAACTAATGCAGTGACTACTGCCTCAATTTCTCAAACACGAGTAATTCTGTTAAACATTATTGATAAATCGATTCGAAGGCTCAAATTAGATTAAGTACCTGCACCAAGAATACATCCAATGCGAGAACTGGACTATAGCCAGGAGAAATTCCTTGATAATATGGATTGGTGGAAGAAGTAAGAGCCTTGGCTACTAGTAAGCCCACTGTAGCTTGCATGCCAAGAATAGCAGCACCCATTCCAAGGAGATTCAGAACTATGCCGTTTTTCAAGCTTTTCACAACATCAGCTCGAGGAGGAGCCTGGAAATCCAAGGGGAAGATTAGGATTTATAAGAAATTGAATGAGGCAACAAAAATTAACCAAAAGCTCAAATAAGCCCTGAATTTGGGCATACACCAAACCGTATAATCTTCCAAACACAAAAGCAGTACACGCAATAAGCGGCTCAATCTAGACCAAGCTCAAATAGACCACTACAACTGTAATTCAAGGGAAATAATACGGTGACAGAAACCAGGAAATAAAACCTTCGTCTTCATGCCAGTCCTTGTACACTCTATGTCTCTAATGACGCCTAGGAAATCCTCTGTTCAATTATAAAAAATGAAGCATGAGGAAACAAGAAAAGAAGGGAACTATTATTTGTTTAAGTTGTATTGCACTTCAACAAATCATTTGTTTGCAGTAGAATCTTTGGTTTACTCAAGAAAAATGGCAACACCAACAATATAAAATGTCACCCTTTTCCTCCAAGTAAGTTGATAAAGTTCCTAAGTTTAGATTCGACAAACTAGATTAAGCATATAACAAATATGAGAAAGAAACGACCATAAGCATCCAGTGTAATTGCTTTGAAGTGGGCTAATTCATTTACTTCAAATATGAAATGATAATTAACTTAAAGAATATTGGAATGATTGCTCTCCAGCTCTCAGAATTCCGTCCTTAATTGATCATGCAAGCATAACTGAATATATATATATACTGCATAAACAATCAGGTTCATGTCCGACATTCATCCTAAACAGTAAGACATGATAACAAAATAAGATTACAAGCAACACAGATAAAAATTCAGATATATATATGTGTGTGTGTGTGTGTTACTCCTAGCCCCTAGGAGCTAGGACTTAAATATAAGAACAAATATACAATAAGCAAAATGCATTTCAAGTTGATAACACATCAAACAGTTCAAACCATTAACAAAATCACAAATTCAACCTACTTTTGAAGGATCATTAGCAGTTCTCCTGAGTTTCTCTGAAAGCCGAATATACCCAAATGACCAGAAAACCGATATGAAAGCAGCCACGATTCCACTGGCGGTAGCATAAAAAGTAGCCGGCGATGTGATTTTCCCAGTAATTACAACAGAAAATGAGAGTATCACCGCTGAAACCACAGTGCACACTAACTGTCCCCAAAACCCTAAATTGCCCAGTCGCTTAAAGTACCTCGACGTGTTCTCTAGCCTCTTCGAAACCTGCACCATTTCCATTCAAAATCCTAATAACTCCTCAAACAAACCTTCATTTACACTAACATTAAACAATCCAAAATTAGCCCACAACATATCTTCTAGTTCTAATCTGTATTTTGATGTTACTGATTAAATGAACAATGCTAGTTACTGGTTGCATTTCTTTAGCCTTACCCAAAAGATATTATATCAAAAAAAAAAAATAGAACAAGTTAAACCAAAGAGCAGAAACCCAATCCAATAAAGTTGAAGCTTCAGCGCCAAACAATTCAAATCAAATAAAAAAAAGCAACAGTTAAAAGGGTAAAATCTGAGAATAAGAAAAGGAGAGTGAGGGGTGGGGAGTACCTGAGCAAGCTTCGCCTTGTCAGTATCATCATTAGAGGAGGTAAAACTGGGTGAAACTGAGGACGAAGAGACTTTGGGCGAAAAAAGCGTAGATCTTAGAACATTAAGAGGGTCGTAAGATGCGAAAGGGGACAACGGAGGTTTTGGTTTCCGAGTTTTGATTGAAGTGAGAAAATTTGGAGGAGAGAGAGTGAGCGATGGTCGGAGGGGACCCACCGCCACCGCACATATACCGGAGCGAGTAGCCGGGAGCAGTAGCGTTTGCATGACGAGTAGATAGTGTCCGTGGGTATTTCGGGGACCGAATTGGTGCGTCGGACTTGGAGTTAGAGCGTACCAGTGATTTTAGTAAGTTGGTGGGTATAAAATTAAGGTTAAACTAAGTAGTTGGGGTCAAACTTTTATGGCATTTTTATTTTGATCAACTAAAACCAAATCTTTGTAATTTCGTTATTCAATTTTTAAGACACTTTCATTTTAATTATTTAAGTTTTAAATCTCTAACAACGGTTAATTGTACATATCACATAATGTTACACATATTAACTGGATGCACATGACACATTTTAATTTTAATTGATTGGATGTGCATCATGACATATTTTGATTGGTGTCACATGTTCACTAAATCTTTTTAACATCATTGTAAAAATTGGACTAAACTAGATAACGAGAAGATAGTTGAAATAACAAAGTGAAACAAAAAATTTAAATACCAAAATAAATATATATATAGTTCGGAGCAAAGTTAGCATTAAACCAATTTTTTATTTAAGCTAAATTAAGTACCTCTAATTTTTCTTAAAAATAATCATTTCAAGTTACCCAATTTGGGGAGATATCGAGTCTCTTTTAGTTTTGATATTAAATAAATTCTTAATGTTACATGTAATTTAAATTTTAACCTTAATTTTCAAAAGAAAAAAAAAACAAAGATTTGACTTTGAAATGACTTCTTCCATTGAACTACATTTGCAAAACCCATGAAGCAAAATATTTGTAAGAAATATATTGGATTGAAGTTTTGATGTTTTGAGCAAATGGGCAGGTAAAATTTTGGTGGATGTGATAGTATTAGACTAGAATGGATAAGGTGAAATTGATGAAGAAAATGGAAGTAGTTAGTGATTGTGACATGGGCCCAAAAGAAATAGTATAACATTTAGATTGTAATTTATTTATTTTTTAAATATAGAATAAGGGAATTAGAATGCTTTAAAAATTATTTTTGTTAAAAAATAATAAGAATGAGTTTGTTGGTTTAGTGGTAAAGCTTTAGTTTATCCTTATGTCTTAAATTCGAAATTCCTTGTGTGCATTCAACCAAAATATTTTTAGTTCCTTATTTTTACCATACAAAAGTGCTAAAATTTCAAATTAGCCTAGCCAAAAACTATTTTTTTAATTTAGTCCTTGTTTTAAAATAAGTCCCAATTCAACATGAATTTTTAAAACCTAATTCAACCAGGGAAAGAAAACGTTATAAATAGATAATTTTATTCAAACCTTGGAATTTTTACCTAACAAATTTTCAAGAAAAACACCTTCAAGTTCTTTTCTTACCTAATCAAATTCCAAGCAATAAGATTTAAAAGTTTTCAAAATCAACCCTCTCTTCCCACGTGGATCATCAACCTCCTCTTCCAATTAAGTTTTTTGTGTTTTCAAATTTAGGTGTGGGATTTAAACCTAAATCTTTATGTAAAATTGAAAATACTAGGAAGTAGAGAACTAGTATAGGCGAACCTAAGGAGAGCCTATGTATGAGGCCGTGTGCGAACCCCTTTGTAGGTGTGAGCTCATGTGTGAGCCTAGGTGCGCAAGCCCCTAACATGTGCGAACCCCCTTACATGCAAACACCCATGAATGCAAAACCCCATTTGCATGAGAAAACCCCATTGTATGTGAACCCTTGTATGTGCTAGCCCTTGCATACGAACCCCTTACTGCGAACCCAGATACATGAACATATAGGATTCCTTATGTAAACTCTTAGTATATCCATATGAACCCTATATGAATATCATGTGAACCCTAGGTTATTACATGCAAACCCTGATCATTATGTGCCGAACCTATATTGTTGTACATGCGAGTCAGAATATAACATGCGAACCACTATCTATGTGAGTCATATTATTACATGTAAGTCAATACATGCGAGTCAAAATATTAAATGTGAATCTTTATTTATGCGAATCCTAATTGTTTATGGCATGCGAACCCCCTATGATTTATATGCAAACTCTAGGTCATGTTATGTGAACCCTAAGTTATTACATGTAAATCTTATGTGTTTAATTATGCCAACCTATATGCTATAATACGCGAGCCATGTTATGCGAACCATGCTTATGTGAACAGTAGTATGCAAACCCTATAGAATAATATGTGAACCCTAGCATGAATAGGTGGGCAAGCCCTTATGTGCAAACTATTTGTGTGAACCTTAGGTGCAAACCCCTAGATGTGACCCCTGCTTGTGCGGACCCTTAGGTTCAAACCCCTAAGTGTGCGACCCTATATGTGTGACCCCTATAAGTGCAAACCCTACTTATGTACGTGTTAGCCAAACTAAGTATGTTAATTTGCATGGAGATTTAATTTGCATGAAGATGATGTATGTGTAATATTGTTTTAATTCACAAAAAATAATTACTTATGTGAAATTGATGTGAATGAGTGCATGAACACATGATCTTATATGATAAGTTTAAGGTATCAAATTTAGTATCAAATAATGATAAATAGCATGATATGCTAAGTACATGTACATAATTATATGAAAACAAGTATGGAAGATGAATGAGTTCCGTAGGAGATAGTAGCAATTTAAATCCACACTGAAAGACAGTATTGCACGAAGTAGGTGGCAATGTCATCAGAACTGAATTAAACCAGGATGATAGTTAAAAACCCATAAAAATCGGACAACTAGGATGGTAAGTTATTGTAATAAAAGTCATTGTCACAGATTACAAGTGAACAACCATCTTCACCGGGAAATTCGGGAATGTTAGTTATTAATATGTGTTTTGGAGTGTCGAGCAATGCTCGACGGCGGATAGGGTGGGTCAGTGGGAATCCATGATTATAATTACATTGCATAATGTGTAAAAACTGAACATTTATTATTTTTTATAATGTTCCTTATAATATGCTTAATTTGCTATATTTATGCCATAAACTGTATACTTTACTGTTTGCACAATTATACATATAATGATTTATAATTTAGACTCATATTGAGCTGTTGTAAGCTCACTTCCCCTTTCTTTTCCTATCAGGTAATGCATAAAACTAAGATTCAGGGATGGCATCAGAGGAATCTCGGATTAGCAAGCATATTTTCATTATTATTATTTTGAAGTTTTTTTAATGCTTTCTTTAATCATTCTATTTTTGCATTGTAATTGTTAAGTAATTCTCGTTTAAATTTTAGGATAAAGTAGTTTAGCTTAATTATTTTAAAGCATGACATTTGGTTAATACTCTGATATTTTGGTTTAAAAAATTCTTATTTTAAATATTTTCCGTTGCTTTCTAAAATACTTAAGTTTTTTCTTTTATAAAATCTTTCCTCAAAAAATCTAATCGTTTACAAAATGCCACGATAATAATAATGTAATTCAATCACTAAGTAAAACTAGATTAAAAATAATGAATGTTTTCCTAAAAATAAAAAAGCAATTTCCTTTCGAGACAACGCAAGCAAAAAGAGTACTTTACAAGATCACTTCAATGATCAAATGTAACACTTTCGACTTAGCCAAAACTCCTTAATCGGGTCGAAAGTGTTACATAGATAGACACTAATGGAATAAAATGGGTTCTTCAATTCATGGAATTGATGGCTTTTGCCTCACCGACACAAATGGTTTGACTTTGGTCTCTTTTCCTTCTTGCTGCTTTTGATTGTATCGCAATAAAATGTGTTGTTCATATTGGAATAATTGTTATTTTGAGATGTCACCATTATGTTCCCATTTTTATTTTTAATTCCACCATCAACCTCTCTCTCTCTTTTAAAATTGGAAGAGTTGTTTAGTTGGCAAGTTGCCTTTCATGGCGGTCATGATATCAACATCAAATTTCAAATTAATTTTAGATCTAAAAGAAGGGATGAAGAATATGATGACTTAGGTTTAGGAAAATTATAATAATTTTTTGTCGTCAAAATTAGGTTTAAATTTTAAATTATATTCAGGTTTTTTAATAGATTTGTCTTTTTTCCCACCTAAGATAAATCGACAATAAAATATTGATGTCATTATCAATTGTTTTTAGTTATATTCACTTTCGAAACCATATGGATTAAATTGTTCTATTTTATTTGAAATGAACCAATTCAGTCAATATTGAAATTGAGATAAGCCAAATATATTTTTTTAATCAAAATTTTAAGAAGTCTTATATTTTTTTGTCTTTTTTATCCTTTATAGATTATTTTATGAAAATGTTATAATTATTAAAAAATTATGGAGAAGGATCTACTTACATCAATGTAAAAGATATATTTTTGTATGATTAGTATTTTTAATGATTCAACTGTTGAATTTATCAGTATAATTGTACTTGTCATGCATGTAAGTTTTTGAACTGATTCAATATCTCTATTATATTGATCTAGAAAAGTGCCTCTATTGATACTTATTAAACGCTTCAAAGTTTTTTTATATAAAATAAATAGTTAGAAAATCTTAAGTTACATCAAATTTGACATGCATCTTTTATATAAATGGAATATGAAATATGATGGTTGAATTGTTAAAATATTAATCGTACAAAAATATACAAGTTCTACACTTGTTTCCCAATCAATGTGGGACTAATGCTTTTTATTTTTCTCAACATAATTCACAAGTAGCTTACTTTGAACATCAATTTCTCATTCATCACTCAACCATTTTGAGCATATGATATACCGTTGTAAAGGTCTCATGGAGTAGAATATAAAACCATAATTTTATGATTCAACTCTACACCTTTACCCATCTAGAATATGCCTCAAAGTTTCCAAAAATTACATTTTTTCCAACACTTTTTGCATCTAATTAAGGTAACTATTCCACCAAAAAGTTTTTTTTTTAGTTCAAAATGCTCAATATGTAAAATTTAAACAAGTAATTGTTGAGATTTACACGGGAACATATACTTTAAATTTGAAAGAGAAGGTTTGAAAAAATATTTATTCTGACTCAAAGGGAGAAATGCACTGGAATACTGATGTGTACCATTTGCTCGAATTTACATATAAGAATGTCCATGTTAGTAGCTAAACTTACAAAATTGATCAAAGTAGTTCTTTGATTGAGGTTGACTGTTGATTTCTAATGAAAACATTAGCATGATTGTTGACGGTGATTGACTTAGCATCACTACATCAGTAAAAATAAATAAATAAATCTAAATTTAAAAAAAATTAAAATTATTTTAAAAATTCATGTTGAGAATGAACCTATATAAATGTTGGCATGATTCATTTAAATCTAGATGCCCATGTCCAAATTCATTCTAAATTTATAAAAAAAATCATAAAAAAATATTAAAAAATTAATTAAATTTATAAATATTAAAATTTATAAAAAGTATAAAAATATATAAAAGTTTATATAGATTTTTTAAATAACTTTAAAATATGTTTTTTTTTTGTTTTTTGTCTTAAATTAAAATTTGTTATTTTTGTTGATGTACCACTATCACGTCAATAATGCCTATATCAATAATTGTATTTGCATGAATTTGTAGTGTAAAATTAGAGGCGAGACTCCGTACCATCGACGGCGTCAGGTGGACTCCAGTTTTCTAGGACATGTTCACAAGCCTGGCTGCCACCGCCTTAATTTATTGGGTTTGAGCTTCATCAATGCCGTCTGTTGCAGTTCAAACCAAGTCCTTCTCCTTTGTTCTTTTTTTTTTTTTTCTAAGTTTTGATTTCTATCTAAGTAAAATATTTTTTAGGATAATAATTATATTGCATTATAATTAAATTTCTGAATAAGTGGTAAACCTTTCAAAATTATTATTTTTATTTATAAAATATGAACTCAAAATTTTATTTAAAATACATCATATTCATTACTACTTGTTATGATATTCGTCATTATCGACTCGATTATCTGATAAGGTCTTGACTTATAGTCTACATGGTTTACACTTGAGTTCGTATGCGATGTGTTTACATCTTTCTATAAGACCGCACGATATTGGTTCATAAGTAGATTTGCAGCACTACGAAGCGAACTCACATCTAGGAAATACGTGTTAACTCTAGGATAGAATGCGTGTTAGCATGCATGAGGACCTAATTATGACGTCTCATCCATAAACAATAATTGTATCATATAAATAGAAAATTTAACCCATTTGAAGGACACGCTCAACACTACTTTAACTCACAAACATCAGTAATAAAAAATTTAATTGTTAATATTTAAGATTTATGAGTCTGAGAACATAACATGTACCATATTAGCAATTAGCTAGATTTAAGAAAGACAGAGGTATTGTGTGTTTTTTTTTCAATAAATATAAAAATTTATGTAGATTTTTAAAAATAGTAAAATAATCATTTTTGTGAAGGATAAATTTCAAAATTGTATATGAATTTTGGTTTAATTTATAATTTTATATATGAATTTTAATTTTGGTTTAATTTCAGAAATATATATTTAGAATATAAATTTATAAAATTAGTATATAATAAATAAATAAATAAATATATGGTCTAAAATTAATTAATAATAACACATGAAATATGTATGATATGAAAATAAAATAATTAGATTAAATTGTGAGTAAAACGAAATTTAAGCACATAAATACATTTGTTAAATATGACTCTTATTTTCAGTCAAATTTGAAAAATAGTCTTTCAGTTAAACCCTATTTACTTGTTTCAATCAAACACTGATTAGTTTAGATTATTTTATTATTATTTGATCTATGAATTTAGCCTATAAATAGGCTCTTTTACAACCTTAGAAAATACACGCATTAGAGATTAGAACTCATAACACATTTAGAGAATTTTGTGTTTACGTTTTGTGGGTTCTTTTTTTTTCGAGTTTTCGGGGTTTAATTTTTATCTCCATCTTTTGTACTCTTCGTTCTTTTGCCATTATAGTAAAATTATCTTTGCCCGTGGTTTTTTATCCTCTTTAGAAGGGTTTTTCCACGTTAAATTTGTGTGTTCAATTTCTCAATTTATTCCGCTATTTTCTTGTTCGTTGCTTAATCGGATTGAAATCCTAACAAGTGGTATTAGAGCTAGTTCAATTTTCATAGATCAGCCCGTTCAGAGATGGCAACAACAAGGTTTGAAATTGAGAAGTTCGATGGTGAGACAAATTTCAATCTGTGGCAAGTTCGGATGATGGCAATTCTAGTTCAATCAGGCTTGAAAAAGGTTGTTATCGGGAAAAAGCCTGAGAATCTAAATAAAACAGAATGGGAAGAGCTTGATGAAAAGGCTTTATCTGCAATCCAGTTATGCCTCACGAATACGGTATTGCAGGAGGTATTGATGGAGAAGACCTCATCTGCCTTGTGGAAAAGGTTAGAAACTCTTTATGCGACTAAGTCTCTGGCTAACCGTTTAGTGTTGAAACAACGTCTATTTACGTTTCGCATGAACGAATGTGAGCTTCTTAGATATCACATCAGTCAATTCATTACTCTTTTAAATGATTTAAAGAATGTCGAGGTTCATATTGACGATGAAGATCAGGCTATGCTATTATTGTGCTCTTTACCCCTTTCATACAAGTCTTTCAAGGAGACCCTGATTTATGGCAGAGACAAACTCTAGTTCGAAGATGTGAAGAGTCATTTGTTGAGTAGAGACAAACTCGACAATGAGCTTCATTTGGATAGCAAGACAGATAGGCAAGCTTTCGTTTTGGTAGCATCAAAGAAACGAGATAAAAGGTGTCGCTATTGTAAAAAGTTAGGTCACGTCAAAGCAGATTGTTATAAACTGCGAAATAAAAAAGCTGTTGAGAGTAACGAGGAAGATGTAGCTGGTGCTAATTTGGCCGATAAAAATGGGGATGATTTCTTGTTAGTGTCAACAAGTGATAACACCAAGCTCACGTCCGAGTAGATCCTAGATTCAGGATGTTATTTCCACATGTGTCCCAATAGAGAATGGTTCTCCACATACAGTTCGATTGAAGGTGGAGTTGTGCGTATGGGAAACGATTCATCTAAAGGTAATTGTTATTGGTACTGTTAAAATTAAGATGCACGATGGGACGATTAGGACACTCTCAGATGTCAGGTATGTACCTGATTTACGAAAGAATCTCATCTCTTTAAGTATTTTAGACTTGAAAGGATGCAAAATCAACATCGAGTCGAGCGGTATTAAAGTATCTCGTGGAGCTCTCATTTTGTTAAAAGGTAAAAGAACCGACAATCTTTATATTCTGGAAGGTTATACAGTGACCGGTGAAATCGGACGTCCCTCGTCCGTTACGGAGTTGAAGTCAACTTGTTTGGAGCGGAGGCAACTTGGTCATAGGAGGGAAAAAGGTATGACTGTTTCGTTGAAGAGAGGTTCTCTTTTGGATGCAGGTTTTGAAAAGTTAGGGCACTGTGTTCTTGAAAATCAGACCCAGGTTAGTTTTGATTTGGCAGTGTACAAGTCGAAAGCTAGAAGTCTTCCAATTTCTAAGCACAAATTTGACTCGGTTAATTCCCTGCATAGTTCAAAATAGGCTCGTGGCGGGCTTTGGCAAAGATGGCGTTGTGGAAATATGAGTCAAGGTGGAGATTTGTTAAATATGACTCCTATTTTCAGTCAAATTTGAAAAATAGTCTTTTAGTTAAACTCTGTTTACTTGTTTCAATCAAACACTGATTAGTTTAGATTATTTTATTATTATTTGATCTATGAATTTAGCCTATAAATAGGCTTTTTTACAACCTTAGAAAATACACCCATTAGAGATTAGAACTCATAACACATTTAGAGAATTTTGTGTTTATGTTTTGTGGGTTTTTTTTCGGGTTTTCGGGGTTTAGTTTTTATCTCCATCTTTTGTACTCTTCGTTCTTTTGCCATTATAGTAAAATTATCTTTGCCCGTGGTTTTTTATCCTCTTTGGAGGGGTTTTTCCACGTTAAATTTGTGTGTTCAATTTCTCAATTTATTCCGCTATTTTCTTGTTCGTTGCTTAATCGGGTTGAAATCCTAACAACATCAGATTAAAAAAATTAAATGCATTACAATTGTTTATCATGGTGCTTATCATCAATTCTGAGTTAACGTCGAGTTGACTCGTGGCACCAGCTCAATTAACAATATTATCAATATATACAATTGATGGAGTTCAAATCCCTCCATATGTATATTTTTTATTCTTTTTTAAATAAAAATACTAAAATACCCTTGAATGATATAATTTATTTTAAATATGAAAGGATATTTTTATAATTTTTTAATTAAGTTAGTGCTTTTTATAAATTATTTCATGGCTGTCTCTAAATTTATTATGAATATAATAAAAGTTAATTTCATTCATTGATTAAGTTTACCATTAAAATTTATAAATTATATTCAACATTACTAATAATAACTGATTAAATTATTACGATACGTAGATCTCTAATCTCATTATATGTGGATTTTATTCATTTAATATGATTTTACATTACAGTTTCTTCGACCTATATTTTTATATATAAAAAAAAAGTTGGAAGAGTGAATACTTCCGAATTATGCTTTAATTAAACAAATTAGAGAGCAAACAAAAGGTTTATACCTTAACTATCAAGGAAAAAAAAAACAAGCAGCTCGTGATTGTGATCCTAGAGATTCCAACTTCATTTGTTTAACCTTTAATTTTCTTTATAAGATTAGGCTTCCACTTTTAATTATGGTTTTAACACAGTGGGATTAATCATAATTCATACATCCACTTCTTTTTTTATAAATCAAGCATCATACTATATAATAATAATAATAGTAATTTTTATAAAGGAATTTTTTATAAAATTTTGAGTTGATTTATAATAATAATAGTAATAAAGAAGTAAGATTAGTTGAAATGAAGGGGGGGGGGGGAGAAAGAGGGGTTAGATTGGGTGAGAAATTGGAGTAGTTGATGAGAGCATAGGTGAACCAAAGCACTAGCTTTGCCAAGAATCACCCGTGACACAAAGTCGGTTACTCAAATTTTTACTGAGAAGTTTTATGTGGCGACGAACTGATGGTTGGAATTTGATCTTTTTCTTTCCTTTTTTTTTTGCACTTTTACTCCCTGTAATTTTAGCTATTTCAAATTCTAATGCTCTTTTAAGGTTAGTTTAGCATTAGCTGGAAAAGGTTTCTTCTTCCCCATTGTTTCTTTCCATTGTTCACCATCATCATCACCGCCTCTGTTCACCGTCACTATTGTCTAACATTGTTCAAGTCGCCTTGCTCCAAAATATTCTCCTTTTTCCTTTCTTTTAAGTTCTTCAATTTGTTTTCTCAAAAAAAAAAAAACTCTTTGAAAACTTCAAAATTCATCCTTGAGCCTCGACCTTCGTTGTCTCCAATCTCCATTTCTATCATTTGAATCACTCAAACCATAGCCCTTATATAGATGCATAAGAAAACTTAGCAATTCAACTAATATGCTCATTATATTTGCTCCATTAACCATTTTCAAATTACCAATTCTAACTTCAAACATTCACAATATAGCATATTAGATCAAAAATTGACTCAACATAGGTAGGTTATTTTACCCAAATGACCACAAAAAAATTATTATTTACGTAAATGACACTGGTTCAAAAATAATCACCCAAATGACTTGAAATGAACAGTAAAATTGGGTAGGGGGATTTGATGGTCGGCATCACCTATTTTTCTAACACAATCATTATCAGGTGTTTAAAAAATAATTTTTTAAGTGTTGGGGACTAGATGACCATCACCCTTGTATATTTTTTCACCTCGTATAATATTGGTATACGTTTATACCAAGGGAATCGAGGTGATTGGAGGAGTTGTTCCTGTTGGTCAACAAGAGTGGTAAGGTTAGTGGCCAAAAAATCTTTCAGAGCCTTTGCCAATTGCTCTAAGGTGGAAAGGAGGACGAGGAGGACGATTGCATATTACAAATGAGCTCTAGCAGGAATGAAGGCAAAATGAGAGGTCTGTATAAAGTTCAAGCCAATACAAAAACTTGAGACAGGTGGGATGGAGGTGTTAAGTGAAGCGAAAGAGTTGACTTGGTCAGCTAAGTTATTGGTGTAGTTAGTTTGATCAGTTGGGGTGCCACTTTGAGATTGAGAAGTCATTTTGTCCACGCTAACTGTACCAATTGTTGATATAATAATACAACAAGAAGTGGGTATGCAGGAGAGGGTGGTGGTTGCTGTGGAGGTCAGTTTACCCATTCGAAGCAGAAAGCTGAAGATTATGACGAGTGGCGGAGAAAATATGTAAAGGTTGAGGGTTAAAAAAGTGTTGACAGAGTGTAGGCTTAGTATTCTTGGAGAGTCAATCATTTCTTCATTGTTCCTAGAAGTATTTATAGAAAAAAATAATGTGTAAGATGATGTTAACGTATTAGACTTTCCATTTAATCATCATTACAGAGCGTGTGGAATGGATATTTTCAATGGGACGAAAATGTTCGTAACAGAATAGATCCTATATTCATTCTGACTTGATGAGATAAAGCAATTGAGTCTACGTGATATTTGATAACCAACAACTTCATATTACTAATTATATTTCTTTGCTCTTAAAATCAAATTAAATTTAACCCAAAAAGTTTTTGCTCCTTCAAATTTTTATAATATATTTCCGCTATTAAATGAAATTAAATAAATTAAAATGTAAAAAATATGTTTGCACATGAGAGGATGATAAAGTCATCTCATCATAAAGCCAAAAGCATCCTCTTTTTAACTTTTTGTTTTGATTTGACAAATTATGATTGTAAGAGCAGCAGCCAATATATTTTACCTGTTTAGCATTATTTTTGGGGTGAAACACAGTTTTTTACATGAAATGTTACACCACCTAAAGCATTTCTGATTACAATCTTAGTTTCTCCCTACCTTTTATATCTCGGTATTAATTGAGAACCTGAGATTATAAATTATAAATTGCTGTTCTTTTCAACCATCAATAAGTTGGAAAGCAGCATAAAAAAATCAGAGAGATAAAGGGATCGTCTGCAACCCGATGGAAACTTTGGTGTCTTGTAGTACCACACACCAGATTCCTTTCCCTGCCTTGTTTTCCCCTACTAAATCCGCACCAGCAACACAGTTCAATTTTTAAAGAAATATATATATATATATTACACCGTCGCCCGCTTTTTGTTGTCTTTGCTAATATAATCTTTACTTCTATCCATCACTATAACAACTCCACTTCTGGTTGAGATGAGATTCTTTGCTTCTCTGCAATGAAATACCATTTTTTTTTTACTTCCTTTTTTACTGCAACTTATTATAATCAACTCTTCTGTTTATTTACTTTTTTAGCAGCTCCACAATTAGATTTGGTTAACCAAAACAAAGCATAACTGCAGTTGGTCACCATCTCTCTCTTTTTCTTTGCTTCCATGGCTCAATATGTATACGTTGCAGAGGCTGCCTGAGTTGTGAAATCAGCTCATCAATGGGTTTCAACATGAAAATTTTGCGTTGCTTCTTCATCTTTCTCCTTCTTCCTCTTCTATTACTTCCTTCAATAGCTCTCAACAATGATGGGGTCCTTTTGCTTTCTTTCAAATACTCCATCCTCAGTGACCCATTATCGGTCTTGCAAAGCTGGAACTACGATGAAGAAACGCCATGTCAATGGTATGGAGTATCCTGCAATGAAATTGGAATGGTAACCAGCTTGGTCCTCCCCAATAGTCAACTCCTCGGTTCAATTTCAGAAGACATTGGTCATATCCAGCACCTTCACCACTTGGATCTTTCAAGCAATTTTTTTAACGGAACTTTGCCAAGCTCCATTTTCAATTCTACTGAGCTCCAGGTACTGTCATTGGGCGGTAATGTCATCTCTGGTGAGTTGCCTGAGACTATTGCTAGCATGGCTAGTCTTCAGATCTTGAATCTCTCTGATAATGCCTTGGCTGGGAAGATACCACAAAATCTCACTCTTCTGCAAAACTTAACTGTCGTATCTCTAAGGGGTAACTATTTCTCAGGTGATGTACCAAGTGGGTTTGATTCAGTGGAGCTGCTTGATTTGTCCTCAAACCTGCTCAATGGGACTCTCCCTTTAGATTTTGGTGGTGGTAATTTGGGTTTATTGAACTTATCTTACAACAAGATTTCAGGGTCTATATCACCGGAGTTTGCAGACAAAGTCCCTCATAATGCCACCATTGATCTTTCTTTCAATAACTTAACAGGGGCAATCCCAGAATCTTTGGTTAATCAGAAAATGGATTCGTTTTACGGAAACGTTGATCTATGTGGGAAACCATTGAAGAACCCATGCTCAATCCCTTCAACACTTTCAACACCCCCAAATATGTCTCAATCCATATCGCCAGCCATTGCGGTGATACCAAAGCCGATAGACTCAACACCCGGAGGACCAAATAATAACGTTCAAGCCCAAGCTCGAAGGAGTCTAAACCCAGGCACCATAGCAGCAATAGCTGTTGCAGATTTAGCCGGTTTATCAATTATCGTCATGGTCATTCTCTACGTGTACCAACTCAAGAAACGAAATGGTCTTCACACCCAAAGTACAACGAGTAACCTCGAGAAAAAACCAGACGTGAATCCAGTCTCCACATTGATGCCGTCATCGTGTTCTTCATGCATGAAGATAAAGCTGGTGGAGACGTCGGAAACTGCCAGTTCGGATAGCGAGTTGGAAGAGAAAAACCAGGATTTTAAAGTGAGCCCGGCTGAGGCGTACCAGAAAGGAGGCAAGCTAGTGATAGTGAACGAGGGAAACGAGCAGCTGGAATTAGAGACGTTGCTGAAGGCGTCGGCTTACGTGTTGGGGACTAGCGGGTCGAGCATCGTGTACAAGGCGGTGCTAGAGAACGGCACGGCATTTGCGGTGAGAAGGATCGGAGACAGTTCGGTGGCGAGGTTAAAGGATTTCGAAAGCCATGTAAGAGGCATAGCCAAGTTAAAGCACCCAAATTTGGTTAAGTTGGTTGGGTTTTACTGGGGAAATGATGAGAAGCTTGTCATCTATGACTTCGTCTCCAATGGCAGTCTCGGCTGCTCCAGTTACAGTAAGTACCGCACATCTCCATATCTCTCCGTGCTTCCATTATCCGCGTACGTTAGAGTAAAATCGTTTCGTTTTGCTAAAATAAGCTGCATTATCGGTACATTTTAGTTAAACTGTTTACTATTTTGCTAAAACACGCCCATGAAACATGAACCGTAGGATTTTTCCGTGTAGGACCCCTTGATAATGAAGTGTAAGTTGTCTCCGTGACAATACTGTGAGGGTGCAGAAATTTGTGGGAGTATGGAATGGACGGTAGCCCGTAAAAAATGGTGACAAAAAATCTTTGTTATAAAAATATAAAGTATTGAGTCAGTGAAAGTTATAATAATGAAGAAAACTGCATAATAACGCCAAGGGCATGGCATGTGGTCATTCTGTCGCTTTCTGTGGATAAACATTTTTTTATACATAAAGTAGAGGGACTGAAATGAGGTAAAATCTCAAATTTCAACATTGTCGAGGGATGAAAGCTATAATTAGATCATTACTTTTAACTCCATAGCTTGACAATTTTTGTACAGCGAAAAAACAATTTGTCTAACTATAGCAAATGGACTAAATCTACATCAAACTTATAGTATAGGGATATTTTATAAAATTTGACCTAGTTTTAGAGACATTTATAACGTGGGATTTGTCTGATACTCCTTGGAGCAATAGTCCTCTTCTCTTTGTTTTAGGATTTGCTAATTTGGTTTGTAGTTTAAGAAGAATGTGATTTTATAATTTTTTGGTATTTTCTTACCCAACAAAAAACCAAAGCTTAAAAGACAAAGTTTGCCTTATTGAATTGACCTAATTCTCGACAGGCTCGAGTTTCCATGGCTGTTTGATGAAATGATAGCACTCACTTAAAAAAAAGACATGATTGTTTATTGTTTTGTTTTATGAAAAACAGGAAGATTACCGGGCCCATCATCATCATTATCATCGTCCTCACCTTGCCGTTTAACTCTTGAAGCCCGTCTTAAAATCGCGAAAGGAGTGGGTCGGGGACTGGCCTACATTCACGAAAAGAAACAAGTGCATGGCAACATCAAGCCAACCAACATACTATTAAACTCCAACATGGAGCCTTTAATAAGTGATCTAGGACTAGACCGTCTCGTCTTAGCCCGGTCCACGGCTTCTCGTGACGGTTCGCTCGACCCGTATCAAGCACCGGAGTCATTAAACAATCTCAAACCCAGCCCCAAGTGGGATGTCTACTCGTTTGGCATGATTTTGCTTGAACTTCTTAGTGGTAGAGTGTTGTCGGGTCGGGAATTAGGGCAGTGGGCGCTGCCGGCGGGTTCGGTAGGGGAAGAGAAGAACCGGGCGGTTCGATTGGCTGACGTGGCGATAAGGGGTGAGGTTGAAGGCAGGGAAGAAGCCGTGCTGGGGTGTTTTAGATTAGGGTTTAGTTGTGCATCGTATGCGCCACATAAGAGACCGTCCATGAAAGATGCTGTTCGAATCTTGGATAAAATGTCCTAAGATTCATCTTCGCTCTCTTTATGTTAAAACCAATGATGCATTTAAGTCTTACAGAAGAAAAAGTTGTCCTTTGTTTATTTGTGGGTTTAATTAATGTGATTTTTTTCCCTTTTTTTTATTAAAAACTTGAATGCTTTTCATAAACAAAGGGATGGATTAATTGTTAATTTCCCGATTATAAGAGAAAAAAAAGGTGTAACCTGTTTTACCCATATTGATCAAATATTGAAAATGAATATCCAACACTTTATTTTTCACCTTTTAATTATTTAGTTATATTTTGACACCTTCATTCATTCGTTAACATACGTTATGCTTATGTAATGTATTAGTTTACTTGATATCATGTTTATCTCGTCAATGAAGCCTTAAGTCCTGAGTATTTAGGTTTAAGATTCACCATGTGTAATTAAAATATATTACATTTTTAAAGCATTCAAAGTTGAAACCCACAAAAATGAGTACAGTATATGGCACTCAACAATGAACCACCCAAGCTACATGTAACATTAGAAGGGAAACAAAGAAAGTTCGTCTTTGAGATTAGATGATTCACCAAATTATAGAGATTCCGCTATGGATGTTGGACGAATGGAGTCGATGTCGTTCAAAGACAAACTCATACAAGATTGGGGGTTGTCAAGTGCTAGAAACAATAAGGTTGTTGAAGATGATGATATTGAGATTAAGGACGAAGGTGTGATCACTGGTGAGATCAATGGATATTGAGAATAACTATTACCTTGTCAAACTTAGATTGAAGGATGATTAAACTAAAGTGCTATCGGAGGGTCCTTGGACTATATATGGTCAACAACTTATAGTACAACCATGGTCTTTCTCCTTCACCACGTTGATTGAATTTCCAAGTGAAGTTTGTGTTTGGATTCCACTACCAAGGCTTCCTAGGGTGATGTATAAAAATAGCATCTTCAACGCTATTGAGAATACCATTGGTAAAGTTGTCAAGATAGATTATAATACCAAGAATGGTACGAGGGGTAGGTTCGCACGAATGGCGTTGTTTGTGGATTTGAAAAGACCTTTAATATCTAAGCTTTTCATTGATGGAAAATTACAAAGGGTCGAATATAAAAGGCTACCAAATGTTTGTTTCTGATGATCACTAAACTAATTATAATTATGACAAAGGCAAGCGCACCTATCGAACAATAGTATAGCTATGGTGAAAAGGGAATATCGTATCCATGAGGACTAAAAGTACTAGTAATTACCATTTTTTTCTATTATTTAGCTGATAAATTGAAGTGATTGTTTTTAATCTAAATTTACTAATCTAATTTAACTACGAACACAACAGAGAATGAAATAGGAAAATAATCGAAGATAACCAATGAGATAGACAATACCCAGGAAATAGTCCACCTAGACTTCATCTATTATTCTGAATCTGAATTAAATGATTTATTCACTTGTGTCTTGGTCCGTAGAAATCTCTAAATTATGTTAATATCTCTTTCGAGAGTAAGAACAACTATTCTTTCGAGAGTAAGAACAACTAACTCTAGGTTGATTAATTGAAATCTCTTTCTAATTAAAACCTCTATTGCACATTAACTCGATCTATGGATTTCCCTACTAGATTTGACTCTAATCCGATAGATTTATATCGTCCAATTTCTAGAATTGCATACAACTCCACTAAATTATGTTAGATCTACTCTTAAATATGGACTTTTGCTCCACTGAAATAAGCACATTAAACATGAATTAATATCCCAAAAATATTAAAACACGGAATAAGCATACATAATTGAGAATAAGATCAAGTATTTATCATGTAAATCAGAAATCAAATAAAAAGATTCATCATAGGTTTCATCTTCATTAAGTATCTAGGAATTTAGTTCATAATCTGAAACCAAAACATCTCGAATTCAGAAACACTATAAGACATAAAGAAATTCAAATAAACTTCGAAAGAAGTTAAAAGGAGATCTTCAATCTTGAAGGAGATCCGCTTCTGAATTGGCTCTGATGGTGTTCTTCGAGTAATTTCTTCAATCTTCTTTGAGTGCTCATTTAGGTCTTCTTCTAATTGTTATTTATAGACTTTAGAATGCTCAGAAAGCCTAAAAATTGAGTTTTTCCGTGTGTTTAGAAAATAGGGTACGAAATCGACACGGGTTGGCACATAGGCATGTGGCCAGCCTGTGTGGAAATGTTCAGGCAGTGTGGATTCTGAAAACATCTCTTTTTGCTCGATTTTGACTTGTTATTCGCTCCTTTCGCTCCACTATGCTTGCCTAAGTATAGAAACATGAATTTAAAGGATTAGGATCATCAAATTCACTAATTTACATAATAGATCATCCAAAAATGCATTAAGAATGGGATTAAAAACATGTTACTTTTATGGCTTATCAATTTCCAATGTGGATGTTATGGTTATGGTAAAGACTATTGTTCTTTGAATGTCGACAGGACGATAAAGGAAGATAAGCCGACCAACCCTTGTCCGGCGAGGAAGATGGACTATTCGGTAGCTACCAAAAAACTTAGTCCCTAGATGATTGAATGAAAACCAAGGTACAAATCACGTCCTATTGATTCAAGTAATGTCGAGAACTAAGAGGAGTCAAACAAGTAAAGATTTGATATCCTTAATGATATCCAGGATATTAAGTTACCAATTAAGAAAGATATGGAAGTTAATGAGGAGATTATGAATGTCAGTCTAAGAAAAAAGTGCATTTTAAAAGTAAGGCTGAAATCAAGTTGCGTCTTAGACGTAAACCCATTAGCATGAATGTTGGCTCCTCTTCAGGCCAAAAGATGAAGAAGACGATTAATTTAATTAGGTCTAAGATGTGTGAGTGATACTGATAAAGGAATAACAAATGAACCCTTTTTGAGTTTCAAGGCTACTAAAATGAAAACAGGTTTGGATAGTTTGAAACACACAGTTGTGGGTGTGGATGAAAATTTCAATCTAAACATTAAAGTAAGGGAGGAAAATGAAAGTAGACTTGTGATGCAGTCCAACAAGAAAAATGACAATACTCCATCTGTTCGAATGATGCCTCCTGATCCAAAGGATCCAAAAAATGGATACTTGTTTAACCTCTGGTGAAGGAAGTGAAGTTAGTCCAAGACTGAAGGAAAATGGTTGGGTTTGTAAAACTCTCTACCCGACCCGAATCATTGGATTCGAATATCTAATCTTACAATACATAAACACTTAGCATAAATCTTACAACCAGCATAAAATTATTTTAAAACATATTTTTTATTTCTTTTTGTGCTATTCTTAAAATAAAAGAAGATGTTTAATAATTATATTAAAGTTTCAAAAATAAAATATGACGTAACAACTTAAAACTTTGTTAAAAATAAACCCTTCATGGCGTAGTGTACTAAACGTCATACTTCTATGGTACCCTCTGTATGCATAATATTGCAACTCGAACTGCTACCTTGGTGCAATCCTGGTTTGGTCCCTGGCGTACCCACTCTTAAAGCATAACCTGCAACATAAATAAATACTAGTAAGTTCAAACAAACTTATTGAGTTTTAACCCAGACTACCTTGAAGCATTTGTTGTTGAATTTCTCATCTTGAATATTCTAGCTTTCCTTTCTATCTTTGACAGATACTTTCCTAATATTTGGTGTATACATATACACCAACTTCCATACTTGACCAACCTACACACTGTAACACCTCGAACTGGTCTTTGTCGTCGGATTAAGGTTAGGGAGTATTATGACACATATTGAAACATTTAACATCATTAAACCATTCATATATTAATTTAAATATCAATAATCAAAACTAATATTATTCATAGCATAAATACGTTTACGAGCTTAAAATCGAGTTTAAGGGACACTAAAAATAGTTTGGAAACAATCAAGGACTAATTTCAATCAAAATAGAAAAAAATGAAAATTTTGGAAAGTTTTGGAAACAGGGGTCACACGGTCATATGAAAGCGACCAACCCGTGTGGCCTCAAACACGGTCGTGTGGCTACCCTACACGTCTGTGTGCTTAGACCGTGTAACTAACTGTGACTGTGTGAAAAATCCTGCACTTAAAGTTAATAAGGCATAGGACCGTGTAGTCAAGCCGTGTGTGACATACGGTCATGTGACAGCCCGTGTCTCAGGCCGCGTGCACATTAAAAAGCTTCCAAAACAAGGCAAAATTTCATCCAAAACTTAGGTACCAAGCCAAATCAAAATAATTCATTTCCACACTTTAAAAACACATTTAAACAAGCCTAAAACATGCCAAAACATTCAACTTAAGTGTCTAACCAATGTGTCTTTATTGACACCACAATTCATTATGGGCTTGTATAACAAAATTTTGGTATACACCAAAATATCTAAGGATATGCTCTTAGAAAATTTAGCATGGGCTTGTATAACAAAATTTTATCTTTAAAAGTTTTGTATATACCAAGATTATGCTCTTAGAAAATTTAATATTTCGTTAAAAAATTTAGTAGTATTATGTAATTACAATTTTCCTAAGGAATTTTTATATATATAAAAAAACAATTTTGCCTCCGCTAAAAAGTAATAAAAAATACATATATCATATTGTACCTAATTATATGGTAAAAAAAGGTAAATTTTAAAAATGGTCATTAAATTATTCTTTTCGTTTTATTTTGGTCACTGTACCATTATTTTTTCTTAGTCATTAAACTTTTCGAAATCAAATATTTTAGTCACTTTCTAGTTAGTTGTTGATAGATGAGTGACGAAAAGCTAATGCGGGCTTTTTTATTCATCTAATAACAAACTTAGCCTTTTAATATTTGCATATTCTACCAATTTTGTCCTAAATATAAAATATTCAACAAATTTAGCTCTCAATGTTTATAAAAATTTGTCATTTTGGTTTAAATTCTAAAAAAAAAAATATTTTGATTTGGAGTTCATTGAAATGCCAATTTAGTTAATTGAAATCATGGAATTGAAAAAATACAGAGCTTCATCAAAGATCGAGGGATCTTGATTTACACTTATGTATGACCAAATTGTGGAGATGGGTGGGTTTAGACAAATCCATCTCGACATTTTCATGAGAAGCAGGAGAACAACCGGAAAAAAAACACATAATGGGCAGTTTAGAAAAAGGAAAAATTTGTAAATTTTGTGGGGTTTTTTAAAAAAAGTATTAATTTTTTAAAAATTAGAACTAAATCAATAAATTTTGTAAATTTTGATGGCTAAATTTATTGAATTTTTAAAAATTAAAACTAAATAGATAATTTTTATAAACATTGAAGATTAAATTTGTTGAATATTTTATATTTTGGGTCAAATTAAAAGAAAATATAAATATTGAAGGACTAAATTTATTATTAAACTAATAAAAAATTTAACATCAGCACTAATGGTGATAAAAATATTTGATTTTGAAAAAATTTTATCCAAATATTTATAGAAATGAAATTTCTTATCCAAACCTTAATTTATCTATCAATATTTATTACTTTAAAATGTTTAATTGATATGATATCATGGATTAATTGAATATAAATCTAATTAATAAATGATTTAAAAACTACCTTTTAAGAAAATAATAAATATTATTATAATGATATTTTTGTTTTCTAATATTTTATATAACATTTCAATTATTTTTATTTTTTATTATAAATCGAAAAAATTTTAATATTTAGTCTACTATGTTATATTTTGTCTAATACATCCTGCCCTAAATATTATCTCTATAAACTTTTGCGTAGTAAATAATAAAAATTTACCAATTTTAATAAAGTATTTTTTAAATAGTTTTTTCATTTTCTACACTCAAATAATAAAATAATACATTCCGATTAAATCAACCAAACAAAATAAAATAATATATTTAATAAAATACCATTTTGAGTATCCTAATCATAAGCCGTCGGTTATGGAATAAAATCCGGTGGTCGTTATAGCCACAGGGATAGACAGCTGTTTTGTCCAGTAGCCGTCCGTCCTCCGGTGTCTGACCAAAAGCTCTCAACCATTGAACCGGGTGGGTCCTATCTGGACGTAGACCAATCCTAGATTCTGCCCTACTTTTATGAGATGCTGGTCAGATCTTAGTATAATTCTATTTTCTAGTGACCTACACTGCACCTACCTTCAACTTGCAACTGTTTCACGCCACTTCTAAAGCGCGTGGTGAATCCCTCCTCCTTCTCCCCCACCAACCCTAATACCTTAATTAAAAATTAATCTATATTTTGAATTGTTTTTATGAACCAATATAGATATTCTATATTAACACTTTCCTTTCTATTTAACATGAATTGAATGAAAATTTTTTGAGTTAGACGAATTTTATTTTATCAACATAATTTGATTTGAAATTTTTTCAAATCAAGTCGAGTGAGATAAAATTTTGCTATTCGGTTTAGGGGTTGGGTAGTTTGATATTCGGTTTATTTGAATTATTCAAATTATTTAAATTCAAAAACCAAACTCAATTTGAACTCGAAATTGAAAAAAAAAATTCAACTTGACTGGATTAACTAAATTCGAGTAATTCAAAATTTTTTTTCAATTTGAATCAAATTTTGCTTAACCCTACTCCCAATTACTCCATCATTACATAATAAAGCCATTATATTTTAATTAAGTCAAAGTGTCAATTATTTAGGGTTAATTTAGGGTTCTTGTTGCGATTCAGAAACGCTTTTGAAAAGTTCGGTTTGAAAAAAAAAAACTTGTGAAAAGGGTTGTTGGAAAATATTATGAAAAAAATATAGTTTGTTGATTTAAAGTGTTTCATTATTGTCAAAAATTACAGTTAAAAGTTAAAATGTTCATTATCTTAGATATGACATTGAAAATTAAAAATAAATTAATTTAAATAATATTTAATTAATTTAAATATAATTACACATAAAATATATATTTTTAAATACTTTTAAAATTAATAAATTATTTATAAATTTAATTACACATGAAATATTTTAAAATTTTAAATATAATAATAAATAATATTTAAATAACTTAATATAATAATACATAAAATATAAATTAATCTAGAATTTGAAATACATTTTAAATAATCAATAATAGTTATATAACACTTCTTGAAAAATAACTTTATATATTTCTAATATGTTATCACTAATTTAATCTAAACATTTAATTTTACTTCGTAAAATTAAAATTATAAATTAAATAATTAAAAAAAAACAAGTAATCACAATTCTTTTTAACTTCAAAACCAAAAATCATTCAAACACCATTTTTGATTTCTACATTTTTTTAAATAAATATGCAAAAGTAAACTAAGCAAACAATACCATTACATGATTATATTAAACTTTGAGAACTAACAATAATTTCTCTTGAAATTTCGTCAAAAATCTGGACGCTTTCTTTCTTGTCTGAGGTCATCTTTGTTAAAAAATCTGCAACTTTAATTTCTTATCTAGGAACATATCTTAATCTCCAATGACCATTATACTTTAAGATTTGAAGGATTCTCCTTACCAAGACAGAATTCGAGTTTGACTCTGGATTTCTCCATTTTTTTTTGTCAACTTTTTTCATGCTTTTCATTCCAAAATCATTGTAAACCCAATTTTATTTACAATTTTAACATTCTATTTCAAAAGATTAAAATTTTCTTTGACTTAGCAAAGGCTCCTAACTAATGTAGAGTGTACTCGGAGGGGATTTGGCCCTGGTAGCCCCTGCCCTATCTGTGGCTATGAAACTAAAGATATCTTACATGTGCTTTGCGATTGCTCAACAGCAAAGAAAGTTTCGACGTTTGTTGTCCCTTTTGATCAATAGTACAGGTTTTCTCAAGAACTTTACATGAATGGTTGAATGATAATCTTTGCTCACATTTCAGGTTAGTAGGACGTGGGACTGCTTGGTCTTGTCTCTTTGGGTTAGTTGCTTCGCGCATTTGGAAAAATAGGAATCTTTTTGTGTTCCAAAATATTTCTTGGCCACCTACTGAGATCATCAAAATTTTCTTTGGATGGGCTCAGCAGTATGAGATAAGCTACATGAGATTTCAGTGAAATGACCACATATCTGATCCTCTGGCATCCTTGATGGATTCAAGGCTTCATTTATTTACTGATGGTGTGGTAGCCAGGGACAGCGAGAGGGCTTTGGGCGATGGAGTTCTTCGAGACCAGTTTGGAAACTGAATCTTGGGATTCAATCGATTTTTAGGGAACTGCACACCTTTTAAGGCCAAACTCTAGGGTATTTTAGATTGTATGCTTCTCTTATTGAGTAAGGGATTCAAGAGAGGTAGAGTTCAAATTGTTATTGTGGAAGTGGTCAAAGCCTTATAAAAGAATGGGAATTATTGTGCTTAGGAGAGTTCAGCAACTTTTAGAATCTGAAAGGTAATGGTGGATTTGGTATGTTCTTAGAGAAGCTAATACAGTGGTTGACTGTTTGACAAAGATGAGTTTAGAATGGAAGACAAGCTTACAGATTTACAAGGATCCTCCTGATGAAGTCTCAAACGAGATAAAGTTAGTAGAACTTTTGCTCAAGAACACTTCATGTAATTTGTTTTTTTTTTCCTTATCAGCAAAAGAAAGAATCCAATCCTATCTAAAAGTGTTATAGATTTTTAAATTATATATAACTTCAAAATGTTATATGAAATATATATTATAAAATCTTATAAAAAAATATATAATTAAAATATTATAAAAATTATAATTAAATTAAATAAAAATAATTGTAAAGTTAAAAATATGATTATTTTAGTAAATTTTCCAATATGAAAACAATACAAGTTTAACTTAAACTCAACTTCAACTTAAAGAGTTTTTAGTATTTTCTCTCTTGTGTAACCCTACTTTACAAAAGTTACTCTTATTAAATAAAATAAAATATTAATGTATTTTAATATTTTAAATAATATTTTTGTCAAATCCAATTACATAAATAAATTTAAAAAACAATGTGTATATTAACATTTTGAAAATGTAAAATAAAAAGAATTGCAAAAATTTCTCATTACATTGTGAGTATAAATTTTTAAGTTTATTTATATAATAACTTGAAATTATCTTGATATTAAAATTTGATAATAATTTAAAATTATTTATAACAAAAGACATAGATTCATTTAGGTTAATTCTATCATTGTAGATTCTTTTTACTTTTACTTTCCATCTATAGGAGAAAGTAACTCAGAAAATATTATATTTAAAGAAAAGTAAATTAATTTTTATATATCAAACATTAGAATCACATTCTAATCAATTAAATTTATAAATATCAAATTGGGTTTTTTTTACCCAAATAATATTAAATAAATAAATACCAGAATAGGATAACGCCACTAATATTCATGAATTTAGGAAAATTCTACAGTAAATAACTAGTGCCACCTGACCAATTGGCAACACCCCTTTCCTCTTAAAAAAATATTTTTGGGTGCAGTCTGACCAATCGGTTGCATCCGCATTTTTCAAACCCAAAATGCACATTGTTTTTTTACATGTATAAGCATAAAAACGAAAAAACATGAACTTTTTTTTGGTGTCGCCAATGTGTCAGGCGGCACCTTATTATTTTAAATAAAATATAATTTTATTAAATTTAAAAAAATTGATATAATAATTTCCAGTTATTGGAACCTGGACCCGTGACCAACAGGTCACATCCGCGGCAAGCCATCAAGTCGATGTCGCCTAACAGCTCGACTCATGGAATAAACAAAACCGTACACAGAACAATAAAGCTCAGTGGTACTTCCATGATTCAAGTTAATTAAATATAACAATTATTCATTTGAACAAAATTGATTCAAGTTCTAATATAATCGACTCATGTACCATCCACACCAATTCTCAATCAACATATCAATTATGCATATGTCACTAAGTGTACCAAATTATGTCATATGAATCAAACCAAATATTGTCTCAATTAACTAATCTAAGTGAACATATCATACTAACATATTAGTATTAATAACGTTTACCTTTCTATTCAATTCATAACATTTGATTATATCAACATATCATTTCCAAATCAAGTAGTTTAATTCACCGTTTTCCATATATGCCCTCTGGGCTCATATAATCAGTTTGCATGGTTTTTTACATCCTATTGATATTCATATATCGCAAATATACATATGTTGTATTACCAACTCATATTTTCAATTCATTTAAAAAATAATTTAATCAATTTACAGTTATATTCCCTATTAATATGACTCAGACTTGAATGGATACACGGATTCCAGCCAACAAATCAATTTGGTACCCAATGCCTCATCGGAACGTCTAAAGTATATAGATTGTGCCCAGTGCTCATTGGTATAATCGAAGTAAAAATTGTGCCCAGAACTTATCGACATAAAGTCAAAGTAAACCATACTTTATCTATCCCATGGCATGCCAATTATATCCGACTCTGCCCGAACAGATAATAGGGTAACCAATTTTCCAATTTCATCATATAGTTCAACTCATATTTCATCATTCTCAATTCATCATCATTTCACCATTTCATCATATTATATAACATGATTCAATTCAATTCAATTCCATACCAAATAACATATATAAATTAAGTCATGTTATTTTCTATTTTATTCAATTTAGTCCACTATCTTGATATTTAATCTCAATCATAGCAATTCAGTTCAAACAACCAATATCAACTCACCTCAATACCATGAAAATGCTTTAGCTAAATTGATCTCAAATCATAGAAATACAAATCGAAATTCCGTGTCACTCGTCGTCGGCACTCACTTTTCCTTTCCCTCTCAACAACTCAGCGTCGTCTTTAGCTACGAATAATAATTCAATAAATAAGCAATATAAAATTTCATCCAATTCACATTCAAATATGAAGCATATTTTACTTTTTATTCCATTTAGTCCCTAAACTTGGGATTTGCATAACTTTTGATATATAGCTTCGAATTAAAATTTGATTTTACATTTACTCATTTGGAACCCTATACTTTCTATTCCTAACATAATTTCATAACAAGTTTTCATTTTATTCAATTTGGCCTCTAATGTAACAAATTTAACAACTAAACTTAATAAGTTTTACAATTTAGTCCTTTCATAAGCTAAGCTTAATTTCTATCAATTTCAAGCCTGATTTTTCAATTTCTCAACAATGGAAACTTATCAAAATTTCAATAATTGAACAAGTTGATACATGGGCTAGATAAATCAAGCTCTCATGATCATAAATCTATAAAAATAAAAGAAAAATGGTTTAGAGGCTTACTTGAAATTATTGTCGAAAGATCAAGAGTTTTGAAGCTTTCTTTTCTCTTTAGAAATAATGGACGGTTGTTGAAGGTTGAAGATGATGACTATTCTCATCTTTTTTTCCACTAAATTTTACTTATATACTAAAGTTAACTTGTAATTAAACTTAATTAATTAGTTTAATCTTGATTAATTATTCTTTAATAATCAATTAATTAACTCTAATGACACCCACCACCATCATCCACTAATATCTATTTTAAATTGGTTTATTAACTATTCTAGTCTCTTTATAATTGCTACCTAAGTTCCCAAGCCTTTTCTTAATTAAAAATTTATAGCGATTGGAACTTAACAATTTAATAGCTACGCATTAATTAATCACATTCTAGCTAAATTAATTAATCGAATTTCAATATATTTTTATAATAACTCCGTAAATATTCCTATTTAATATTTACAAACTTAGTTTATGAAAATAGGATTCTGAGACCGTATTTTTCGACACCAATGGAAACTGGGTTATTACAAGAGAGCACTTTAAGCATACCTCTAGACTTCTACTGATACTTAGGGGGACTTCTACCCATACAAGTCTACTTTTACCCATACATTTTGTGAGTTGTATTGATACAAGTCTATCTGCAATGCTACTAACAGCTAGAAATCATCCCAACGACTATAAACAATCGCAAAATTTTCTTTTGTTATAAATACACTTCAAGACATAAGAGAGACATATCCAATCATTAAACACAAGAGAATCAACTTAAAATCTTTATTTTCCTTCTTTCTCTTGTACATATTCATTAGGAGCTTATTGTAATGTCTTTTCTTACTCTCAAATCTTTGTATTTAGAGCTTCAATTTGCAAACACACACCTATTAGAGGTTCATTATTAATTTGCTCATCCTCTCTTTATTGTAAAGAGTATAGTTAAGGTTTTTAAGGTATAAAACCTTAGAGGATTAAAAGGATTGCTAGTTGAGCCTTGTAAAAGTTAGAAGGTTTTAGTTAAGCCATAAAGACTAGGGGGAATGTTCTATCTTAGCCTTGTGAAAAAGATGGAGATTGTAAAAGTTATACCTTCATCTTGAAAGATATTAATTCAAGTATATTGGATTGGGAAATCCTTGGTTGAGGTATACCAAGATAGTAGAGGTCGGCAATTGAGATTAGACCACTATAAATCGCATTGTCCAAACTTTTCTTTTCTTTCCTTATCATTTAGAAAAGTTTGCCAAAAAAAAAAAAACTAATTCACCCCTCGGCCCAATAAAGTTAAATATTAAGAAAATCATTGAAAAAATAGTTTTTAATATTGTTTGATAAGTTTTGCTTCCATCACTAAAAAAATAAATAAATTTCATCACTATTTTTTATGTTTGGTTATTATTATTTGATATTTAATAATACTGACTTTACAAAAGTGTGATTTTTTTTATCATTTTCTAAAAAGAAATATGTTTATCAACTAATAACTATTTATATTAATGTAGAATAAAATGGAGGTTATTAACATTGATAAGTCATACATATGCCAATAAAACTGCATAGTGAAGTAATGACGGTTCAAAAAGTAAATATTGGTTCAGCTTTAGGCGATAATTAATTTAATGTTTGAACTGTGAGATTCAAAATCATGCTTACATTCTTCGTATTGATATTTGTTAATTTGAAATCACACTTACACTTTGTATTAATATTCGTTAATTCTTTGATTTATGAGGTAAACTCAGTAATCTTACAACATCGTTTTAGCATCAAATTGAGAAGGTCCTCTTGGTTCGACGTTGGATGACATATCATTGTTGAGTCGATACAATCTACAATTGCCGTATTTATCTCATCGAAAAACAAATTAACATGATCAATTGAGTGAATGATTGGATCCATCAAAGAAATTAACGATCAAGTTGATTTGGATCACTATAACTAATTTATCGATTATAGAATCAAATATATTGTTCTACATCAATTCAAAACAGGAATCAAAATCGCCATGGATTTATTCAATTTTTGTGTTATCCAATTTTAATTTTTAATATTTTGCAAATTTATTTTTAATTTTAACATAGAATTTTATTTAATTACAATCTTAAAAATCAACTTTGGAAAAGAAAACGTGGAGATTACTTCACTTGAGTGTTAATTATAGTAAGATGCTAATTGAATATAATTTCTTTTAAAAGGAATTATAATCCCAATTCTCATCCTGGTCGAAAGCTACGGCGCGTGCAATCCTTCTAGGTCTCATTCATTGAATCTCACCAAACTCAGAAAAATGGTCTAATCTTTTCGTCAACCCCTGTACTCTTTAAACTTAAAAATTTAGTTTTTTACAAAAAAATAATTCTCTAAATGTATGATTTAAAAATTAAAATGATAACATTGTTAACTATAAATGTATAATATATAATATATAATATATAATATATGATTTAAAAGTAAAATTTAACAAAAAAATTACTGATTAGACTTTAATTTTGAAATAGAAAAGTAGGAAACTATGAAGAAAAACTAAAATTATGAAAATATAAGTAGATGGACTCAATTTTAAAAGTATAAAAAGAAAAAGGACCGGTGAAAGAGTTAAACCCACTGAAAATAAATATAAATTCCACTCTCCCCCTCTACTTTCCCTCGCAGTATCTTCTTCGCCCACCTTCCCTCCCATTGAAACCTATTCGATATTTTCACCTTTTGCATCACTTCGATGATGGCTTCTCTCAAAACCCCAACACTCAAAACCCCATCTTTTGCCCTTTCTTCTAAACCCCGCCTCCCTTCTGCCTTCTCCGCCGCCTTCCCCAACACCGCCCGCTTCTCACGCTCCCAGCCTCAACGCCGCCGCTTCTTAATCGTAACTGCTTCCTCCTCCTCTTTCTCCAACAAGCCCACCGTCCTCGTCGCGGAGAAGCTCGGCGAGGCGGGTTTAACGCTACTCAAGGAGTTCGCCAACGTGGACTGCTCTTACAACCTCTCCCCCGAAGAGCTCTGCACCAAGATCTCACTTTGCGATGCCTTGATTGTGCGCAGTGGAACCAAAGTTAACCGAGAGGTCTTTGAATCTTCAGGCGGGAGATTGAAAGTCGTTGGGAGAGCCGGTGTTGGGATCGATAATGTGGATCTGTCTGCCGCCACCGAGCATGGTTGTTTGGTCGTCAATGCGCCTACTGCTAATACCGTTGCGGCGGCTGAACATGGTATCGCGCTCTTGGCTGCCATGGCTCGTAACGTCGCTCAGGCTGATGCTTCCGTCAAGGCTGGTGAGAATTGATTTTGAAATTTTCTGGGTAACTTTTACATTCCATGTTTATTGCTTAGATGCCAGATTTTATTACTTTGTGAGTGATTAATTCCATGGATTCAATATTTGGGGAATCCTTGACTGTGTGTAAGAAGTATATTCGAATTATTGGCAGTTTAAAGTGATGTAATATGAGATTGTGGGATCATTCATCATAATTCTCTATGAATGCCATTGATATTTTAGTTGTTAGCCAGATTTCTAAGAAACATCCAGCTTATGTGGTTTTATATGATGTAGGGAAATGGCAGAGGAACAAATATGTGGGTGTATCCCTTGTTGGGAAAACGCTTGCTGTTTTGGGTTTTGGAAAGGTTGGATCCGAAGTAGCTCGGAGAGCTAAGGGGCTTGGCATGCATGTTATTGCACACGATCCTTACGCCCCAGCTGATCGTGCTCGTGCTATAGGTGTAGAGTTGGTGAGCTTTGATGAGGCCATAGCGACTGCTGATTTCATCTCTCTACACATGCCTCTCACCCCTGCTACTAATAAGATGCTCAATGATGAGACGTTTGCTAAGATGAAGAAAGGTGTTCGAATTGTCAATGTTGCTCGTGGGGGTGTGATTGATGAAGAGGCTCTTGTGAGGGCATTGGATGCTGGGACTGTAGCTCAGGCTGCTCTTGATGTTTTCAGCGAGGAGCCACCGAAACAGGACAGCAAGTTGGTGCAGCATGAGAGGGTTACTGTCACTCCACATCTTGGTGCTAGTACAATGGAGGCTCAGGTTAGTTAATTGTTTAGTGAATATATTCTTGTCTCACTTGTTTAGCTAATTGTTTAGTATATCAAGTTCAGCATTGGTATGTTTTTACAGGAAGGAGTGGCTATTGAAATAGCAGAAGCTGTTGTTGGAGCCCTGAAAGGGGAACTTGCTGCGACTGCAGTCAATGCACCAATGGTTCCTGCTGAGGTACAATGAGTTACTATTGATCTCGCTATCTGTTTTATTTCATTATTCATTTAGGTTTGCTGTTTCGCTTATCTGCTCTTCCCCTACAGGTTCTAACAGAGTTGAAACCATATGTTGAACTCGCTGAGAAACTTGGGAGGTTGGGTGTCCAATTGGTAGCTGGCGGAAGTGGTGTTAAAACTGTAAAAGTATCATATGCTTCCTCTAGAGCCCCAGATGACCTTGACACAAGGTTGCTCCGCGCAATGATCACAAAGGGCATAATTGAGCCTATTTCCAGTGTTTTTGTGAACCTGGTTAATGCTGATTACACTGCTAAACAAAGAGGACTGCGGATTACAGAGGAACGCATCCTTTTAGATGGTTCACCTGAGAGTCCACTGGAGTCCATCCAAGTTCAGATTGCGAATGTGGAATCAAAATTTGCCAGCGCCATGTCAGAGAGCGGTGAGATCAAGGTTGAAGGACGGGTGAAGGATGGAATTCCCCATTTGACGAAAGTAGGGTCATTTGAAGTGGATGTGAGCTTGGAAGGTAGCATTATACTTTGCAGACAGGTTGATCAGCCAGGCATGATCGGGACTGTCGGCAGCATTTTGGGCGAGGAGAATGTGAACGTGAGCTTCATGAGTGTTGGGAGGGTTGCTCCAAGGAAGCATGCAGTGATGGCCATTGGAGTCGACGAACAACCCAGCAAAGAAACTTTAAAGAGGATTGGTGAAGTCCCTGCCATTGAAGAGTTTGTTTTCCTCAAGTTGTAGGCTGGCTGTGTCAGTTCCGATAGGGGATGGTTGGGCATTTTTATACTACATTGTATTGTAGTGCACAATTTTGAAAATTTGTGGTTTGAGTGTGTCTTGTTATGTTGTTGTAGGTTTTAGGGTAATGAGAGGGGGAGAAGGAATAATTGAGCTGTGGAACAAAGAGTCTTTTGGTTATTTGTCTGATGGAGATTTGCATACGGTTTCTGTCAAATGTAGGATCTGCTTTCTGCTTTATGTGCTAATTATAATAGCCATATATATATAAAGCTTTCATGGCATTTTCAATTTTTCCAAAGCATTACAACACATTGAGTCAGTGTTAATGCAAAGTCAATTTTTTTAATCAAATTTGAACTCAAATCCCATTTGCTGGTAAAAAATCAACTTGTTTAACCTAAACCGAAATGATCTACTAGAAATGATTTGACAAATCAGATTACATACCTGACAAATAATTCGACATCTAAAGCGAACATTTCACCCGAAGAAGCCTGCATATAAAGCAACATCAGTTTCCATTGAATGTGAGCAAAGCATCCAGGACAGCAACAGCTTGGATGTATGGGCAAACTACAATATTAAACGCATGTTTCCCTTGAATTTGATTAATATATCATTTGGTAGTTGAGTTTGGTTCTAATATTTAATTTGATACTCATATCAAACAACATCATGTGACCTAATAAATGTTTGACACATGTATTAAGTACTTAATTGAGACAAAAATAACCCGTAAGTACTAAATGGAACATTGAAACTAAACTCAAGTATCAAATTGTAAAAACCATTAAAGTACCAAAGTAAACATTGAAGTCAAAAGTTAATTACCAAATAGTATATTAACCCAAAGAATTTCGGCATCCCTACACCTTTGCCTCCTATAGCCAGCGGTAGTTGGTGTTTTGACAGATATGTTGCTTTGACTGTAATTCATCTGTCTTGCTGACAACTAAAGGATAACATGTCTTAAGATTGTTCAAGAATTTCAGCTCTAAGCTTACTTGAATACCTTCCTCCGTTGATGTTTCTTAATTATAACACATAAATTTTCTGTTTTTTTACAGTGTTTCATCAGTTTCTAGCATAGGAAATGCTCAGTGAATTGGTTTGAGGCAGCCTGCAACTGGTGTCCGGTCATAACACCTATAAAAGATTAAAAACATATCAGACATTCTCTGCTGACATTTTAAGCAATTAGCTCAATGGAATCTGATTACTCCATTAATGATTTTTTTTAAAGAAAAAAAAAGGAATTTAAGACAACTATGTGACACCAGAGGTCACAGAAAGCAACTGGGACTTAACATTCTTTTCTTCAATCAGAACATATTCTTGTTTAGCCTTAAAAGCCCCAACAGTGCCAACAACACTTGGCAAATGGTATATGGCTTACAACACAAGGGATCACTCCTTTTTTGTTTTCTCTTTGTGCTTTCATAGGTTTTCTTGTTGGAACAACAATCCTCAAATATTTTTTTTGCACTTGAAAGAAAAACACACAGACATACATAACATATTCTGGTTTAGTTGGGTGAAGTAATTGGGGAAATGGGGGCATCCATAGCTAAAATAGCCAAGAAGTTGGGGTTCCTTCCTCAGTGTAGAATAAGGATTGTGATGGTGGGTCTTGATGGTTCAGGCAAAACAACCATTCTTTATAAGCTCAAGCTTGGAGACCTGCTTAAAACCAAGCCCACTATTGGTACTCATCTTTCCTTCCATTGCTGCCTATCATGCTTTCTTTTCTGTCATATTAACTTCTTTCACCCATCCTGCTTTTATCTTTCTCTTTTCCTTTTAAGTTAAATTCTGAATTTCCTCCGGTTACTTGCAATGCTTTGATTCGTCGGAATTTGATATTCTTCCACTTTACTGAATTTAAGAAATTATTGCTGTTTTTTTTAGTTCCTTTACTTTAATTTATTAACATTTTATCATCTTACTTTACTTTATGAAAATTAAGAAATTAATCCGATTGTTTCAAGCATCTCATATTTATCTTTTAAGTTCGATTTTAAAAAAAATTAAGAAGTTAGTCTCTTTATTTTAATTCATCGAAAAATATGATATTTGTATGTTATAAAAATTAAGAAATTAGTTTTTTGATATATACACAAGAACAAATCTAGGGGTTCGTAGAGGCCCCCAAAAAAAAATTCAGTTTGATTCTTTAAAATTTTTTAATAAAGATAAAAATACATTTTAACTTCTGTATGTGGGAGCCACTTTTTCCGTAAGCAAAAGGACTAAAATGATAAAATTTTAATTTAATCTTTTAAAAATTATAATTTTACTATTCTAAAAATTATATTTTAATTTAAATACTTGAAAAGATTTTCTAGAAGCAGCTAATTTCTGCTACTTTATTATATGTATACGGTTAAATTGGTGGTTTTTGTTAATTTTTTACATATTTTTATGTTAGAAATTTTAACATAAGAATTTAATAATATTATTTATTTGGATTAAATTTTTTATTTTTGAAGACCAAAATTTATATCGGAAATTTAGGGCCTTTTGTTTACATTTCTTATTGAGCAGGGTTTAACGTTGAGACCATACAGTATAAAAGCATATGCTTCGATGTATGGGATATTGGAGGGGACAGCAAGGTAATGTTTTTTATTAATTGAAAATCTTATTTATTGTATCAGCTTATTTTCTTTCGGAAAAAAAAGTTTTTAAAATGTTAAATTATTTTGGGTTGAGTTGAGATTTTGTCTCTCGAATGTTTGAAGAGGTCGTTTAAAGACGTGAGGATTAAATCCTATGAAGTATACAATGCTCACATCCCCTTAATAAGTGATCATGCATCATGCATGGCTTGATTAGATAATGTATTCTAATTTTGTGAATCCTCACCTTCAACTTAGACTCTTGCCAAAGTTAGAGACATTACCCCAATAGACAATACCGATCCATTGAAAGATCCATTGACTCTAGATGAATGACACTTTAAAAACTTATTAAGAGGAATCGATTTCCCTTCAAAAAAAATATACTTTTATATGTTAAATGAATGAGGTCGGAAGGAGTACCTTAATTCAATTGGTCAAATAGTGTAAATGTTGTTTTTCCCCTTTTTCTTTTTTTAACTTTAATCAAATTGAATTATTCATTTTTGAACCTCTTAAAAAAATTCAATTTAAATTATTTTAAATTTAATGGTATAAAAAGTTCTCGAAGTTAAAAGAAAATGACCCAAGTTTTTTTCAATTTTTTACACTAAATTGAGTCCCTAAACTAATAATCGATGTCAATGTGGATCATTAATCAAAATTGTTAATTTAAGAATTTAATTGAATACAAAAATTAGAAGAGAATTAATTGAATTTTTTGAAAATATCATTTTAATGGGATGTTTTAGCTTTGAGTCAATATAAAATTTGAGTGTGGGTGAATGAAGTACAATAGAGACTAATTTGGTAAATAACACAGATTCGGCCACTGTGGAAACATTACTTCTTGAACGTCCAGGCTATTGTGTTTGTGGTGGATAGCAGCGATAGAGAAAGAATCTCAGAAGCTCGGAAAGAGCTCCATTGGGTTTTGGCTGATGTTAGTAAGCTTTTCATTTTCTATATATTTTTATTTTCACCCATTCTTCATTTTTCTTAAAAAAATATTTGTGTTGTGATGTTACATATTTAGACACCAAAATGAGATTATGTCACTATTATATCTAGTTAGATCTATCAATTGAACGGGAAGACAAGAATAATATTATTCATACAAGCAAATGATCTTTTCGTATGGAACATTGTAAATATATTTTTACAAGAACCTAAATGTACACCATAGAAGAAATTGCAATTTTGATCAATACCACCTAATGTTGTCTCCTTTGCTTTTCTTAAAAGTATCCATGTTTAACATCCAAGCCTAGCACATAATTAAATACAGGTATTGGTTATGAGCATGTACTTTATTAATCCTTGTTGTCACTGCAGAAGGAACTGGAGAATGCAGCAGTGTTAGTGTTGGGCAATAAGCAAGACCTGTCAGACGCCATGTCTTCCTCTGAGATGGCTGATAAACTTGGTTTACACAGTCTTGGTCAGCGACCCTGGTAATAACTGTTTCAATTGTCCCTCGTTCAGATTGCATGCCATGGGTGATTGTTAGTTAGGGAATTTAAGGGTTTGATGTTTATTTGAGCAGGTATATCCAGAAAACTTCAGCTTGCAGTGGTTATGGACTGTATGAAGGCCTGCATTGGCTATCCAACAACATCTCAAACATCGCAGATTCATGCTCATATAATCACTTTCCTAATCCTTTTTCTCGCCCACATAAAATTGATTTAACACTCATTGAAATTGAAAACGTAATATTACTTTGAAAATCTTGTACTACTCCTTTTTTCCAGGTTGATATGAGTATATATATTGTGAACCATAGGGGGAATATATTTATTAGGATTTGGAGGATATTTTCATAAATTTTGATTCGGGAAATATATTTTAAAAATATTGAGAATCAACCAGGGCTACTTTCACTACATTTTCATGCACAAATATTAAACTATTTAAGGGTAATCTTCTTATTTACTTACTAAACTTTTAATTTTTTTGATTTAGCCACTAAACTATTTGAATTCAATTTTTTTGGCAGTCGAACAGCCATTTGAAATTTGATAGATGTGTTGATGTGAGTTTTTTTTTATTGGTCTAGTAATAACTGTAGCCCTCTAATGTTTACAAATTCTAACAAATTGATTTAAATATAAAAAAAATCATAGCCCTCAACATTTACAAAATGACAAATTTTAATTTTTAAAAATTTTATAAATCGGGCCACCCCGAGGCCTGTGCTCCATTCGTGGCGACTTGAGCCTCTCGAAACCTGCGCACCTAAAAGAGACAAGACACGTCCCTGCCCATTTAATAAAGAAGTCTTTATCTGATTCTAAGGCCCAAATTGTCGTTAACACATCCAGTTTGGGCTTAGAAAAACCAAAAAGTTTTTCTACAATTCAAAGCATACCATTTTAGTAAATAAAAATCATCCCATATCATTTTAGTAGAAAAATTATTAAAATAATATTATTTACGAAACTTGACGGTGCGTAGTTGAACCCCTGGAGCCAACTTTCTTCTTTTGTTGCTACTCCTTCAGAGGAATAGGAGGCCACTGATTTATTAGTTCACATCTCAAAGCACTTAGACTTTGATTAACCGATTCCTTAATGACCAAGTCTAAAGTGGTTAAGATTGGTGAACTAGAAACAGTTGAGACAGGAGCAACTGAAGTAAAAGTTGTTAACATAGGAAGAGAAACAAACACTTCAATCGTAAGAAAGGTTGAGGTAGGTGCAATGGACATGATGGGAGCAATAAGGACCTCAGGATTAATGGAAGTACCTTCATCATCTCCTGCATGCTAACTTCCATCTTTGTATAAGTCCTCTACATGACAAACAAACAGTCAATACTAAATTTTAGCAAATAAATAAGTACTAAAAGCAACACACACCAGAGCTACTACTAAAAGACCAATTAAAAATTTCACGGAGAACTTCATCAAGAATCTCGTAACATGATGAAACGCTCAAGGGATGAATCTTGGCTCCAAATTTCTAATGAGAATGTGTCACTTGGTTACAATAGTTCGCTTACCTAGAAAGTACAAAAACCTGTAAAAACAAACACAACAAATTAGAAAGTTCGAAGTAATACCTCCAATACTATATTGTGTATCAGAGCTTGCATAAGATTCAGTATCCATCACAATTTCGATTAAGGGACCTTCACCAACAGAAGGAAGAGAATGTGAATATGAATCTCTTCTTCTCTTTGTGCAAACCTCCAAATTGGGTTTTTTACTCTCTTCAAATGATTTTTAAGTAACATCAATAATTTTAACTCTTGAATAGTTTCAATAGCTCGGGAAACTTCAATCACCTGTGCAACTTTTTTCCTTTTGTAGCTCTTGGAACCATCGCAGTAACACCTCTACTTTCTCCTTTCTGGCTTCGATATTCCCATTTACATTCAGGATAAAAGGCATACATAGATAACCAATTTTTAGATTCTGCACACAATCCCAAAAGAATATTCGTTATTACACTATTGCCCCATATGGCTAAGCTTCATTACATGACTTTATCCCATCAAGTTGAGCTTTGTTAAAGGTATTGAGGTCCACATCATCAAAACTATTAGGAATTTTCTCCATTAAGCAAAACTGCCAAGCATCTTTCAAGATGTGAACTTGCTCATATCTAATTGACGCACTTGTCTGCAGCTTTTTCAATTAAGCCTTTTCTGCTACATTTAATGAGCGAGGTTCCCAAGTACTTCTTTCAATAGAAAGGTTAAACCTAGTCTAAAGGAAAAGGTAACTCCTCTTAAGTTTGCTCAATTTTGATATATTTATCCCTTGCCAAATGCAAGTTGCTGGTGGTGTTATCTGCAACAGCTTTTCTTCCCTTTCGAGTGGCGGTCATTGCAAACCCCTTTTGATTACTCTCACTAGAAGGGTTACAATGAATATTCCTTTGAACACATTTATAGAAGCTTCTACTCTATGTAACTAGCAATCTAAGAAATATACCATTAAAGTCCACTATGAGGAACCCATTAATTTCCAGGGGCCACTCAACATGTATTCAACAATTCTACGAAAAAAGGATGCAAAGGTAGATGAAACCCAGCCTAAAAAATGTATAAGTATAAAAAAAGTAAGTATTACGTGGTTGGATCATAATACAAAAAGACAACTTATATTAGTAAACAAACTTAAAACTATCATTAGTTTAATCAGAAATTAGCACACCAATTGAAAGACTAATATGTCGTCTATCAAGTTCAATTGCAAAGATGCTTTGTTTTGGGCATCGGAGTCGATGACTCCCAGAAGATAGAGACATAGATGTAACTAACTAGACTGGCAATGCATCGGACAAGACCCAAGTATAATAGATCCTAAATCCGTTTATGGATTTATTCACTTGTGACGTTCATAGTGTGGCATACTTTAATCATGGGTGGATGACAGGCTATGTATGTGTGACTCGTATACTTTGATGTAAGTAAAAGCCCAAGTTCGAATAGATAAGGAACCAAAAGCTGGTGCGTTGAGTATAAAACTTCTGTAGTATGTAGGATCATTCGTAATAGTGGAATTCATAATGTGGCATTACATAATAGATGATGAGTAAACGTGGGCCACGGATCGTTCGTCTTTGTGATGAATGACTTAATTATTGTTTGATAGTAATTGACTTTTCATAAAGGAAGGTATAATAGTTACCATGAGATAAAATAGAATCATATTGGGAGAACGGATTTATCCCAAAGAGCTTAAGGATATCCTATGAGGGGAACACACTTATGACAAGGTCATTGGACAAGCATTGATCGAGTAGCTTTCGTCATGGCATGTCATTAAGAAGAGCTCAGTCATAATACTATAGTGGAATGACTTCGTAGTTAAATGAGTTTATAATTAATAGGCGAAAAGTTGGAACTTAATTATAAATAATTTAAACCCTAATTAAGTATGTCAAATTTATCTCTCCACTAGCTCGCTGAAACAATAAATGAATTGCATGTTGAATCAAATGAACAGAAATGGATAGAAATGCTAAAATTAGATAAATAAGTTACATTCGTAAATGAATTTGGTTTCTCACTTAGTATGAAAATGACCTGAGAATTAATTTAAGTTTTTAAATTATTATTTAATTAAATAATTGAAGTTCATAAATAAAATAAAATTAATTGATCATTGTGAATTCGTTAAATGTAGAAATTAAATATATTTTCTTATTATTTTTTACGGTAAGATTGTCATGATTTTTATAGAATTAGAATTGGATTGAGAAAATTATTTAATTGGAAAATTAGATTATTTAGGAAATAGAGAAAATGTATTGGGTTGGATTAAATTATAAAGTGTTGGGATAAAAGTTCAAGAAGCACATATAATTGGACTCAATACAGGAGAGACCTGAATCCCCATCATAATACATATGAGGGGAAACATACCCTATTAGTCGCCCCTCTCTTCTAGTTCAACTAGAGGATTAGTTTTTCTATTAAATAAGTATTATTTGTGTTCTACTAATTTAACTAGGGTTTCACTTCTTCTCCCCCTAAATAGATGGCACTGGTAGGGCTACAAACACAATAGGTTACATAACTTTTGAGATATTATTAATCTGCCCAAAAATGGTCTGAATTTATTTGTAAGTATAAATTATATTTTCCAGGAATAACAATTATACCAATTTCTATAAGAGAGATTTACTTTCCTACTGTAAGTAAGAAAATTATTTCTAGTTCTACGTTTGATTCATAATTGTTCAAGCCCGCACTCGAAATAATTCGTGCTATGAGAATAGCGAAGAAGGTGGTTCGGTTGAAAGTCGGGAACAACAAGGATTCATCACGCTCAAAGCATAGATATATTTCAAGAAAAGTTTATTGCTATAAATATTACAAACCAACTCGATTTTCAAAATTTTATTTTGTTGCTATACAAGAAAACCATTTTCGAACCAAATTTTTTCCAACACTATGCACACCCTCACTTATGGTTAGTCTACAAACCTTAACCTTACAAACTATGCATCTATGTTAACACTAAGGTTATATGAGGACCATGTGGAAACTTAAAGTAATTAATTATTAGTCACTCTAACATGTCTCATCTTAAGACATCATATTACTGCCACTGTTAAAAACATCAAATCAAACTTCCACGTCAACAATCTTAGGGCACGCAGCCAAATTTGTCTTCCACTATAAAAGATCCATCACAAACTTTCATAAACAACCCATCAAATCTTTTTGTCCCCAAAGAAAATTAAGACTTCCTTCCAACCTCCGTTCCTTCCTTCTTCGCCAAACTTTCATCTTCTTCCCTCTATTCATCTCACTAGTCAAACAAATCTCATACATACAAATGTTTAATAGGAGATCTAGAATAAAATTTTCTAAAGAGTAAAAGCATTACACGTATAAAAATAAAATAAAAAAGATTAAAAAATTAAAAATTTACCATGTCATGTTGCCATGTCATCCTCCACATAAGCATAAAATATTAAAAAAAGACAAATTCAATTAAATTTAAGGGTTTAAATAAATAAAAATAATAGGTTAAAGAACTTATTTAATAACAAAATAAATATAAGAACTTGCAGTAATTTAAAGACTTTTTTAATGTATTATACTACTTTAAATTTCAAGTAAAAAGATAAAGATTAACTTTTAAATTTCATGATCTATCATGGACTAGACACCCCGACAACCCATTACCCCACCTTGTAAAAACACTACAGCCTTTTCCCCCTAAGTGTTGGCGTGAAAAAAAGTCATCAAAAAGCATATTTTAAAGTTGGAACAGGTATTTTTTTCCTCAGAATTTAGATCATTAGTAATTTATCAGATAATTTTTTTAACATTTAATCCTTAAATTTAATAATTTGTTAATTTGGTCATTGAATTTTTTTAAAAAAAATTGAATTCGTTAGGATTTATTATATGGTACTCTAAGATTATACCATATTATTATCTAATTTTTTTAAATATATTATTTTTTAGGTTAAAATATGACGTAAGTCTTTGTACTCTTCAAAACTTTGAAATTTGATCATGTACTTTTATTTTTAAGAATTTAGCCCCTCTACTTTTCAGATTCCAAAATTAAAGTCCTACTATTAATACTGTTAAAATCATTTTATTAAATCCAAGTTCATTATAACATCTTCCTTTTAAGTTACATTGTTACCAAGTGAGTTTTTTTTCTTCAAAATGTTAAACCAACCAATTTAACAAAAAATAAACCGTGTTAACAATTGGACTTGAATTTTAAATTTTGAAAAGTGAAAACGTATAGCATATTTTAATATCTTTTTTTCATTCTAAAATGATATGATATAACTTAAAGTGACACGCTGTCGCACTTTAATGAAGTCCAGATTCAAAGACTAAATTAAATAAAATATCAAATTCTAAAATTAATATGAATAAAAAAATTCAAGGATTCAATTGAAAATTTTATGAAATTAAAGAATTAAATGATACTTTATACCCTAATATTATTACTTTTTGAGGGAATCTAAATCACCCATCCCAAGCTGTAAAATTGAACCCTTCTTTTTCATGCTTCATTCATAAGTAATCAGAAATGCATCATTGGCAATCACAAAGCTAAAGCTTTTCATTTTATATATACACACACTCGATCCCTAAAATATATATAAATATATTTAATCGTTTAACTTCCCCAGATTATCCACCAAACTATCTCTGACAGTTCTGTCAGTAACCTGTATCCTTTTGTCGCTAATAATTAAATAGGTCAAATGTTGGTTTTCATCCTTCTATTATGCTTAAATTAGAATTTTTATCTTTTTATTTTCAAACAATTATTGCACTAAAATCCACATAACAATCACATTTGATGAGATTTTAAAATTGATGGAAATAATTAACTATGGAGAGACTCGGATATAAATACTCAAAACTCAAGATCTTCCCATTTGCCAACTAAACTAAAAACCAAGAAATAACAATATTGTTTTTAACTTATCATGCTTACATAAATTATATATTTTTTTATGTTGAAAGTAAAGTTGCCCATGGACCGAGCCGGAGTAAGTAAAGAATTTAGGTTTGCTTTCTAGGCTTAGCTTAACTCGAAAAATAAGCTTAAAATTTTGTCCAAATTCAGCCTAGATAAAAATACTAAAACCGAGCCTGATCTGCCTGTATTAAGTTTTTTATATTATTTTTTATATAAAAATAAATTTAAAAAATATAATACACCAAATACACTAAAAATATTAAAATAAACATTTCTCAATAAATGATTTTTTTTAAATATACTTAAATAATAATAAGATAAATTCAACTTAGTAAGCGAATACCTATAAAATAGTAGCAAAATTAATAATAAAATAAGAATTATACAATATCCAAATAATAATAATAATAAAATAATAGTAATATAATAATGAAATGATAGCAAAATAATGAAAAACAATGGCAAAAAAAAGTAAAAAAATAGCAGCAGTTTTTTTAACAAATTCAGGTCGGGTCAAGTTGGACCCAAGTCAAAAAGACTTATCCGAGGTCTGGTTCATTTAAAAAACGGGCCTTATTTTTCTTTAAACTCATTTTTAGACCTATTTTTGTCTAAATCCTCCTACTTTTAGAAATCAACTTCAGTCGGAAAAATCTAATTAAAAGGAAATCTTTAAAAAAAAATCAATTTACTATTTTAATCATTACAGCGCACTTACAATGGATGTGAAAAAATTATATAAAAGATATACTAAATAAGTAAATTAAATTTTAGTTAAAATAATAAAATTGAATATTAAAATTATGGTGTTATATTTAAATCTCATATTATTAATTTTATATAAAAATATATAGTAAAAGATAAAAAAATCATAATAATATAATGTATTTTGTAAAAATAATAATTTTTAGCTATTTCATAATTAAATTGATGTTAAATTAATTTATTATATTAACTCAATCAGTTTAAATAATAGAAAAGTAAAACATGTAAAATTCATGGACCCTGAAGGAAAATTGTCCAATTTCTTGAAGAACTAAACCCTTTTCACACTTGAGGGAAAGATGTGAAATCGGAGTAGTGGTAATATTTTTTTATTATTGATAATGAAGAAAATAATTACCTTAATTTTATTGAGGTTAGGCTCATCTGTATATGTTTTTACATGATAAACTATATTAAGATAAAATAATTAAAAATGATGGGAAAACATGAACCGACAAATCTCACATTAAGCCATCGGTTTCCGACCATAAGCTTGCTTGCAAACTTCGTAAGGTTTCTGCGAAGGACTGCACAGCTGCGAAGATCCTGGACATCCCACTAGACAATTGTTCCCCAAGCTACCGGAAACCCAAGTGTCGCCGCCGAAGAACTCCGACGGTGGTCTTCCGATCAAGAAATTCCCGTCCAGAAACAACCGTCGCAACGACTTCTTCTTGCTGTACTCCAATGGGATGGCGCCACGTAAGCGGTTGTAACGCAACGACAAAGAGGACAGCTGTGGGTAGTTGGCGAAGTCGGTGGGGGCGTTTCCCTCGATGTGGTTGAACCCGAGATCGACGGCCACGAGGTCGCTGTTACCGCCGGATGGCTTCGAGATCTCCACACGTGTTAAGCTGTTGTTGGCTAAATCTGCCTGTTGCAATGCCGGTAAGAGAAAGAACCAGGCTCCGAGTGTGCCGGTGAACGAGTTTTCACTGAGTTCAACGACTTCCAGCTGAGTTAACCCATCGAAAGAGGATTTCGAGATGTACCCGGATAAAGAATTACCCTTTAAAGCAAGCTCCAATAAGTTATAAGGCAGTTTAGGTAGAAAACCGGTGAGTTGGTTGTAACTGAGATCGAGTCTCCTCAAACCAGAAAGCGAGTTGAAGGTTTTGGGCAAAGGTCCGGAAAGTGAATTATGAGAAATGTCCAAGGATTCAAGTGATTTCAGGGTGGTAACAGAGTCAGGGATTGACCCAGAGAAGGAGTTGGACTTGAGAATCAGAGTTTGGAGACTACGTAGGGAAGAAATGGAAGAAGGTATAGACCCGAAGAAGCCGTTATCAGAGAGATCAAGAATAGTGAGTTGGGTGAGTTGGGAAAGGAGAGGGGTGAGTTGGCCGGAGTAACCAGCAGGATCAAGGGTGATTTGGGTGACACGAGTTGAGTCAATGGAGCAAATAATGCCGCAGGTGAAGTGAGTGCGGCGAGGGAGAGCGCAAGGGTCGGCGGCGGCGAAGTCCCATGAAGCGAGACAAGACCATGAAGGGATTGAGTTTGGCTTGATAGAGGCCTTGAGGGCTTTAAGAGCTGAAATATCCTGCGGGAAAGTCAGGCCCTGAGATAGAGAAAAGTGGAGAAGAAGAAGAAGAAGATAACAGAGGGTGTTGAACATGGCGACAGGGCATTGCTTTTTACTTGATGTGTAATTTTTGTTTTCCATTGCCAAAGAAAGAAGATGGTGGGAATGCAAGTGAAAAGAGCTTGATGAAAGTGAATCGATGATGCAAACTTATGGAGTTTGAAATTTCCATGTGGTTTTTAGAAGTTAGTGGTTTGGACTGTACACCACTCAAATTTTGTACTATTTATATTTACACACTATGTTTAATTTAGGTTGATTGTTCTTAAATTATATATATATTTTAGTTTAGTCTTTAATTTTTTAAAATATTTTTATTAAAATTTCAAAACATTTGTATCATATTAATTTAATGTTAGCTCAAATATGATACAAAACATATGGAGAACATGTTAGAGATACATTTGTTCCTATCGTTTGAGTAGTTTAAATCTGATATGTTAAAAAATAAAGAAAGAGTCTTTTAAAATTTAGTGACACTAACATGTTGGATACAAGTTGTCAATATAGTAATAATCCGATAATTGACAGAATAAGTAATTGGAATGAAATTTTAATTTAAGGATTCAATTGAAATGTTTTGAATATGACCAATTTAGAATTTGATGGTCTGACGAAATTAATCCATTTAATATAATTAAGAATTACGCTGCTCGAGAATCCAATAATTTAAAGGAGATAAAAATTAATATAATGAAATAAGATTGCAGCAACCTGACCATCAGCATTAAATAAATGAAGAAATTAGCTGTCACAATACATATTAATATTCACAAATAAAAAATGATACGTTACAACGTATTCGAATCTAACTTATATTTTTTATATTAATAATAATATTTATATTAATCGAATTAAAATTTAATTATTTAATTTTAATTGAGATTCTTTTTTACATGAAAACATGCAAGTGACTTGTTCTAACGTTGATACTAATAAATTTGAATGATTGTATGGATTATTATTTTCTTCATCAACAATAAAATAAAATAAAAAGATTTATTTGTGGTTTTTTTTACTCTATTAAATGCCAATAAAATAATACAGGGCCCGTAATTGAGATATTTTCAACAGTTCTCCCACACCCAACTCTCCATGTTTCGCCACATTTCAGCCACAAAATAAATTTTGGATCTTTTTATTATAGATGGAGTTGGATTTGAATCGGGTTTAATTTATTTTGATTTATAAAATAATTTTTTTATTTAAAAATAATAAAATATAAAATAAAATATTTTAAAATTATTTAATTTAATTTTGAGCTATTTAAAATAAAAAATTTAAGTTCAAGTCAAGTTGAATCAATTTTATCAAGTTAGAAAGATCACTCGATCCATTAAACCGATTCACCCATAATTATGCTTTTAATTTTTTTATTTTATTTAATTAATGGTTAGCATTTAGTACATTGACCGTATAAGTTTTTTATTTCACAAGTAGTCTTAAAAAATTATCATATGTCTCTTGTTTTTTAAATATTTTTAAAAATATTTTATTATACTCTTATAGGAAACTTGTCAACCTCTTGATCTTACTTATAAAATCTAAAAATTTCACTAATAATGTACCAAATATATTCTCTTTTAACTAATAGAATACATAATGAATTGTTTTAATTTTAGTATCATTTTTATTATATTAACCTATACTTACTATGTGCGGTATGAATAATATATATATTTCGCAACTATTACATTTTAAAATATAGAACTTTATGTGATGGCCTGATGGTTAAGAATGTTCACTGCTCCAAGTGTGTTCTGTGTTCAAGTTGTGCTAATCACGTTAGTTATTCAGACTTTGCCTTGTTATTGTAATTCACCAAAAAAATATTATATATTTCAATGTTAATTTTTAAATGGTTGATAAGAAATTAATGATGTTACAAATTTAACTCTAATTTGGTTTTTTTAACTTTATATATTTTCTAAAATATGAAATTTCAATATTGAGGCAAATAATAGTTGTTAAATTCATTAAGTAAAATTTTGCTATTTTCAAAATCTTATGTAACAAATTTATTATCACATGTGAAATGTTATACCAATTTGCTATTTTTACAGAGTGCTAAGAAAATAATATCTTTCTAGTTAACGGATTTTACGACCACTAGACATAAATTTCAAAAACCGAAAAGTATAAAGATTGAAATGATCAAATTGGAAAACATGAGTCAAATCCACAACTTACTGATAGTTATATATTTTTGTACTTAAAGATAACAATGTTAATTTTGTTATTGTTTAATTTGGGTTTTAGGGTTAATTTGATTAAAGTTAATTGCTAATATTGTTAGGTTTGAATTTTTCATGATTTTGTTAATATTGGATGTATTTTAATTTCGATTTTAAGGTTGATTTGATGAAAGTTAATTGCTAAACTTTCTAATATTAACAATTAACTTTCATCAAACCAACCCTAAAACCTGAATTAAACACTAAAAAGTTATCGTTGTTAACTTTAGATATCAAAATCTATAACTTTTGTCAAATACAAATACTACATTTGACCAAAAAACAATATAGGTATCACATTAAAAAAATATCAAACACATGTACCAGACTATCCATTAAGCCTATTTTTAATATCTAACTTTATTAAAAACTACCACTTTTAAGTTTTCTAAAAACATCGTTCTCTACAAAAATTGTAATTTTCAAAAAAAATTATACATAAATATTTTTTTTGGTACAATAATAATTTGAACCCAAATTATTTCTGGGGAGGTGATAACTTGATTAATAGGTTACAGCTTAGGATTCATATATATATTTTAATTAATGTGATATGATCAAGTATAATTGATGTTGAATTAATATGTGACACTAAATTTAATTCAGATTATTTTAAAAAATATATAAAAAAGGGGATAAATATTAAAACTATACATGAACTTTAATTCAATGTGCAATATGATACATAAACTTTTAGTTTTGACAACTGTATATATGTAATTTTGATTTGATTTAATTTGCACAAATAACTAACATTATTGGTGACGTAGAATTATTTTATGTTTATCTATTACATAACTAAACAATTATATTTACCAAATATGAAAATAAATTGATCTATTTATTTTTTAAATGCATACAATTGAATTAAAATCAAACTTTTATGTATACAATTGAACTCAAATAAAAAAAATCAAGTGTATAATTGCATCAAATGAAAGTTCATCTATCGCATTGCACATTTGATCAATATTCATATATAATTTTAAGATACATCCCATTAGAGAATCATGTTAATGGTAGGGCTCGAACCCGTGAAGTGCTAAGAAGCTACAACATAAGTCGATGTACTATATCTTAAACTGCATTTTAGTCTCTTTACTTGAAAAAATGAGCAAATTGGTCCTTTTATGTTATAAAAGGAATAAAATAGTCCATTCATCAAATTTGTACATAAATGCTTGTTTTAGTTCTTTATGTTACAAAATGCTTTATATAAAGACAAACTAACAAACTTATCTGAATATTTACACCTTTATTCAATTTGGTCCATAACCTTCCACATTTTTGTAATAGCTAGATTTTCAATGGTGCTGGAAAAGGTTGTAACAATTCATTTTTTAGTGGTATCAGAAATGGCAATTTTGAAAGCTGATTTTCTAATGATTTAGTTTGTAAATATTATATAATAATATTTACGAGCCTATTATAGTATTATATTGAATTTTGGTCTAGGAATTTTCTTGAATTAATAGTTAATTAAGGTATAAGGACTAAATTGTAAAAATCGTAAAAATTAATCGCTATAGATTTTTATTTGATAAAAGGCTTATTTAGTAATTGAACAAGGTTTACGATGGATGGTGTGAGATCTTTGCTAATCTGATCCACACATTCTGAACATTCCAAAATCTACAAGGTAATTCTAAAAGTAAGTATTTAAAATAATTAGTAAGCTCATACAAATTCAATATTCTACTTGCCTCACAAAACAATTATATAAGAACTTAATACGCAAATAAATTTTACCTATCCACCAACACAGTTCGCCAGCAAGGTAGGTGCATATATATATATTTGTTTACTTAGTCGACAACACAGTTCACTAGCAAGGTATGTGCATATATATATTTGTTTACCTAGCCACCAACACAGTTTGCCAATAAGGTAGGTGCACCTAATTTATTGAAAATCATAACACAATGACTCTCCTCCTGTCAATTCTATATCCAACCTTTCGTTATTGCAAACTTCAATTATAATAGTCAATTATTCCATTTCTCTTTTATTTCTTAATTTTTAAAGTGTCACATTTCACACGCTTCACATTACCCGATGAACGTCGTAAAATAGTTCAAAACACAGGTACACTTCACATCAGAGGCTCATTCAAGCTAAACATATACAGAGGTGTCAGGTTACCTGTAACACCCCTAACCTATTTCTGTCGTCGGATTAGGGTTACGGAGCACTATCAATAATACAAAGTTTAATTACAATAGGTAAGGTTTGATAATTACATCAGGTTAGGTTGTAATGGTATTGAAATGTTTAAGTTTAATTGATGAATAACTGTCAAATGCCTTGTTAAGATGTTGAATTTGAACATTTGAGCTTGTTGAACATGATTTGGTAAGTTTTGAATCAAGTAAATGTGATGATTTTTGAATATATTGATTGGTTGTTGTTGGAAACTATAAATAGGTAGCAAATGGTTTATTTTTACCAAAAATAGGGTCCACATACCGACGACCATCCTCCCTTGTCATCGGTTAACAGTATGTGATGTTGCGAGTCAAGTGGCTTGAGGTCGTGAGGTGACATACTGTTTGGCGACGTCACGACGTGGAAGAGATGATGTCACGACGTCGGCCTAAACTTTTAAAACTTTACAATTTGGTCCTATTTCGTATTCGAGTTGACAAAAAGTGCTTTCATAAGCTCAAGTAAGACTCAAAATTGATTGTTTAGCATGATTTGGATGTGATTAACACCTAATTACATGCGTGAATGATTATTTATTGCATATTTAATTGTAGTTGTTCCGACAACGAATGTGACGTCCTGTAGATTGGACTCAACGATTGGGTTGGGCGAAGGATATTACAATTTTTATCTGGAGTGAAATTAGATAAATTTCCTTACAATTTAACAATTCCATTAGAAATTGCATTAGATAAATTTCGTTCAAGGACTATATAGATTAATTTATTTCGCTTATTTTGATGGGAATTAAATTGTTCATTATCCTATAAATTATTAACAAAAAAAATAATTAACACTCTTATCAATGATCTATGTTTGATCATTTTCTAAATAAAAAAATTTAATTTGATATATGTCATTTTACATGTTTAATTTTTATTCTTATTATTGTAATTTGTGTAAAATAATGTTCCTTATTCAAATTGTTGAATATAGATAATATATATGAACTTATTTGAAAATTTTAATATTATAATAAAAAACCCGAAAGAATAAATAAAACATTTTCAACATAAAATTTTATTTCATATAATTAATATAAAATAATATTATTCAAAATAATAAGTAAATAACATAATTAAAATATATCAATCATTTTGATAATTCAAATATATTGTTAATAAAAAATTTCTAATTATTATTAAAACATTTGGTAAAAATATATATTATTTTCGAAAAGTAAAATGATATATTGGAAAAATTTTCACTATTTAATTTTTATCTTTCTTAACGGTCAATAAATTAACTATAATAATTTGTAGACTGTCAGGATATAATATATTATAAAAATGTAGTATTTATAAAATTATGTATAGGAATATAAAGTCAATTATTATATAAATAATTAGAATTTATGGTTTAAAAAGGTAATATGATTTTTTTTGGTTAATGCAAACCTAATCATTTAAATATTTTATTATATGAATTTATTTAATAGAATTAAAATTCTTATTATAATTATAAAATAAATTTGTGTTATCAATTATTTTTTAACTAATTATTTTAATAAAATTAAAATTAATAAATTTTATAAAAAATTAAAAAATTAAAACTATAAATCCAGATAACAACAAAAGTTATATTAATAGTTTGTTTTTATAGATAGAGATAAAGAGATTAAATTACTCTGTTTATTAAAAAAATTAAATTAAGGTAAATTATAAAATAATCACTTTTGTTTGTTTCAGATTATAATTTAGTTATTTATGTTTGAAATATTACGTTTTAGTCAGTTACGTTATTGTTTTGTTACGAAGTTGTCACTCTACCGTTAAGCTCTATTACCTCTCTAACGGCAGTCCTATGTGGCAGTCCAAATGGGTTTTAAATGCCAACATACATATCCTACATGGCAATTCAAATTAAATTTATTTAATTAAAAATATATTTTTATCCTAACAATTAGACATTCAAGTTAATATTTAAAATCTATTTAGATTATCATGGAGTTAACGGAGTTTAACGATAGGATGATCACTTTATAACAAAATAATAATATAACTGACTAAAACATAATATTTTAAATATAAATAACTAAAATATAATTTAAATAAAATAAAAGAGACTTTTTATTGTTTTCTCACTCCATTATTTCTCCTCTTTTTAAGTATTTATTAAAGAAAAATCCAATAACATAGGGTATCACGATCCCTTAAAAGCGGCACAGCAAGCCAATGAGTGGAGCGCAGATTTTAAACGCAAAAAACCAACTTCACTTCCCATTTCCTAGTCTTCCACGATGACTCCCCTCCACTTCTTCCTCCTCCTCCTCCTTTCGTCAGCTGCTTTAATCTCCGCGGCCGCCGCCACCGCCACCACCGCATATCCTTCCATCCCGGGCACCGATTCCACAACTGATTGTGGCCTATCCGGAGGGGACGAGAATCCAGTTCCCATCCGTCGCGAAGTCTACGGTAACGGCAAGATATTCGACATCAGCCATAGGTACACCGTCGACATGCCGTCTTGGGAATCCAAGGACGGCGTGGGACAGTTCCTATGGTTGCCTAAAAGCATGAAGAACGGTTCCCTCGCTAATAATTCGGAGATGAAACTCCCAACTCACACCGGCACCCACCTTGACGCTCCCGGACACGTCATCGATCGGTACTTCGATGCCGGCTTCGATGTCGATACCCTAGATTTGGAAGTACTTAATGGTAACTAATATTTAAATAAAATAGTAACAAAATTCACTTATTTGATATAATTTATTTCTATTTCTCTTCTTTATTTTGGGTAAAATTTTCACCTTATAGGTCCTGCCCTGTTGATAGATGTTCCAAGGGATAAAAACATTACTGGTCTGTATCTATATCTTTGCCTTTTCTTTTTCATTTTGTTGGTTATATTTAGGTGTATCTATAAAGTCATCCCTTTATGAAAATTAATTTGTTAGAATTTGGTTCACCTATTTCTTTCGGAACTAAGAATTTGATTAAGTTGTTGATAAATGCTTGAACTTAACTGCAGGTTTTTGTTAATTTGCTTGTATATAAATTATTGAATGGCTAGTTTTCAGGTTGAAATACTACTTAATTGAACTAATTTCACTAATTAGAGCGGACTTTTTGAAAAATAGAATGATGAAATTTATAATTCGACCATATATTTATATATTTGGAAATTTATTATCATGTTTTTCTTCTTCTTAAATTTATAGCCGAGGTTATGGAGTCTTTGAAAATACCAAAGGGAGTACGTAGAGTTCTTTTCAGAACATTAAATACTGACAGGTAATTACATAAATACGCCACGGAATCTTGTAAGAAAGAAAATTTTGAGGTTAAATTTGTGGATTTTCAGGCGGCTAATGTTTAAGAAAGAGTTTGATACAAGCTACGTTGGATTTATGAAGGATGGAGCAGAGTGGTTGGTTAAACACACTGACATAAAACTTATTGGTGAGATGATTGCCTTCCAAAATTTGCCTTTAAATTTGGTTCTTGCTTGCTAGTAGTAGTTTAGATGACATGTTTGTTTTCTGAAATTCAGGAATTGATTACTTATCTGTTGCTGCCTTTGATGATTTGATTCCATCTCATATAGTTTTCCTAGAAGACCGGGTAAGAAATCTTCATCTTTTGTGTTATCTAGCTGCTGTGTTTTGGTTACTATAACGATTTCATTCATCACTGAACTTATCGCTTTCCAGTATGATCGCCGTGTCAAATTTGATATCCTGCTTCATACGTTCATGAATCGTTGTGTATGCTTGTTATCATGTATGTTTGGATTACTTCGTTCTCTAATGTGCCTTACTTAGCAAGTCTCCTCAGTTGTTTTGCTTTGAGTAATATTATTGAAGGCGAGAAATGTCGTATAAATAGCAAGCGTCTGCGCACTTCTAATACTTGACATCCACCGCAGGATATCATTCTTGTGGAAGGTTTAAAACTCGATAACGTTCAACCTGGAATATATTCAGTCCATTGCTTACCATTAAGATTGCTTGGTGCTGAAGGATCACCAACAAGATGCATTCTCATCAAATGATGTTGTTGTCCTTGGTAAGTCCTGCATTCTTGCTCAAGGCGTGGCATTGTTGCTATTGTCAGCTAAAACAAACTATTTGTATTTTTCATTATTTTCTCTATTAGTTACTATAAAAGACTTGAGATAAGTGGGTACGTTTTCAAGGCAATGATGATGCTAATGGCACACCGTCATCTTACACCGTCGTCTTATTAGGCATGTTGTTTGGAAAGAGGAAATGGGCGGGTGACATTAAGGGTGGTGTTTGATTGGAACAAGGCAAATAACGGGTTTATGAGTTAGAACTTGACGCTGTTAGGAATCCTAGAAGGGAGCTTCAGTATAGAAATTTGGTTGCAGTGAACTACACTTTTCGTGTAATATATCATTATGATATTTCTTTTAAGTTCCCTTTTATTTCATAAATAATAATACACTTACGCCATATTTTTGGTTGGTTGGAGTATTAGTTTTTCCACATTTTAATTATTAATTGACTATAAACTAATCATAATTGGTAATTTTTAACCACTCATGTGACTTGTCTGTGGTAAAGAGGGAACATTTTTTACTTATTTTGAGGAGGTTTTATTTTTTACAAAAGTTTTTATCCATCTTTTTAGTTACATGATTAAATTTGTACTAATTATTTTATATTTTATATTTTATATTCAACTATTTTAAAACATATGCATTAAATATATATTTTTTCTTATATTATTTAACTAGTCACCAAACATAAAATTATTGATGGTTCTTTTGAATATCATTGTTAGATTTAGTCACTGAACATAATTTTTATGAAAATGTTTATTGGATGGTGAAATAACTGGAAAACTCATTGAATTCCAACTTGACCTAATTTTATAGGTTTTTTTTTTTTTTTTGAAAATTGAGTTTGTTTAATATCAAATTATACTTTTAGTATTTAGTTTTAAGATATAATTCAACAATTTTATTTATATTATATATATATGCAAGTCATGTCACTCAATAGTGAATTTGTGTAGATTTCAAGTTGATTGACATGAGATTTAATGTTCGAATTTTGTGTTTGTAAAATTCATTCCTTGCATTGTAATGTAATTATTCACTTGTATCAAATATATGAGAGAACTCATTTTCTTCATGATTTGGCAACCAAAATCATCTTACTCCACCACCAACAAAACATTGCATCAACAAAAATTAATTGAAATAATTTGTGAATGATTTGTAGTCTAAAATTTTAATTGAGATTTGTTGATGTTTTTTTCGTACTCCTTTCCTTGGGAGCAGCTCTTTCATATTTATAAGGATGTAACATGTTAGGGGATAGCTAGGCGTTATGCGTATGACACGTTCCCCTTAGGCTCAACTCGTACCCTTAAATGTGTCTCTTTGGTAGAATTTGCACCCAGATATCACCATAGGAGGCAAGCAGTGCTCGCATGTCCCTTGTGCTCCACCTCGCAAGGTGGTGAGGTGTGACGGGATCATTTTGCTAGATGGTGAGGTGTGCTAAATGGTAAGGCATCTCACGAGGTGGGTCGGATTCTCGGTCACAAGGACAAGTCGTATTTCGAGTTGTGAAACATTCTATAACAATTTGTCTACCGTTTTGTAGAATAAGAGTTATAAAGTGACTTTTTTGAGATAGACTTACACATGTGAATCGCGTAATTAGGTGCTTGTTACATAAGTTTTAAGTGCAAACTTATTGGGTAAGCTTTATTGCGTGATTGGTGAACTATTATTAACTTCAAGTTCGTAAAGCATATTTAGTATCATACACCTATATGAAACCTAACTTGTCAAAAGAGAACTGGTGGTCTATATCGATGAGGCATATGCCTAAAGTATGGCAAAGCATTAGATATCACATAACTTAAAAATCGCAACTTTGTTTAGCAAGCAACGTTAGGAGAGGTGGTGAGATGTATTAGTGATCTAGATTGGTTGGTAATGGGATTTGCGAGTGGTGGGGAGGATCCGATTTAAAATTGGCAGATAAAAAAATCAATATAAAATCAACAAACTGCAAGACCCTGAAAATATTATAAATTAAAAAGTTGAGATTTGAAATCAACTAACCCCAAAATTTTGAAAATCTTGTAAGTTAAAAGTTGCGATATGAAATTGACGAACCACAAGATTATGAAAACTTGGTAAGTTAAAAGTTTACAATCTAAAATCGGTGAATTGCGAGATTCTGAAAATATTGTAAGTTAAAATGTCGCGATCTAAAATTAGCGAACTGTGAGATTATGAAAATATTGTAATTTAAAATGTTGTGATATAAAATCGGTGAACTATGAGATTTTAAGGATCTTGTCAATTAAAAAGTTGTGATCTGAAATTGACGAACTGCAAGACTCTGAAATCTTGTAAGTTAAAAAATTACGATATGAAATCATCAAATTGGGCTCTAAAAATATTGTAAGTTAAAAGGTCGCAATTTCAAATCGACAAACTGCGAGATTTTTAAAATATTGTAAGTAAAAGGTTGCAATCTGAAATCAATGAACTGCGAAATTCTAAGATCTTATAAGTAGGAAGTCGCGATCGTAAATCGAAGAATTATAAGATTCTGAAAATCTTGTAAGTAGATGGTTGCGATCGTAAATCGATGAATCATAAGATTCTTAGAATCTTATAAGTAGAAGGTCACGATCGTAAATCAACCAACCGTAAAATCTTTGAAATCTTGTAAATAGAAGGTTGTGATTGTAAATCAGTGAACCATAAGAATCTTGAAATCTTGTAAGTAAAAGGTCACAATCGTAAATGGGTGAATCGCAATATTCTTAAAATCTTGTAAGTAGAAGGTGAAAATTGTAAATTAGTGAACTATAAAATTCTTAAAATCTCGTAAATAGGAGGTCGCCATCGTAAATCAACAACCCGTAAGATTCTAAAAATGTAGTAAGTGAGAGGTTACGATTGTAAATCAGTGAACCGCAGGATGTTAGTTATAACACCCCAAACCCGTCCTAAACGTTATGGCCGAATCTGAGAGTGTTACGAAGAAAGGTTTTGAAACTGTTTTTATTTCGACAAAAACCTTATAAAGCTACTTGTTATAAAGTGTCCAAAATTTACAAAACATATTAATTTACTTGTTTAATACCAAAACCATCGTGAGTTTATTCATTCGCCAAAACATAATTTGCAACGGAAATCTTAAAAGTCATTATATTTAAGTAACCTAGTTCGTGTTTCCAGAACAATCTTTGTTTGCATAAAACCGTCATTTTGGTAAATCGTTTCGATAAACAACGCAAGATAGTAAACAATCAAAACCAAAACCAACAGTTAAAACCATACAGTCCAGAGAGTCCCAAAACTTACAAACTCTCAAATAAATCCAGAATTTTAAAAAAATAGAAAACTCAAAGGCAGTTTTAACTAGTGGTCACTGCTGAACCTTTGTCGCACCGACCCGCCTATGTCCGAAGGTTACCTATACAGAACAGACAAATAGATGTGAGTTTTCATAAACTTAATGTGTAACCCAACAGAGATAGACATGCAAATGTACACAGTATTCTTATATGTAGAACAAATACAAATACAGACCTAAGTCCTTAATAGATACAGATATCAGAATCAAATAATTCAGACAGATGTACAGAATCCTACCCCTATCCTCTACACACCATCTCCGTTTAATCCATCACACAATGTGGGGTTAAAAACACCCACCTATCCATACACACCATATAGTGACAATGCGATACATAACAAATAATATGCATTCAAGCTGCCATAATATAGGCGAAAGGTCGTCGTACAGATCACTTTTTTCGCATATACAAATCTCACCCTAAACACAGATACATATTATAGATACAGAAATAACAGATTTAACATGCTTATATACAGATAACATACATACTTAAATAGTACAGTCAAACATACATACTCAGATCAGACTGTCAGAATATTAGATCATATAAAATAGGGTTTGGTTAGCCCTTACTGACCTTACGGTAGGCCTACAGTCGATCGAAATGACCTGTGTAATCCTAAGAAAAATTTTAGAATTTTGAGCCCACATGTTCGTGTGGCCATGTGCCCAAATTGGCCTTGGGCCACACATTCGCTGTCATACAACTGTGTCTAGCACATGGCCACACCTCGACAGTCACACGACTGTGTGTTGCACACGACCAGCCACATGACCGAGCACACGCTCGTGTGGCGTCGACAGTTCCCTTTTTTGGCTTTCACCGAACCTTGATTTCTCATGTTTTAGGTACACATTTGGTACGATTTTGATGCGAAAGCAATCTCGAGCCCTTCTAAACCTAAAAACCAGTACCCTAAACACCGATTTAGCAACCAAAATACAAATTCACGATAGACATTCAACAATGCCTAAGAACTCATCGCCGACGATAAACCTCCGCTAACGCATACTAAGGCGTTAAAGTGTAATTTTTCACCTCACAACCTTTACCTAATCACAAATTTCATCAATTAATCACCAATTAGTGGCTAACATTTAACATCGCTAACATATGAAAAACCAAAAGTTAACGACAAACGAAATTTTACTTATTAAGCCGATTAAAGAACCTAAAAATGCCAGTAGCACGATTGAACGACAGGTTCATGAACAGAATTGAAGAAAAAAGAAGCAAAGATTTACAGAGAAGGGGAAAAATGTCAGAAAGGGAAAAGAAAGGAAAAGATAAACTACTCACTCTTTCCCTAATTTGGGAATTTGAGAAGAAAGAGAAAAGTAATAAAATAAAAATTAAAATCAAATAAAATCTCACAATTCCCTAATTTTAGGCAGAATCTCCTACTAACCCAATCCCAACTACCCACTCTTTCATCTACTTACACAATCTTCTAAACCCATCCAAACTCTCTCAGACAACCGTGACAAAAATTAACATCCACTTTTCTTTTTCAAGCATGGAAACTCCAGGAACAGAAGTAGTAGGATTTGTTTTCATAATAAAGTGAAATATGTCAATTTTTTTTCCAAAATTATCTAATACAAAATAAATCTTCGACAGGAGGTTGATCAATTAATTCAATAAGAAATAGGGGTTAGCACTCGATTTCGTTGGTCCCATCCAATTCAAGTGCATGCAATTGGATTGTTTCCTTATTCAATGAAGGAATTTTTAAGTTCAACCAACCTATTTTTAAAATAGGAAGTGGATAAATAAAAATTTTGGGAGAGTATTTCATTTGTCCATCATTATAGGCAACACCATCCATATTATCTATAGAATTCGAATTCGAACCCGAACTCTATTTATGATTCCTTATTTCTATCTCATTAGCCTTGTTTCAATTTCATTTCATATTTTATTTTAGCATATCGATTTTTTTTTCTTTACGTCAAACAACATTCCTATGTTTCAATATGAATACTACCATTTCATAGGAGTTTTATGAAAAAAAAAGTCAAAAGCCCCTTATCGGATTTGAATCGATGACTTACGCCTTACCATGGCGTTACTCTACCACTGAGTTAAAAGGGCGGTTCGATTCAATTACTAAATGAATTAGTAGACGGATAAGATCTATTTATATATATAAATGACTCATAGTGGCTAGTAGCTCTCAGGAATGAGAATTCTAATTTACTTAACGTGTAGAGGGTAAAATGGTTTTATTGGTATTGGGTTTGATACCCTAATTTTAAGCATAATCTCCTACTAACCCAATCCCAACTACCCACTCTTTCATCTACTTACACAAACTTCCAAACCCATCCAAACTCTCTCAGACAACCAAGACAAAAATTAACATCCACGCTTGTACGAGGATTCAAACACAATACCTCTAACAAGCTAACTCCTTACCACACGAACTAGCAGGCTCATTATAATATGATTTTACAAATAATATAACATAAGCTTACCCAGTAAGGATAAGGCTAATGTAAAAAATAACTAAATTTGCCAAAAGTAAGACTTGAACCCAAGACCTCATACACACACCCAGAACACTTAACCATTGAAGCAAATACATATTTGTGTCAAGATTTACAGAAACAGAAATAAATTATTTAGGGCGTTAAACTAGTGCTTATCGGCTAACTTGAAACTATAATAAATGATGGAAATAAGCCTAATTCATTAAATTAATTTAGTGTGCTTACACATAGCATTTCTTTAAGTGGCGGATGTTCCAAGTGCAAGGATGTATCTAAAGGAAATGAATTCAAGAAACTTAACTAACTGAAACTAAGATAAAGATAGACTGAATATCACATAATGAAATTGTGAAATACTTGGCTGCTTTTTGTTGTGCTTTAGCTACATCTTTTTTGCTCATTTCTCTACTCTCTCCTTACCAATTTGGGTTATCCATGTTTGTTCTTGTTGTATATTGAGTATTTGTTGCTTGCCTAACTTACCTATCCTCCTAATGAAAAGAACTACAAGTTGACCTTTTTATTTCTTTCGCTTCTACGAATTTGTGATCCCTTTCATAGAGGTTTGTCAGATTTTGCGGTTTGTTATCTGTGAACGAATACTAAACATGCTCATTCAACACCCCAATGATAAAAGCATCAATGACCCACTATTCTTCTAGGTTTTTTTCATTCAATATCGTTGCATGAAAATGTTTTATGTACTCCTGCAAAGCCTCTGCTTGACTGATATTAAGCCTATTGGTGTGCTTATAGTTGTCTTGTGAGCGCAGAGCCTTCCTAAAAACATCTGACCTAGTTGAGTGAAGCTCCTAATAGAGCTCTACGACAAAGATAAATATCAATCCTTAGCGCTTCCTCTCAAAATCATATAAAAAGCCTTACACCTCCTAGCATTCGAAGCTCCCAGGACATTCATATAGTCATTGTACTGCATTAAATGTGCTTGTGTGCCCCTTCTTCCCTCAAAGACTTCCTTTGGCACATTAAATTTTGGAGGTAAACTTACAGTTGTAATTTCTAGATCCAAAGGATTGTTGGAACAAAAAATCCAATCCATATCCTAGACATCTGGCTGTAAAGCTTGGACATCCTAATGCAAAGCATCCATCTCATGCTATCAGGGCCTTGCATGTGTTCCATATCCCCTCCCCTGTAGAGGCACAACACTATCATGATGGTTTAAATGAGTTAATTGCATCTTTCATACTTTCTCTTCATCTTGTCTTGTAATAGAAAGTTGTTGCTACTCACATTTGGTGTTTTGTTAGGACATCTACTCTTTTAAGATGTGTATTTGTGCTTCTAGGCTTACAAGCTGCTGTTAGGGGGTCTCCTAGTTAGATGGGTTGGAAATCTATTGGTTTGACAGAAAATTAAGGTTGAGAGCATAGTGGGCTTCCTACTAGTCTGAGTTGCCCAATTTTTTGGGTTGATACTTAAAGAGGTCGAGTTCATTGGAATGATTACTAGCCTCTCCTCTCACATTTTGGTGTGAAAAATTTGTGGTGGAGGATCTCTCATTTGGGTGAGTCATATAGGTCTTTACTCAATCTAAAAGCCGGAAGTGCCTCTACGCTCACTGCACCAATTTGTTAATATTTTTCCATCCTCTTCTCATTAAGAGCAACTCTTTCATATTTATAAGGCATAGTTTCTTGATGTGATGTGCTAAGGGATAGCTAGGCACCATGCATATGATGTACTCCCCCTTAGGCTCGACATGTACCCTTAAATGTGTCTCTTTGGTAGAATTCGCACCCATGTATCACTATAAGAGGCAAGTAGTGCTGGCATGTCCTTCATGCTCCACCTCGTGAAGTGTGACAGGATCACTTAGGTAGATGGTGAGACATGACGGGATCACCTTGTAATATGGTGAGGTGTGACGAGATAACTTCATGAGGTGTTGAGGTGTAATGGGATCACTTAGCGAGATGGTGAGGCATCCTGCAAGATGAGTTGGATTTCGAGTTGTGAAGTATCTTATAATAAGATTAAAATGTAAAACTATTTTAAAAATTATAAAACATAAAGTTATGACCAAACTTTCATCAGAATATCCCAAGTTTGAATCATCATTATATTCAAAAAATATTATTAGGCTACTTTTAATGGTAATTGAATAATTAATAATATTAAAATAAATATAACTATGTTATGAAATTAATTTTTTCAAAAAAAGAATGAAATTAAATTTTATAATTAATGTAAAAGTTTGTTTTTGAACTTTATTGGAACAAGTTTGACAAGATGAAACTTTGGCAACCACAATTACTAAGTTTGAGCTCAATTACATGTAAGTTATTTTTTATATTTATTTTAAGTATAAATCCCACCATGTAATAAATGGTTAGATTTATTTTAACTTTAATTTACAATTGTGGTTTGTACCAATTTGATAATTATTCAAACATCTATTATACTTATAACTATGATTGCACTTGCAAACTTTTTTGTATGAGTAAATATATATTAGCTCTCTAACTTCGTCTTTAGGTTTAAATTGATACTTAAAGTTGTTATATTCAGTTAGACACATAAATTGAGCTTCTAAGATTGTAGTGTGAACTTGGCTTTATAATTCAAATTGGATCAAATAATTAAGTACTAATTTGGATTAAAAAGTTAAGTTTAAATACCAATTTGAACCAAGGAACCAATTTCAGGTACTTAAATTGGACCAAAATAAACTTTAAGTACCAAATTGAACCTTAAAACTAAGTTCAAGCATCTAATTGGACCAAAGAAAACTTTAAGTACTAATTTAAACATTGAAGCTAAATTCAAGTATCAAAATGCATATTTACCCATGACGGTTATGTATAAAATTTTCAATACCAAAATTTAAGCCAACAAAGCCCAAAACACAAGTCAACAAAAATGAAGCCATTTGAGTGATATTTTGTAGTAACGTGTTGAATTTATTTTAGGAGATGTGATTGTTTTTTTTTAATTATTATTTATTTATTATAAAGATGTTGATAATTTATTTATTTATTTATTATTATTATTATTATTATTATTATAAAAATCAGACAGGAGAAAAGTACAAACCTCACCAGGTTGCTAAAAGAAAACCATGGCATTAACACTAGCACTAAAAGTTAATTCATAAAATCCAAATCTAAAATAAACTCGCTTTTTCAAGTCTCATAATTTTATTGAAATTCTTTCGTATTTTGGAGACATAATTCATTAACAATAAAAATAGAAAAGAGTAAAATTATATGATTCGAAAAAATAAAAAAATTTCAAGTTAACCGAATTAAGTTACTTAATTTACTTGAGTCAATTCAAATAAGTAATTCGAGTTTCGAGTTCGAGTCAAGTTAAATTTTACAATTCAAATAATTCGAATAACAGATTAGTATAAATACCCTTTTGATCCCTATCTTTTAAAAATAGGCAGAATGTTCTCTTTGTAAACAAAAATTACAAAGAAAAAATCAAAATAATTTTTAAATTTTAATATATTTATAAAAATTTCAAATTTTATAAATATTTTTAAAACTCTAAAAATTTTCTAAAATAATAATTTTGTGGACCTAAATTAATTAATTAATGATTTAAGTTTATTTTACTAAAATATATTTTTTTCTTTGAAAAAGTTTTCAAATAAATATGATTTCAGATTTATGTGCTCTAATATTAAATTAATTAACATTGTAACAAAATTTTATTTTGACATGTTTAATTTTTTTAATTTAACTCAAATAATTTCACTTGATTTAATTCGATTCGATTCGATTTGACTTGAATTTCATTTCACTCGATTTGAAAAATCCTCAAATCGAGTTAAATTGATAAAATAAGACTCATCAACTTAATTAAATCTAAGTTTTTTTCATTTGATTCGACTCGATTTGGTTGATGCTCATCTTAATTAAATCTGATGATTTCAATATATATAAAATTAAGAGAAGTGATTATATGAAATTGTGTCCCTATCCCTTTCTAATAAGAGAATAACAAATCTTGTTCAAAAAAAAAAGTAGAATAACAAATCAAATTTTTTCTCCTATTTTTAACTTTTTTTCTCCTACAAAAATTCAAACCTAATTAAAAATATTAAAAATTAACAAAAAAATCTAATTTATAAAAAGGATAGGGTTGACATAGACCATTCTCATAAATTAAAGATAAGATAAAAGCTAAAATTATCACTCCATCAACATGTTTGACAATTTAGATCTCTATTAATTGACAAATATAATAAAAAATAATGGAAAAGAAAAAAAAATTAAATAGGAGGGCCTCTTTTCTACGTTTTCTATTCAGTTCAACTCCTTCATGATCTATTCCCAGGGCAAGATCTATTTCCTATCTGTCATTTATAGAGAACTCACCAGCTGTAACACACTAACACTCCTCAAAGCTTCTTTAATCTGAAACTAGTTTACTACCATGAACAATAATAACACGCTCCTGCTGTTATTCTGTATCCTTTCCAGTTCTGCTGTAGTTTACAGTGATGGTAATGCCAAAATCTTTGATATAACTCACAAAATCACTTCCCAGTTGCCCACTTTTAACTCCCAGAAGGGACTTGGTCACTTCATTTGGCTTGTTTCCAGCATTAAAAATGGGTCCATGGCTAATGAATCCGAGTTTAAGCTGGGAACCCACACTGGAACTCACGTTGATGCCCCTAGCCACTTCTTTCAAAAGTATTATGAGGAGGGCTTTGATGTTTCCACACTTAGCCTGCAAACACTTACTGGTAAACTGGTTTTTTTTTTGCCCTTTAGCTTGGTGTTTACATTGTTGGAAATTTGGTAGTTCTTTGCAACTTAGCTCATTAATCTCTATGGTTTGCTAGAGCTGGAGATATTATTGATGATCATACATGTTTTATTGTTTGTGTAGGTCCTGTTCTAGTAGTTGATGTTCCAAGAAACAAGAACATTACTGGTATGATGGACTTTCCTTTTTAATTGATGATCATACATGTTTTATTTGCTACAACTTTTGGGGGTTCTAAATTTCACTTCAGCTCACTCTACAATCATTCCTGTTTCTGGGATTTGTATGCAGTTATAACTAGTTTAATCATAAAACCTTGCCTGCTAGTTATAGTCAGGGATGCTTTCGAGTTTTGAATACTGAACATGTTAGAGAATCATGTTGATAACATGAAAAGAGCCCAGGGGCGCCTCTCCATGCCTGAACAGGCTGAAGAGGTCAGGGATGGATCCAGGGGTGCACAGGGGCGATTGCCCCTCATGGAATTTTCATATTTTTGTATTTTATATATAAATTATTATCTATTTTAGATTTAGTGTCCACGTTGTATAACATTCGCCTCCTGATCAAATTATATTTCATATAATTCGCCCCTTTAAGCTCTAATACAAGGTCATGAGTGCAAGGATGCTCTAGTGCAACATCACAAAATAGATCTCTGTGCATCATCTTTATAAACTTTTATTTGTGTTGAGTTGTAGTAATCACTACCTAAAATATTTTCAACCTACAGCTGAAGTTATGAAGTCGTTGAATATTCCCCGGGGAGTTCATCGTGTGCTTTTCAAAACACTTAATACAGAGAGGTAAACATAAACGGACTTACGTTCGCATTTTACCTATTCATAAAGCAATCATAGTAATGCTGAAACGTCGTGGAAATACATGTCAACTTTGGTGTTTAGGAGGTTGATGCATAGGAGAGAGTTTGCTTCAGACTTCACAGGGTTTAAGAAGGATGGGGCGCAATGGTTGGTTGATAACACCGACATCAAACTTGTTGGTAAGACTTCAGTCTCTCTTTGTTAACAACGAGACATGTTGGGGTTGAGAATTGTGCTTTAATTATGGCGCATAAATGTCGGTCCGGTCGTTATTTCAGTTTAAAACTCGCCTCAACAGAACGTGTTTAGTAACCATTGATCTGTCTTTATGAATTGTAGGAATCGATTACCTATCTATTTCTGCTTATGTTGATGCTGCCCCTACTCATCATATATTGCTGAAAAGTCGGGTAAGAACAAAGAGGTTTCTCATGTTAATTTTTAGTTATATGAACAAAGAATAGTGTTGGAGTGCATTACTAAAACCTGATTGATTTTCTTCAGGAAATCGTTATAGTCGAAGGTCTAAACCTCGATGGAATCAAGCCGGGGAAGTATACGGTTCATTGCCTACCTTTGAGGATGGTTGGTGCAGATGGATGCCCAACAAGATGCATTCTCACTGCATAAAACAATAATGCTGATTTCTAGTTAGTAAGATATTTGCCAAACCATAGGTAAGGAATACATATATGTTGTACTGATTTTCATGCCTTTGCTCCTAATAAATGAGAGGATATGTTTAAAAACGCATTACTACGACATTTTAATGCATGTATCGTGTTCGTATTTAGAATTTGATTCGACTAATAATTTGAAAAAAAATGCAAAATATGATATGCAAGCTGCTATATACCTTCAAGTGAAACTTGTGCAGCATCCCTAAATAATGCCCTTCATAATTTATTATAATCACTGAGGTATAGTCATGGCAAGTTTGATTGTGGAGCTAAATTTCGTATTAAATTTTTAGAATTGATCCGTCCAACAATCTCTGTATCTCTACCGAAGCGGATCAGTTGAACTAGAGCTTGATCACCCTCAAGCTGCCAACCTCCTTTTCGACCGCAAAGCACATCATATGAGTTTCCTCCATCACACTAATGATCGGATACACAGATCCATATAATAATATTTTTGTCTCTATGAACCAAATGCATACTCAATGATCAGATACATGGGATTCCTCCATAGCACCAATGATCTCATGAGAGCATAATCATCTAACACATCAAGTACACGGCTAGAAGGCGTCGTGCACGAAGTGTAAAGCCCTTCAAACACGCTACAAACATGTCAACTATACCCCGAACCACATCTCTGTTAGTTTAATAGGACATTTTCTCTTTTGAAGATGATCAAAACATGAACCATTCATAAATATCATAATAATAACATAACCAAAATCATTTTATTATTTAAAACATACCAACCACTTTCAAAATCATCAAACCATGATAGTTAATATCATAAGTCATCAAGCTTAACTACTTAATAAGCTATGTAAGCCAATTGAATTAGGCTAGCACAAATTGTAACACGTCGGTCTTTTCTCTTTTGAATTTTCGATCATTTCTTTAACTACATTTGATAATTTAAACATGAAAACAATATCAGATTCTCACATTCAAACAACAAATCATTCAAATTAAAAATGATATACATTAACTTGATTATTTATAACCCTAATATCCGATTCTTACATAACTCAAAATTCCCCCGATCGAATCTAATTTCGACTTTTAAATTATATTAGAAGGACCACTAACTATCCAAAAACACTATCTAAATTCGAGTTCTTTACTTCCCCTCTCTAAAATTTCTAAATATTCAACCATGGTAACTACTCAAACTACAAGAAATTCTAGAGGGACTTAAGGTTTTGGGGAGCTTCTTCCTCCTTCTCCACTTGATCGAAAATGAGAGAAACCTTCAAATTTTTGTTTTTCTTTTGTTTGCCGACACTAGAGAAGAAATGGCCTTAGTTTCCTTTAATTTTAACTTAAACAAGTTTTAATATAATTAATCTAATGGCAAATATTTAATGGTGAAATGGTTAGTGGAGGTTAATGGAACTAATCAAGGCTTCCCACTAACTAAATGAAGCCATGGTTTAATTACTCTCAAAGGCTTTGCTTAATTATTCACTTAATCTTTCTAATGTTTGCTACTTTACTAATCTGTCCTTATGCATTAATTACTAAGTAATCAATTCTATTCTCTAATTCTCTATTCATCTTGTAAACTTCTCGATTTAATTTTCTGGAACAACTCGGTTTATGAAATCGGGTTCCAAAATCAAGTTTTTCAACATCGACGAATAATGAATTGTTACACTAAAATTATTTTTTTATCCGTTATTTATTTGATGTAGGTGAAAATTATTTTGTGGATTTGTTTTGAAAAGGAAGTCAAATTCTAATAATTATTTCTTAATCATTATTATTAAATATGTTTATAATTAGTGCATGTTGCTTAACTATTTTATTTTTTTACCAATTAATATTACAATTTGTTTTTTTATATTTCCAAAATTGTATATTATTAATAGATTTATGTATTAATTAAATGTTTAATTGATTTTTTGGTTAAATATTGATTTCATTTTAACTTAAATTATTTTATCTAATGACTTACTATTTTACTACTTTTAAAAAGATATCTTATTTTCTATATTTATTTTTAAGAAAAAAGTAAACAAATTCTCATTTAATTAATAAAAAATTATTTTTTTGAGATTATAGAAAATATATTAATTAATGAATTAAAAAAAATTACATACTTTACATACAACACACCTAACATTTGAAACTTAGTATAAATAGGCTTTCATCAAAATGTTCTCTATGTTATGAGCGCTTTTGATCCTCCATTACACCAAATTTTAAGAGTGTCATCTTAAATGGTAAAGTTATAACATTAGTCCCTAACAAATATTAATAATTCAATTTAAACTCTTTAAGTTTCATTGTTAAATGGAAATATATATATTTGATCCTTCCCAAAGGTAAAATTTTAAATCAAGCTATTTTAGTAAAAAAGAATTTAACTTTTTTTTTATGAAAGATGAAATTCATTAATCCAAGTTAACCAATGATATCTCAAGAAGCACAAAGTGAAGCATTAACACGATCAATTCTATTGATTGGTCTTCCTCCTAATCGAGCCGCACAATCTCTTTAATCTGCATCTTCAGTTAAGAAAGATGTAACAAAATACCTTTTGTTCCTCTATCTCCATATCACATATAAATATGCACTCCAAGCAACTTAAAATATAGCAACAAGCAAGAATTTTCCTTTTAAGTTTCAATATCGCCTAAGTTAACTCTTGTCTCCAAGTTCCCATAACCCTATGAATGGAGCAAAGGAGCAAAATTGACTGTCACACCTTTCTTAAAAAGCTGCAATCAAAGAAAATATGATCATGTCTTTTTGCAGCATCGATATAGAAAACGTAACAAAGAAGTGCAAGTTTGGACCAAATTGAGTATGGTGTTGGGCTCATGGGTGCTGTTCCAATAATAGGCCAGCTTCCTTTTTGGGGGTTTAATTTTGTTCACAAGAACCACCGGCTGTTTATATGCATCTGGGCTTCGAAAATGTACAACTATAACTCAGCCAGAACAAGTCCCAATGTCAAAAGGAATGGCAACATTGAGGTCAGGGCGAATTTTTTTTTTTTTCATTTTTACCGCTCGAAATTTTATATATTAATTTTTACAAAATTAAACTAAATATATGATTGAGTTTCTCTCAAGAATGGTGAAATGGTGCGGTTGAAATATTACAGTAATTTCCATCACTTTCCTTACCATTCAAATACTATGTTTATCCTGCTGTGATTAATTCTTTATGCAGCATGGAACACAGTCACGGGTTTTGCCTTCAACTTAGTAAGAAAAAAGAAAAATTGAAAAAGTGGTCCACGATACTTCTCATTCTAGAAATCTGGATGCCCAAAGGCTCATCTACTTTGTGTTGGATAAAACAATGGCGTCAGCAAATCCAATGGTAAGAAGTTACTGAGTTACTGAGTTTGAGCTTTGACCTTGTAGTTTAACTCCAAATTTAGTTGCAACCCGATGTGATTAGCGGAAGTAAAATGATTCGCTGCATCCTCACTGTGAAACCAGATAGGAACATATATATAGCCAAAAGTGTAAATAATATAAAACAAAACGAGGAACGTGATGTCCCCATCGTCTCCCAACTACATTGCTAAACCACTTTTTGGATGGTTTGTTCACATCAGTATTGGCAGCAATTGTATGTCACTATGTGTTGTGAGTGGGCTTATTTGTTGGTTCCTTTCATTGGGAGCATCAAATTTGTGTCTGTGTGAGAGGTTTTGTGCTGAAACAATGGCGAAAACTTTCAAAACCCTATTTTGTAATATTGTGGGTCAGTTGGGATTTTGACATTCTAACTAATTTAGTATAGTGGTGATGAACTACTAATAGATTGTTGTGAGTGTGACAATCACCACGGTGTTACTGCAGATTTAATAGTGCAAGGACAGCAAAAGGACGCTTATACTGCAGTGAACTCAATGAAACTAGGGGTAATTCTATTTCTTACCATACTTATTTACTGCAATTCCTTTTTAACCAGAAGATTACCATCTCAAATGCCTTTGCCTTTTTTACCAGCCTTAGGTAAAATGGTATTCCATAAAGCGTATTTAATATATATTTATTGCATGAATGGTATATCTTAGACCCGAATCACATCAATTGTTAAAGAAATAAAATACAGTGACAAAATAAAAGGGTCTGTGGGGGCGAAAGGTCGAGAGCCGAAACCCGGCATAGATCCCCATTAAGAATAATACCGGATTGGGGTTGTAACAGACCCTCGCGGTACAGATCATGCCGCGCAAGTAAAATCCGTATAAAACTACACTTCTTCTATTAAACATTAATTAAAATAATGTTTTTCAACCCTTAAATAGATCTAATTGAAACTTCGTTTTTCAACATTAGTGAATTTCTTCTCCTCTACTTGAGTTTTTTTTCTCAAAAAGATTTTCACGTAAAATCTGTATTTTCTTTTTTTTACAATTATTCTATTTCATTATCGATGTCTATTATAACAAACGAATCTAACATGTTAAAAAGTATATCAATATAAATTATTCATATAATAGGTAAATATATATTTACAAATTGAGACATTTATTTTTTTTAAAAAAATATTTTTAAAAGTTTGAACCAATTTAAAATCTGAATTATATTAAAAAAAAGAGTGAAATTAATTTTTTTCTATATTATATAAACATAAAAAATTATGTTCGATTCTAACCAACTCCATTCTCTCAAATTTACTGAAGCCTAAAAGCAAAGGATGTATATGTATATCTATTAAAAGAGAGGGAGTGGGTCTAATATGATGAAAATGGCTATACTTACAATACGAAAAGTTGGGTTTGGGACTTGGGGCAATCACTTAAAAAACTTTTATTGCACAAACAAAGACCCTGTTTGAAATTCTTTAGCCTCTTGCCTGCAAAAAGATACTCAAAATCTTTGTCTGAGAACCAGACATACATAGATATATGCAGGTGGGGACAGATCAGACAAGTTTCAAAAGTTGGGAAATTCCATTTCCGTACATTGGAGTGAGAATATTCACCGTTTATAGCCATTATAAAATTTAATTTTCAAGAGGGGATTATTTTGTCTTAAAATTAAAATGACCTACCGAGTTATTAATTAACTGAGTTTACAAGAATTATACTTTTTAATATCACATGTTGAATCTTATAATCTTAAAATTATTAGCTTTTTCTTCTTGTATCCGAAAAAAAATATTAAAGTGGGTTTAGATGAGCAGTGTGTTTAGTTGCGATAGTATAAAAACAATGGTGGTAGTGAGATTAGTTATTGTAACTATACTATAACGTAAGACAAAAAGTAAGTTAAACGCATCGCACCTAATCACCCATCCAAACTCACCCTTAGTCAATAAGAACATGACATGTAAATTTGAAAGTTCGTTGTACATTTAAGTACCATTTTAATAAATAACATTAAACAGGGACGGATTCAAAATTTTACTCTAAAGAGTGAAACTTTTAAATCTGAACGAGTAAAAAAGTATCAATTATTCTCGGATACTTTTTTTTTCTTATCATATAAATCAATTTAATTTTTTTAAAAAGCATGAATAATTTAACTGTAAAAAGATTAAAAGAAAAAATCACACTATATAAAATTAAATATTTCTTTCTAATATGTAAAAAAGAATAACTAATACTATACTAAAATTTTCATAAATATCCTTATAATTCCAAAAATTAAATTTAAAAAAATTGGTTTTAATCTTATTTCTCAATATTAGGCATCCTAAATTACACCATTTGCTTTTTCATAAGATCGAATTCATCAATGATAGAATCTGTTGAAAATTCTCAAGATATCTCTCTTTTTATGTATGACACCAAGTAAGTTGAAAGAAAATCATACTTCATTCTGTTGAGAAGCCTTGTCTTCACAATTTTCATGGCTAAAAATGCTCATTCGATTGTTGTAGTAGACATGGGAAGAGTTAGCACAAGACGAATAATTCTATCAAGAAGAGGATAAATACTTAACTTATTTGTCTTAGCTAGTACTTGACACAACTCGACAGCTTTTGAAGCTTTCTATTACTCCGTGCTTTGATGAGCATCAAGATGAAAATGCTCCAATTGAATCTTCATGTGCAACTTTTCTATATTATTATTATTAAAGTTATATAATTAAAAACTGAAAAATACATTGTTAATATAAAGTATAAACTTATGACTTAAGGGGCGAATTATATGAACTACAAATTGGTCGATGGGGAGTGAATGTTATACAATGTAGACACTAAATCTAAAATACATAATAATTTATATATATAATTAAAAAAAATTGAAAATTCCAATGGGGCGACCGCTCTTGTTCCCCTAGATCCGCCCTGACTTTAAAGATAAATATATGAATTAGAATAAAATTTAAGAGCAATTTACTATTAAAGCCAAAGAAATAAAATAAAAGAAAATTTAAATTTATATGATTTAAACTATGTTCAAAGGTTTGATATTTAAAAACTACTAAAAAAATATTTTTGTAGATTTAAACTGATAAAATTAAAAAAAAATCATTGTTTCTAATTTTTTTCCAATTTTATAAAAAATATTTTTAGTAAAACAACGAAACCCTTTTTTCTCTTCACCAAATTTCATTTTTATTTTCCAAGAATCAATTTTAATTTTTCAACAAAACAAAATTTTCTTTAGTATTTTATATTTTGCAAGAAAAGTAGCTAAAATTTTAAAAGCCAAACACACCTTTAATATGAAATGTATAAAAAGCTTAATTATTCTTAGTAGATGGTAGCAAAGTGAAATTTGAGGTGAAAGTTATTGTGTATGTCTGGGTGACCCTGGAAGACATAAAAACCTCCAATAGTTCAATTGTCCTTTTCTCTGACCATGAAAAGGGACTCTTGAGGCCCAAAAGCCAACCCTACAAGGAGCCATTGGCATTGCAATAAATCTTTTACTGCTTTAAGAAGTGAATTTTTTTAATAATAAAAAAATGTAATAACGCAGTGCCATTAACCCAGGGAGAAGCTCCCACCCACCCCCATAACCCACTTTACTTTTTTTTTTTTCTACATTGAGTTATAATGGGAACTTTTTATCCCATTTAGAGGTCAGATTTTGAATTTAATCAAAATTTAATGTGATTATTAGATTTTGGAATGTGATTTTGGGTAAGTTTTAGATGAAAATGAAGGAGGGATTGCATTATTCCAGGACAAAGGTGTCCTAATATGGGTAACCAACCAAGCAGTCGCGTCAGTTCATTTAGTGTGTTAGATAGGGTTGTTTATTAATTAGACAAGTCAAGCTAATCGATGAGCTGTTCTTGCTCAGCTTTTATCACACAGTTTCAATGTCCTTTCCTCTGTCCTCGCTCAATTTACAACCCTTTCTTTGATTATAAACCCATTTTCTTTTTCTTTTTTTCTTTCAACTTTATTATATATATTTCCACAATCAGATGATAGCAGCTTATTTTGTCGATTTAATCTTAATTTGATCAGTATGAATATTGTTGTCAATATAGATTTGAGTGTGTTGAATCGTATTATTCTTTTATTTATGAGTTGGGGAGGGGCTATAAATAATTCTAAACATTATGTCAAAACGAATAGATATTATTAAAACGAATACGGAGATTGTTCAAAAAAGATACAACTTGTTCTAATCTCAATTTAATTATAAATGTTAGCGGCTCGAATCTAAAAGTGATCTAAACTAGAAAGGTTCTAAAGTCTAAATTATCCCAACTTCAAAAAACTTAAAATGATTTAAATCAAAGATGACCCAATTAAAAAATATATTATTAGAAAACTTGAATGATCCCAACCCAATTGGCTCCGGTCCAAATTACAAGGGTTTGTCATTGTAAAATCTAATAGTGGAAAGTAAGATTTGTAAAGTAGATAGTGAATAATATTTTAAGCCAAATTACAAGGGTTTGTCATTGTAAAATCTAATAGTGGAAAGTAAGATTTGTAAAGTAGATAGTGGATAATATTTTAAGCAAGGGACTTGAAATTAAATAAATACAATGTCTCAAAGTGGTAAATATGTTATTAACAATTAGGTAAGGAGAAAAGATTGTATGAAATTGTTATTCTATGTTATCCTTAACTCTTTTCGATAGTTGAATAACAAATCAGATTTTTCTTTCTAAATTTTAACAATTTTAATTGGATTTGAATTTTTGTCATGAGAAAAAAGCTGAAAATCAGAATGATTAATCTGATTTGTCATTCTCCTATTGGAAAGAGATATGAATAACGTAAAATCATAATTTTATACATTCCCTTCTCATATTTAAACTACTGATATGCCAAAGGATATTAAGTGAAAAGAGTTGGATGACATGTTCGCACCATAATGAAGCAGGTTGTACAAATTGAAGATATGGTTACATTACAAAGGGTTGAGGGGGCGACATGGTATACAAATTTGGCATTTGGTGGAGATAGTGGCCACAGCCAAAACATTGGATGCCGATTGGGTACTATCGGGCATTAACTATTTAACACAAAGGGATGTAACAAATAAGGAGTTTGGCACAATTATTTGGTTCACGCAATTGATATGCATTGCCAAAGGCAAGTTGACAGTGATCTTGGGGTGTCCTCCATTTCTGATTTCATTGGGTCCATTTCCATCAAATATTGCTTCCTCCTCCATTTGCTCTCCCTCTATGGTATGGTCCCCCTTACCCCATATATTTGCTTATGACTTCCATGTCTATTTTTACATATTTCTTCACTTGTGTGTAGGCCATCAATGTTACAAGGGCATATGGTAGACTTTCATATTAAGGTCAGAGTTTCCCAATCCCCACATTCATTCCCAGTTATCACTTCTTGATTAAAGCTCGTTACCGATATTAGGTATGACAATAGGGCGAGTTTTTTTTTTAATCATCTTATTTTGATTTCCTCTCAAATTCGAAATTGCAACATTTGAATTCGACATTGAAGAATGAAAATTTTCTCAAATTCAACCCGTTCTGTATTAAAATATTACATACTCTTTTATATTTATATTTATATTCACGGTTACAAATTTAAATAAAATATCTTAAAATAACTTTTTAAAAAAATTATAATCAAACTATATAAAAATAGTTTTAAGATTAAAATAAAAGTATTTTCATAATTTTTTTAAACAGTTGACAATACCGGTCCAACCACAAACCTAGTTTTCCAATAAAAAACCGCATATAGTTCGATAAAATCAAACTAAAACCAAATGAATTAAGATTATTTGGTTACCCGTAATTATAATACGATTGGAACCAACCCTTAATCATGTATGACAAATTAAACTTCACACCCTATTTTAAATTTGTATATGTTAAATAAACCAAATCTTGTAGATAGAAAAAAATATCTTCTAACCTGACTCAAGATTAAATTAAATCAAAACCTAATATAACCACCGATATCGAAGAGTTATGACAAAAAAAAAGTGTGTGTGCATATAAGATTTTTATCACAGGTTAGGGGTTACAAGTGTGAAGAGAAAACAAACAAATGAGTGGAGAAAAAGTTGATTCCTACGGCTCACTCACGTTGAAATTTATGTTGTGTTGAGAAAAAAAAAGCATTATTGATAGGTTGGGATGATAACATTTTAATTGGTTTTTGTATTGGGGATTCAGATTGGAGTCAAAAAAGGAGAACAGATAGAAGAAGGTAGTATAAAAAAAGTAAGCCATGTTTTTTTCTTTATTTTCACTGCTTCTTCATATATGGTCATCCCTTTTGTTGTCCTTCTAAACTTTACAGCTGGTTAGCAAAAAGTTAAAATATACAAACCACACCAGATGGAACGAGAAATTACATGAGAATTGTGTAGGGTTTTTGGTCCAAAAGGTTTGATTTCGTGTTCCGGTTTTTATACTCTTCATACATTTTACATTTTATGTTTAATCCCTTTAAAGCGTTACTGAATAGTATTTTGGTTTTTAAAAAATTAAGTTGAATATATGAGGTAATTAAACCTAACTGAATTCATGATTTTTTTTTAAAAAATGTATATAGTTTTCTAAATATTTGTCCATTAATTTTTATATAAAATATTTTTTTATATTATAAACAATATAAAATTAAAATTAATTAAAATTAAATGAAAATAGAATTTGATTCATTATTTTTTTTTAATATTGTGAACCAAAAAATAAACTAAACTAAACTAAATATATTTAAGTAAAAATTAGATAAAAACCGAATCAAATTAAATATAAATAGAACCGAACAATACATTTCAAATCGATTTTTGATTTTCTCAATTTTTTTGTTCAACCCTAAGTCCCTCTGCTTTTAATTCCAAGGATTTGCTCCTTATTTGATTTATAAATTAAATTTTAATTGATAACATTGTTAATGAATTTTCACTTAATTTGAATATGTGGTGTTCTAATATTCAAATGCATTTAAAGAGTAAGCAATTTGCAGTGGGATGTAAAAATACATCGGTAGGGAAACGTTCCGCCTTATGGTGAAGCACTTGCGTGAGCAGAAGTAGACAAAGTAGAAGTGAGAATGTCGGCTTGAGTAACGCAAATATTGGTGAGAATCCAATGCCCCGAAAACCCAAGGGTTCCTCTGCAAGGTTCGTCCACGGAGGGTAAGTCAGGGCCTAAGATAAGGCCGAAAGGTGTAGGTCAATTGATAACACATTTAAATTGGATGAAAATCGCTAATTGAGTCTTAATTTGATTGGTATGCACATTATTGTTAGTGTAAGAAGACGTGATTTGAGTGCGTTGAAGCGCATTATTCTCTTATTTAACAATGTAAATAGTTTTCATTTTATAATTTTTAAAAGCTGAAAAATATGTTTGGTAAATGAAAATAGAAATTTGTTTTCAATAATGAAAATAGTGAAAACATGTTTAGTATGTATTTTTCTAAATAGATTAAAATGTATTATTCAATATAAGACGATAAAAACAAATATATAGTCATATTAATATTTATATAGATAAATTCTTAGGGTATAAAATCATTGCAACAATGGTTATATAATTACTATATATAAAATATAAGAGCAAACCGTTTAAGGTACTAATTAAATTTTAAATTAATCAAGTTAAATTAGATTCTTAAACGAAGGATAAAATTCTCTCAAAATTGTATTTTCCTTTCATAAAATTAGAATCCGAGATTTTCTTTAAAGAAAATAGAATTCTTTACCCCTCAACTCAAAAAACATTTATATATATATATATACCAACCATAAAGTATAGAAGAAGAGAAAAGCACCCCAACACAATCTCTCATTATGTCAAAGATTTTGTCTTCCAATATCAAAATTCCCTTCCTTTTTCATTTAACCACCTTTTTATAAAGGGTTGTTATTTGTATTATGTTAATATTTAAAATATTGTTGTAATATTATATTTTAGATTTTTATGTTCTTATCATGTAGAGGTGTGTATGGGTCGGGCCAGGTCAGGTTCAGGCCAAGTTCAACTAAAATTTTAGGCCGTCTGCTAGGTTCGGGCCCAGTCCAGCCCGAAAAATGGGCCTAAAATTTTGCCCAAGCTCGATCCAGATAAAAATTGTTAAAATCCAGACTTGACCCAGCCCGCCCATATTTTTTTATATTGTTTTAAAATATATATAATACATCAAAAATACTAAAATCATCAAAATAGATATTTCCCAACAAATTGAAAATGAAATTTAAAAAAATATGTATACTTAAATAACACTAAGATAGATGCAACTTAACAAGCAAATGCCTCTAAAATAATAATCTTTAAAATAATAACAAAATTAACAATAAAATAAGTTTTACACAATATCCAAATAACAACAAAATAGTAGCAACATAATAGTAAAATGGTAGCAAAACAAAGAGAAAACAATAAGAAAATAATATTAAAAAATAGATTTTTTTGCCTTTTAGTGAATTCAGGCTGGGCCTGGGCCAAAAATGCCTTACTCGAGGCTCGGCTCGTTTTTTAAACGGGCTTTATTTTTTTGTCTAAGCCCATTTCTCAAGCCTATATTTTTTGCCCAAACCCTCTCACATTTCGGGTTTGGGCCATGATCAAATCTACTATCGTGTAATCATGTTTAAAATAAGCTTTTATTGATTTATTTTTGTTATGGTATTTCATGTTATTGACCAAAACCCGAATATTATCTCGAGCTATCGATCCACAACCCGAATAAATGCAGAAGAATCGGGGTCCCACAAGGTAGAGACATTAGGGATTCGCGGGATGAGCTCTTGAGCTAGGCTTGCATGTTCATAGGTGCGCGTAGGAAGAAGATGCAAAGTCAAGTGGGCAATTCAATAAGTACGTATTGACATGCATGGAGCTTACCTAAGACGCCATTTCAATTAACAGTAATTGTATTTTATAAATATTCGATTCTCCTCACCTAGAAAATACACAACAAAACATTCAACAATTTTAATGTAATTTTAAAGTCTACATATGCAATTAATACACAGGGATATCAATTTATTTTATTGATTTTGTTAATTAAATTCTATTCCTTTAAACAATATATTAATGGGTGAGTTGAAAATAAAGTACAAAAGTAAGACCAATCTACATTTTACTATATTAAATGAAACAAGAGAAATGATTAATTGAAGCAAATGAAGTGGCACTATTAACTTTTTCTTTACCTTTGCATTTAATGCCACCAACATCCCAACATCCTGTTTTAAATCTAATTTTCGCATTTTACATATAAAAAAAAATATTTCATTCATGGGTTAAATCTTGCACTAGATTAAGGGTTCTAATGTATTTTAATTCAAATGAACAGTTGTGAAGCTGTTGATGCCATTCAGATTCAGAAAATATAAGTAGAAAATTCTAAATAAGCTCTTATTAGGAAAATTCATTAGTTTTTATCAAAACTTTTCCATTAGAGTATTTAACATATCCCTTGAGATGAGAACAAATTAGACAGATAGATTGGTTAAATAAATTCGTGACAAAAGAATATAATTACGCCTTTTGAAAGATCCTGTTTGAGGGCCTAGTTTAATTTCTTTGCTTTGCTTTTATTTTGTTACACAAAAAAAATATATATTTCATTCATAAAATATTTGAAATTTATTAGCAGAAGTATTATACTTGTTCTTTTAATTACAATACTTAAAAATTACTCATAATCCCTTTCTAATCCGTAAATAGGAGGAAAATATGCTTTAACGCAATCGAATTCATATCATCCTATATTGACAATAATATTCATACTAATCGAATTAAAGACTGAATCGAAAAAAAAACAAAATTAACAATGAAAAGAAGTAGATTGATAGATCAATTATTTTTTTATATTTTTTGGTATATCAAAAAGTGGATAAGCATGCTCTATCTTTATAGATTCAAAGCCTTCAAATATTACCATTCATATATTGCATCAAAGTGGAAAAATTAAATCATTTTTAAACCAGCATATTCTTATTAGATTTTGAAAATATAATCGAAACTTGATTTAATATAATCTAATTTTTTTTAATAATTTAAGTGGAGAAATTATCTGAGCATGTAACGAATTTGCCTAAAAACTCAAATCTGAAAATCAAACCCGAAAGCGATGTGAAAATTTTAAAGTTTGAAGTGAGGTAAAATATCCTAAGGTATATGAATTTTAATTTTAAAAAAAAAAGGAGGTTAAAGGCTGAAATAGGGAAAAAGAAAAGTGTGGGGGGAAGAAGAATATTGAAAGGGTTTAGGGTAGTGGTACTTTAGGGTTATAAAGGTGGGAAGGATTATGGTGGATTTAAATGGGAGTTAGTCTAATCTGATTTTAAGTGAGAATAAGGAATGGAAAACAACAAAAAGGGAAGATTCCAACAAAAAAAATTAAAGGAAGAAGGAAACATCCCCTCCCTCTGTGAGAGAAAGCATTTTGTCACCATTCTTTATAATTTTATGCTAAAAAGATTAGATTGAATCACTAGATTTTATGAGGGTCTAAAAATGGAATATAACCATTTTATTCAAGAGGCTAAGCCCCTTCCCATCCCTTTCGATTCACCTTTGGGAATTTTGTATGGGGATGGAAATAAAATTTTCAATTTTCAATTTTAAAAGAGATTAAATTAAATTATTGATAAGTTGGGAGGGACCAAAACTGCTATCATTCCATATAGTAAGGAGCCAAGGCTTTGACTGTTCATCAACTTTCTTTTTCGGTGAAGTGACTTTATCAGTCCCTATGTTATAAGTTTAAGATTACACAAGTTTATTTTATTTTTATATTTAATTTTAAAGCAAATAAGTTAACGTGTAAACTATAAAAATAGTCACATTTATTTACCTTAGATTATATTTTAGTCACTTATGTTTGAAATGTTACATTCTAGTCAGTTATGTTATTGTTTTGTTACGAAGTGGTCACTCTACTATTAAACTCTGTTACCTCCCTAACGGCAGTCCTACGTGATAGTTCAAATGGGTTTTAAATGTCAACTTGGATGTTCAGTTGTTCAGATGAAAATAGGTTTTTAATTAAATAAATTTAATTTGGATTACCACATAAGATTGCTGTTAAGGAGGTAACAGAGTTTAATGATAGAGTGACTACTTCGTAACAAAACGATAATATAAGTGACTAAAATATAACATTTCAAATATAAGTGACTAAAAAAAAACTCAGACAAATAAAAGTGATTATTTTTTATAGTTTACCATAAGTTAAATTACAAAATACAAAAAATGTTAATTTTAAGATTTATTCTTAGTTGATTTTAAAAACGCCACAAGTTAATATATTTTTAATGTTTAAGGTTACCATAATTTCACTTTGCGTAAATCATGTGACTCGGGATAAAGTTAAAAAATTATTTTAACAAAAATAAATAATTTTTTTTTGAAGATTAAAGTATAATTTTATCATTATATTAATTTATGATTTTTTTAATAATTAAAGGACTAAATAGAGAATTTTAAATTTTTTAGGAGCTAATATATGAAAATTCTCATTTAATAGGAAATCAGAAGTTAAATAATATCTCTAATAAATACAATTATAATATATGTTAATTAAATAATATATTCCACATGGGTCGTATTTATATAATTAATATTTTATTTTATTAACAAAAAGGAAAAAGAAGAAGAAGATGTTGATGATTGGTGACCTTAAAAGGGAAGGTTAGTCAAAGTCAAACTCCAAATCCAAAAGTCTAAAACCAAACAACTCCAAACCCCACTGCCCGACAACTCATTTCTTCCTTTCACATGCAAACAAACCCTTCTTTTTCTTTATTTTATTTTCTTTTTTCAAGATTTTTCGATTAAAAAATTAAAACACACTTACTATTATTTTTCTATTTTCAAAATTTAAACTCGAAATTTTATTTAAAATTTTTTATATTTTTTACCACTTATTATTTAATTTATTTTATGCATCTCACTCAACAATTTTCTATAACAAACACACTCACATTAAATAAGTGATAAATAAAAGAGTTAATATAATCTTTGATACTTAAATTTGATATTTTTTAAATTTAAATATTTTTTTATTAATTTAATATTTAAAATTTTTTTAGGTTTAATTTAATACCTAAATTTATTAAATGTTATACAAATTACACAATATTTTAATAATTTTAAAATTTTTTTGTTATACTACAAGAATATTGTTAGCATTAGGTATAGAACTATGCTTAACGAGTTGATATTAAATAAAAAAAAGAGTTTTAAAAATTTAAATTAAAAAATTCATTATTTTTAATTAATAAAATAAATAAAATTAAAAATAATTAAACATAAAAAATACAAAAAAATCATATTATTTATCGCATATCAATCATATGATGATTATTTATCATATCACAGGTGATGGTAGTGGTGATATAGTAAAATACTCAAAATATGTACATATAAAACTATTGCTTTGAAAAGACACTTGTAGATGGAAACATGGAGGTGCCAAAATACCCAAAATACATTCTTCAATTTCAATGCAGCTTTTACTTTGTTTTTTTCATTTTTTTTAACTTAACATTTGATTCCTTGAACCAAAAGTGAACATAAGCATAATAAATATAGATCTTTTTGGGACAAAGAAAGAGATGGAGAGAGCGAGGGAGAGAGAGAAGGGAGATATAATTAAGAAGGGCTGCCAACAATGTCTACAAAGACTCGGTTGAGTGATGGCAAACGCATTACTTGCTCTTGGGCTCTGCTCTTCTTAAAAGGTGGCTGCTGCTCAGGCGATAAGGACACCGTGCCCCAAGAATCGCTCGAGCTATCACTGCCAAATGCAGCATCAATCACTCCACTAGGGCTGCTAGGAACCCTCTCCTCCACCTTCCTCTTACATGCACCACCATTGCCTTGGGCCTGGGGTCTTGTTGATACATCAAGGATGAGCTTGTAACAATCGTTTACTTTTTCCTGTTTCCCAGCCAAACCAAGTGGAGCAGCAGATATTTAATGATATGCTAATAATTTGCTATTAATGGAAAATGCATAAACAATGATGAACAAGAGACCATTTTAACTACTTTTACTCATTCAAACACCAACCTTGCTAATTTTAAGAACACTCAGCAGCTGATTTGGTAGTCAATGGGATTGAAAAGCTCAACTTGGTCTATGACGTGCATCATGGTTGCAGTAGCCAATACAGAGGGAAGATAATGGATGGATCTTGCATCTAAAAAAGGGAAAACACCCGATACATAAAAATGGAGCAAATGGCGAGGAAAGAAAACAGGCACAAAACACAAAAGGGTGTATCTTTGTTTTGTCGTTTTGGTTGATGAAAGTGGAACTTACCAGAGATTACACAGAGGAGGAGACGCTCACATCGCTTAAGAAACTCCCAATGGAGGTGGGTTTTCAACCCCAGTCTTCTTATGATGTGATCTAGAAATGAAAGGGGTGTAATTGGATGCATCTTCCATTTCAGTGTGGAGAGCACCAAAAGCTCCATTCTTTGGATAGTTTTGGCCTCGAAAACATACTTTGTCTCCTCCACCTAAAACAAAAAACCGAAACAATTACATGTTACAGGGCGTAATAGTGTTTAAATGAGGGATAATTGTGGAGATTGTTGTTTTGAACATACTTGTAGGTCTAGGAGCAGAGGCACTTGTGTCTCTTCAACTTTTGCAGCCAAAGAGAGACAAGTGACACCCAGAAGTTGGATCATCCAAGGATTATCTCTTTGAAACTGAAAGGTACTTAAGAACCTGTCCAAATAGTTAATGGAAAGTACAGCCGTGAGAGTGGAGAATCCAAATCGAGCATTGACTTTAAGCATCCACTCGGCAGCCTCTCGGCGAGCCATTGCTAGGGACTCATCGGTTCCCACATTGAAACAAGACGGCTGCTGCTCTGTTTCTTTAGCAAAAAGTGAAAGAAGCTCCCCGTCTTCCCAAAACAAATCCTGCTCTAACAACAACAGTGGGAAAAATGAAGGGTTTCCGCCATTGTTACAGCCCACACAAGAACTCTCTTCCTCTAAAACTTCCCCTGCATCCGCTTCTTCCTCACAGTAGAGAGCATCTAGCAAGAAGGAAGGGTGATTCTCTGGTTGTTGTTGCTGCTGTTCATATTGCTGTATTGCCATCTTCTTGTCTTTGCTTAGCTCAGTATAAAGAAGAAAAAATCCATGAAGGAAAGGAGCTTGAGAGACCCATATCTCTCAAGTACTGGGTAGGGGAAGTGATGGAAGAGAGTGTAGAGAGGGTAATAATATAGGTGTATAGACGGTGATAGAAAGAGCTTGGAGGAAGAGCAAAAGGCATAGAACAAAGAACGAAATAAAGGAAAGAGGGGATTGAATTTTTATCAGAGTGGGTTTCACGCTTGTCCTTTTCTTTTTATCAATAAATTTATTTGTATGTTTGAGAATTTTGTAATTTACGTTGGTTGCTTTTATTTTATAGATGAAGTTATAAACATTTACTTCATCCAAATTATATAATACTAAAAATTCTATTAAAAAAATTAAAAATAACATAAAATAAATGATGAAATATATAAAATATGATTAAAAAATAAATTAAATTGAGAGTAAAATGAAATTTAAATATGTAAATATATTATATTAAAAATAATGCACCACAAATATTTATTATGATATTGGTATCGAATTAACTTGTAATATTAACTCAATCAATAACATTATCAATATATACAATTAAGGAAAATAATAAAGTATGAATAATATAATTAAAATATAGACATTATCTTTTATTAATATTTTATTTTTAAATATAAAAACAAATGCTAATTTTTAAAGGGTAAATTATGCCCAAGGTCATTATATTATTAGTAAGTTTATATTTTGGTCACTCAACTTCAAAAAGTTACAAAATAGTCACTGAACTATTTGAAATTATTTATTTAAGTCAATGGGTAGTTAACTCTTTTTTTTTAATTAGTTTGGCTAGTGAGCTCCAAAAAAAAAAATATTCGACGATAAGTATAGTGATTTAGTACCTATTAACTAGTTGAAGAATATACCTTAAATACAAATCAATCTTACAATTAGTGTCAAAGATTAAAGAATAAAGTTTTTTGTTCTAGTCTATAAATTTGTGACGTTCAACGTTGTTTCATGAAAAAATTAAATTATAGATGAGAAGAGAAATGAAAGTTTTCGATTAATGCAGACAATGTAAACAGAGAATGTCATATAACAACTATTTAATTAATTCATAAGCTTAAATAAAAACTTTAAAATAGTTCAGTGACGATTTAATAACTTTTTAAAATTAGAATGAATAAATTTAATGTACTGAAATTATAACTTACCCATTTATGTATATATATTGAATTCCATTTCCATCGGATCGGAGTTCTCTTCCTTTTAGGGCATTAATTAATTAGTTTATTGATAAATCTTTGTCTTCTTTTCTTGGCCCACCTCTTTTAATCCAGGTCTACCTCTTCCTACTTTTTTATTTTATTTTATTATTTTTATGTTCATACGTTGCTGCGTAAATACAGATTAGAATAAAATTCTAGAAAATGTCTTTTTTTTTTTAATATTTTTTACAGAAATAGGTTGAATTTTTGAAAATTTATGAGAATGGTTTGATTTTGATAAAATGCTTCCAGTTGGAAGCGTTTTTTTTTAGTGTCACCAATGAAATGCTTCCAACTAGACTCGTTTTCAGCATATTAACATAAAAATGCTTCCAACTAGAAGTATTTTTTGTCACATCAACACTAAAAGTAACAACACCTATTCCTGAGTCTATATATACACATTGTCTATATATCACAATTTAAGGAAGCAATCCCACATTATTTAGGAACAAACTGAAAATCTATTCATAAGTCTATATATACACATATCTCATATATCATATTGCTTAAGAAAATGAGGGGAAATGATATTTTGAGTCTATATAAAGGCTTCTTTTGTAAATTTTATTTTCACATTAATAGGTGGCACCAAAAAAATAAAAATAAAAAATAAAAAATTTGGTGCCGCCACTTTTAGTGCTGATGTGGCGTGCTAACGATTTTTTGAGTTTTCCCTGAAGCTGGAAGTGTTTTACCTAAATTGACCTATTCCCGTAAATTTCTAAAATTTCGACCGATTTTTGTAATTTAAAAAAAAAATTTCAGTATTTCGGCCTAAAGATTATTATAGTTTTGATTTGGTTAGATTTTGAAGAAAAAAATTTATGATATGAATTTTTTTTTACTTTTAAAAATTAATTTGTAAATTTTTGTGTTGTTTGATAAAATTTTTTAAATTTATTTTTAATGAAAAAATATAACATAAATTATATTTATTACAAAATATTATATAAACATTTTCTTTAACAATCAAAATTTATTTTATAATAATATAGTATTTTATAGTAAATTTTAATTATTATTAAGTCCATATAAGATAATTAAAATTTACTATAAATTACTATATTATTATAAAAATAAATTATATATATATAAAGAGAGAGATAGGGCCTGGCTATTGGGTCACGTAGTTAACTCTAGAGTCGGCCCAATAGCCCAGATACTACATACTAATTATATACGTTTAAACTAAAATACGAAGATCATCCCTATGTTTAATAAAAAAAATTGTATATTTTATTTAAATTTTCATTAGTGAAATTTTTAAAAATATATTTAGGATATATAAAAAGTTTAATAAATATTGTAAATATTATATTAAAATAAAGTTTTGATTTAATGGTAAAGTTAATATTTTATTAATATAAAATTCAATTACATATTATTTTTTATTGAGTTCTTTTAGAAAAAATAAAATGGTTAAAATACCCTCAAATCATATAATTTATTTTAATTACAGAATGACGTTTTCGTAATTTATTTTAATGTTTAGCTTACTTTTTGTCTCACGCTATAGTATCTAATCTCTTCGGTACCATTATTTTTCCACTAACTGTAAGTAAACACACTGCCCATTCCAAACCAACCCTAAGTCAAAAGCTTAAATAATAGTATAAACATAATTTCCCTAACTTTGTTGGTGCTTGTTTGACTCGTGACACCAACTCAGCTATAAGATTAAATAATAATAAGTATAGATATATAATTGATGGAGGTAATAGAATATGCATAATACAATTAATTTTTTATTAGTGTAAATAGTATAGGTTCAAATCCAAATGACGTGCAAATTTTTAATGGGTTTGTTTTAGATGAAAAAGACTAAAAATGCCCTTGAATAATATAAATTACTTTAATTACATAAAGACATTTTTGTAATTTCTTTAATTAGTTGATGTTCAGTTATCTTATGACACTAACTCAAATCATAAACTTAAATAATAAAAAATGGGAGGGATTCACTTCCACCAATATAAAATTTAAGTGGTTTTACACCATTTTGTAATTTTTTATATAATTAATATTTTAACAATCTAATCGGCGTATTTCATGCTTTATTAATGTAAATTATGTATGTCAAATTTGGTATAAATTAAAATTTTCTAACTATTCATTTTATATAAAAGAATTTCAACGGTTAAATATATATTAATATAGACGATATTTTATATCGATATAATGGAGATACTAGATTGATTAAAAAATTTACATGCATGACAAGTACTAATATATTAATAAATTCAATGGTTAGATTGTCAAAATATTAAACATATAAAAGATTACAAAAGAATATAAATCACATAAGAGTTTTATACCAGTGTAAGTGAATCCCTTCCCATAAAAAATATAAATGGTAAAAAATGGCATAATAATTTTACTACCGAGTTTAAAATTTCCAATAATTAAAAAATAATAAATATTTAGAATTTAATTTTTTTAAAGTTTATAACTTTCATTGGAATAAGAAAAAAAATATTTTTTTAATTACGAAAAAGTTAAACTATTCTCGAAATTTACCAATTTATTTATCAAATGATTTTTTTTTGGAAGTACATTACACTTTTAAGGGGAGGACCCAGGTTGGAACCTTGGAAACGACATTGTTGGGAGGGGTAATCACGAACCCTGAATATAAACTGTAAAATGAATATGAAGTATATAAAAAAATATTTATATATTATTTTTAATTTATACCATCATCAAATTCAATTTTCAAATATATTCAAAAAAATGGAACCAAAATTGTAAAACTAAAATTAAAACTAGACCTGCTCATGGGTCAAGCAATCCAGCTCAACTCGAAAAGTGAGAGGGTTTGAGTAAAAATATAGACTTGAAAAATGAGTTTGGCAAAAAAAATCCGTTTAGAAAATGTGTCGGGCTTTAGGTAAGGCTTTTTTTACCCCAACCAGACTCGGCCAGAATATTTAAAAAAAACTGCTATTTATTTTTTACTTTTTCTTGTTTTTTATTACTATTTTGCTACTATTTCATTGTTATATTACTATTATTTTGTTGTTATTGTATAATTCTTATTTTATTGTTAATTTTATTACTATTTTAGGGACATTTGCTTATTAAGTTGCACCTATTTTAGTGTTATTTAAGTACACATATTTTTTAATTTATATTCAATTTATTGGGAAACATTTATTTACTTTTAGTATTATTGGTGTATTATATATATTTTTAAAAATTATATAAAAATAATATAAAAAAATTAATATAGATGAGCTGAACCAAACTCAAATTTTAACATTTTTATCCAGATCGAATTTGAGTAAAATTTTAGACTCACTTTTTGAGCCAAACCCTAACTTAACAAACAAATCTAAACTTTTATTTTAACCCGACCCACTCATGAACACCTCTAGTTAAAATCGTACTCATTTTATTTTGAAAGGAAACAAAGTAAAGGAGTAATAAGTAAAAGAAAGCAGTTGATTTATTAGGTGTAGCGACACTTGGAATTATGACATTGATTTATTATTCTTTTTTAAGTCAATCAATCACAATCATTTATTAATAAGAATCGCCACTACCAACGAAAAAAAAGACATGATTTGATAATATATTTCTTTTTTATAGGTAACGTATTTTTCATTAAAACAGTTATAATTTGTATAAAAAGATTTTAACTTAAAAAATATTTTAATCTCATTAAAAAAAATCGATGCAAGTCGACTGATTTTTTAAATTTGAAAGTTGACAAATTCAATAAATAAAATTTACTTTACTAAATTTTTAAATGATTAAACTGGGTATCAACTAAAAATTTGAACATAAACTTGTTACCACTTCATCAATGATCTTATCAATCGAGTTAAACACTTTAAATTGATTATAAATAGTATGTTACATAGGTTTAATAAGTGTTGGTTGTACATAAGTATCCGATATGGATTATATTTAATTTTTTAAAAAGTGTTTGGATACTATAGAATAAATGCACGAAAGTGTAATTATAAAGATAATAATTATATCTTCTTGTAATTACAATATTTTTAAGGGAATTCTAATCTTTAAAATTATCCATAATCCTTTTCTAACCTTTAAATAAGAGGATAATATATTTCAACGCATTCGAACCTACGTCTTCCTATATTGACAACAATACCAATACTGTTTGAGCTACTATATATACAACTAACAAAATTATATTAAAAATTCAAACACATTTAAGGAAAAACAAGGAATAAAAACATCAAATCTAGCACTATTATTAATGTTCCACTTTTTGTGATGTAAATGTGTAATTTTGCTTCTTTTCATGCAACGTGGTTCTAATGATGGCTATAACTACCGTTGATAATTAGATTTAGGGATGTGAGATGAGAGAGTCATAATAAAGATATTGTACCAGAGCCACCAAATATTGCAAGCCAGCTTCTACTTCTTCTTCTTTCTTTATATCAACATTTTTTTTTTCTTCTTACATTTGAGTGATGGGTGTAATTTATCACCAATCAAATTTCAAACTCTTTTGACTTGTATTGCAACATGAAAAAGGATAAACTATATGTTTGTTGTTTAATTATAGTGGACAAAGTCAAAGCAAGAAAGATCAAAGAGAAAACATGTTAACTTCATCTACTTTGAAAGTAACCACTTGAGATCTAGCTTTAAATTAAAAGTTTGAACTAATCAAAAAGAGAGAAAAAAGAAGCAAGAATTTCCCAACTTATAAAGTAAATGAGTAAACCAGTAGCTTGAGTTTGAGATATCTGACCCTGACTCCCAACACATGGAACAATAAGACAAGGTCCAACTACCCCCTTGAAAATGGAATGCATCCTTTGAGGCCACAGGCACACAGTTGCTTAGTTGGTTAACCATATCAGGTGCTTGACTGTGACTTGTTCAATCAATTTTAACCATTTTTTTTTCCACCCAAATTCAAACCATCACTCATTATCATAATGGACACTGTTGTGTGGAAGATTTCAAAGGTCTTAATCATATTCTTAGCAATTTTTTTTTTCACTGGTCGGCATAGTAGTACAGCCTAGTTTGATGAAATGAAGTCATAATTGCCACAATCAATGAAAAAGGAAAAAAAAAAATTGCCTGGAAGTACAAAGTGGAAACAAGTTATTATGCTTGTAACAGTGAAACAACTGCATCATGTTATAGAACATTTTTGTCATCATTTTAAGGTAAAAAAATGGTTGGCTGAGAGAATAAGAGGGTGGAACTGGAACATAGTAGTGTACACATGTCTAATTTAGTTTCGTAGCTGTTTTTGTCTTTGCAAAATAGATGATTACCATGAAAATTCTCCAAGAACAGTTTTTTCCCCATGGGAAACTCAATTGTCCCACTGGGTGAAACTTATGTGAAAATATAGGGACAAATACATAACGTCAAAACAGAGGGTTTGATAAGAAGATCTAGAGTCCTATGCAACATCAAAGACATTGCAGATACCTGCATGTGGATCAAAAAACATGGTATGATGTAGTTTAACAAGAAGAAGATATGAAGAAACAAACACAGGAAACTTCCATAAACGGAGATATATTAACAATTCGGAACAATGGAAAAGTTTGGCAAGAGCCACTCCCATCAGACAACCCCCCAAAAAGTAAAAACCAACTCGGTCCTATCTCATGACTGGACAATTAACAGTAAATTTCTATGGAATGGCAAACCTTTCTGTCACAACGGGAGGTGATCCTCTCCATTGATAGTTTCAACGCCAGCTAACGAGATTCGAACCTAAACACCTCTAAGTTCTACTAGTTGGAATATCTCCTGGGGAGGATGTTTTAGTGCGGCGGTGGCGGATAAAAGCCTGGACCTGTTTCAAAAACAGAACAGAATTTTAGTTGTACTATATTTAACATGCCAATGGTAGCATTAAAACATATGCATCATATGTTAGGGATTACCTGGGGGATAATAAGGTGAGGCTGGTGGATACGCTGAAGGCAAGGGAGGTGGAGGGTATGCAGGAGGTGGAGGATATGTGGATGGTGGAGGATACATGGATGACGGGTATGAAGGATATGCGGGATATGGTGATGGAGTTGGATATGATTGTGGAAGGGTTGAGTATGGAGGGAATTGATAAGGACTGGTTGCGTAGGGTGGCGCTGATGGAGCAAATGGTATGACCGGGTTCTGCAATGATCCAAACCAACATTGAGTTCCACTTGTTAGAGTAATATCAGTAAAGATGGGTGGAGAATACAGAAGAATAGATGGGACTTGTTACTTGGGCTTTTTCGTAACGCATTATGAGCCGCGCTTCTCCAGCATATCTGCAATTTCAGAACATTAAGAGTCGGTAACAGATGTAGAGAGCTTAAAGAATCCGACTTGTCAAAGCCTAATACAATACATTATCGCAGTGGTAAGTTGTACTTGAGACTCTTGGCGAATATGGAATAGGAAAAATAGTGATTCCAGAGTTATAAGGGAGAAACATGAGTCTGATTCATAACATCCATCATCTCATGTCAAGTGCCATTAGATCATTCATTAAAATGTGCGACCTTTAGATTTCAATGTTCACCTGCCAGTTTTAGTCTGAAGGGGCCAAGGATTATCATCATAACCATAAGAAAGAACCCTCTGCAATTGAACCCTGTGAACCAAAAACATCCATCAAAACATTAAAGGACATTATCTTCTCAAAAAAATTGAACTTGGAGGCGGAGTCTTACTTTCCAGTGCCAATAAAATCATCGTACGTTACAGTATTGCTGTTCCAGACCACCACATTTATCTCTCTCAGCCTTTCAATCAACGAGAAGGTAAACTTCTCTTGGAATATTGGCATTTTGCCACCATCTAAACTAAACCCGAAAGGTCAATTTTTTACAAAGATCACAAATCCCAGATCATAGGAAAAGAGAGAATTACCTGTGCAGGTACTAGTACGGTGTTGGGTGCTACCATATTCAAGGCAAACATAGGGATCTTGTCTTGAAATCCATTCAGTATTTTTCAAATTGGTACATCCGACAACTGCCATACCCAACCAAGAAAAAAAAAAACCCAACATCAAAACAAACACTACATGAGAAAAACATGAATTACCCAACAAAGAAAATGAGAAGAATATTCAAGGAACGTAAATACCAGTGACCTGTAGAAGGTGGCCTTGAATACCCGAAAACGACATGGAATAATACTAAGAAAAAGGTGGTGGATGTTCTTAGGATGAGAATCGGTGCATTGTCTCCCTTTTATGTAACTGAGAAAAAGGATAGGAAAAAACCAGCATTTACCCAGAAATTTATTCCATTTTAAGGGGTATTAATGTTTTTTTTTCTCTTTCCACCACTGGAATTGAATTAGCTTACAAGCTACTGTTCCTTTGATTTTTCCTTTTCAGATCAACCATAAATAGCTTGGATTGTTGGCATCCGAAAAATTTTTCCTTTCTTTTATTGATGGAACACGCGTCAAAGATTTTTTATCCTAACTACTAATTAGGAAATGCACCATTGCTAATTGGTGTATTTTGTTTTTGAATGTGTATTTTATTGCTGGAATAGTAAAGTTTGGATTTTTTTCATCGCATTTACTAATTATATGAATTTCTGTTACATTTGAAATTGAGCTAGAGCTTTATTCTGAGTACTTGACTTATTGATCTCCCTAAATGCTGTTCAATCTCAATCCATCTAACAAAGCCTTCAAATCAGAGTGAGATGATCCACCTTCTTCAACAGCTCTCTTTGCCATCCATTTCAATGCACTGGCTCTGTTCCTCATGTCATTAGCTTCTTCACCAACCATCAGCTGAGATATTGCGCTGGTTATATTTTCTTTTGTCACCAACAATTTCTTGCTTTCCATCCATTTAGAGCATTCTTGTGCTCCAATTCCAACCCCTACTCTTACTATATCTGTCACTAGCTTTTCATTGCTGAACTGTTCATTACTAAGTGGCCAAGTAACCATTGGCACTCCAGCGGTGATACTCTCCAGTATTGAGTTCCATCCACAGTGAGTCAGAAAGCCTCCTATAGCTTCATGATCAAGAATCAACAGTTGAGGTGCCCATCCCCTTATAATCAAACCTTTCCCTTTCATCCTTTCTTCAAATCCTTTTGGCAGCCACTCTTCTTTATCTTCTTCTTCTTCTTCATCTTTATTGGTCTTTCTCACAACCCATATGAAATCCACCCCAGAAGCTTCTATCCCCTTAGCAAGCTCATTAAGCTGAGTAGGTGAGATCCAGGATACACTTCCAAAACATATGTATAAAACTGAGTTGGGTTTCTTTGAGTCTAGCCATATTAAGCATTCAACTCTATGGGTAGAGACAGCATTTGCATTTCCCCTCTCTAATTTATCCTCAATGTCATTGTTGCAGAGAGATAAAGGGCCTATGTGCCATGTTTTCCTCCCCAAAGTTTTCCTGTAGTGTCGTACATAAGCTGGTTCAAGCTCTTGGAAACTGTTCATGATAACCCCGGAGCTTGTAATCTCAGCTTCTAAAAGTTTATGCAACACAACTGTGGTTTCAGTGTTGGTTCCTGAGTCTCTAAGCTCAGCTGCTTGTTGCAGCCTTGTCATCATGATCTTGTCTGGAATTCCAGGAACTTCAAAGAGTTGATCATCTGATGTAACATTTTTCAAAGGCTCATAACGCAGGATGCTATCTAAAACACAACAGGCGAGGTAGCTTGTTCCATAAAAAACTAACCTTGGTATCCCTACCTTCCTTGCAACTTCTGTAGCCCATGGAAACATTCCATCTGCAACCAGGCAATTGGGGTGGCAGTCTTCGAGTACTTGTTGAAGGGGTTGTTGAAGCAAGCTAACAGCCTTGAAGAGTTTATAACCCATTTCTTGTGAAGTGATGGAACTTATATTCTCAATCCCCTCAGGCAGGCCAGCCTCCACGGAAGGGAATTTTATCATCACAGTATCAATCTCAAATCCCAACTCTCTGTCTCTTTCAATCACTTTAGAGAAGAAAGAGGCATTAAGATGAGTTGTGAGAATGGTGGCTTTCACACCTTGCCTTGCAAAAACTCTAGCCATATCTATAGTTGGGATCATATGTCCATGAGCCAGGTGTGGAAAGAACAAGATATGAAGGGGATCTGGTTTTGAGTCCATTTGGCCTTGTGGGAATAATTAGGAGGCTGGTTTGAGGAAGAAAACATGAAAAACTTATTTAATAGAAAATTTTCATAACTTAGACTCCTTACTTATAAACACTCGCATGATGAGAAAAATAGATATAATTAATCTTTTAATCTGTCAGATTCATCATAGTTGCTTCTCAGTAATTTCCAAGTGCAGTTGTTATTTTACAATATCAGCAAGAAATGTCAGCCTTTGAATATTTGGAAATTCATACTTAAACTAGGAGTTAAAGAGTATAGATCTTATTACTTTGAAGAATATTTTAATCTTGACATTTGGTTCATTTGACTCAGTCTAATTGGTATTTGCAGACTTTATGACTCCTGTGACAAGAGGGACAAAATTGATTTCAATTAATTGGCTTTGAGAATCAAAGTAGGTTTTCATTTTAATATATCAAAACTGTGATAAAAAAAATATATTATTATTGGGTAAACTATCAAAATAGTCACTTTTATTTCTCTTAGATTACATTTTAGTCACTTATATTTGAAATGTTACGTTTTAGTCACTTACGTTATCGTGTTGTAACATTTTAGTCACTGAGTGTTAATTGCCATTAATGATATAACGTTACGCTGACATGGCATGTTATCATCATTTCAAACGAAAATTTTAGGTTAAATTATACAATTGGTCCCTATATTTTTTTCGTTTTGAACAATTTAATTTTTTTTTTGTTAAAAGAGAAGAAGAAAAGAGGAAAATAAAGGGAGAAACAGAATATAATGAAAAAAGAAAAGAAAAAAAAAGGTAAAGTTAAAAGAACATATATGTTATAGATATATACTATTGTAAATAAATCAAAGCTTAAATGAATATATTTATGATTATGTTCGTTTGTTTATTTTTAAAGTTGCTCATTTCGGTTAGTGTTTGTTAAAAAAATTTAAAATTGTGTTTGTATTTATTTATTTGGAATTTCGTGTTCATATTCATTCATTAAGTTAAATAAAACTGTTTGTGAACATTAAACTAACATTAACATGTTCATGAACATATAATTGAATATGTTTACAAACAAATGTTCATGAATGATAAGCAAACAAGCAATAAAGGCAAAAAGTTCTCAAACCATTTCTAGCCCATGACTTTAAACAGTAAACTTGATATTCTGTTTCCACAAAAGGAAATTCCTATCATGCAACGATCATTGACTTGTTCGTTGGAGAACACTAGGTTAACCTTAACTTAAGAATTGTCTTCATGCTCAAACCTAGCCATGAAAGCTACCTTCATAGTGACACTGTTGAACACCTTATATATAACTATAAATCAATCAATGACAATGAGTTATTAGCTCTGATACCATGATAAACTAAATCTAAATAGTCATGAATCATGAGAAAGTCATATGAATTGTAAGAATTGAGAAGAAGAAAGATTATCAAGAACAGATAAAAACAATTGAATGAATAGCAGAGATAATTGATTTCTGATGAAAATTGAAAAGCTAAAATACACAAATATAAAACTCCTTTATGTAGACAAGTTATGATGACAACTAACTTCTAATTGCTACTAACCATCTCTAATAACACACTAACTGACTAATTAACTTATAATAGCTTGAATATCAACTAACTTATAGCAATCAAACAAATAGTAATCCACTATATCACATCAAATAATCTTAGTTTAATACAATCAGGGAGATAAAAGCATATAACATGAAACTCCAAATTAAAAAAAAAAGTAACCAAAGGGTCTACATAACTATTCCATATCCTTGCCAAAGCATCGACACATCAATTCCCCTTCTCTAAAAACATGTTTCATGGTCCATTGTTGGAACCCATTGAAGAGCACTTTGTAATCCAAGATCAAATTAGAGAGGAATTGATTATTAATAGAAACAATATGGGTAAAACTAACTAACACTAGTAATGCTGAGTTTAACTTCCAAGCAATCAATATTAAGAGATTTAACAAGAAATAGGCCATCTTGAAGTGCTCATAGTTCCACCTTAACACTAGTTATTTTTGGGATATTCCTAATTGAACTCCTAATCCATTTCTTATTGTGTTCGAGAATAATACGCCCTTATCTTACCTTTCTCGAGTTTCTTATCGAAGATAAATTGTATTCAATTTGCGCCGCCCAATTAATGGTGACTGCTATAAAACCTGCACAATAGACCTACATGAATCCTTTTGACTGAAGCTTGAAGAGAAAAATAATCTCTAGTTTTAGCCACAACAATATTTCTCATATTAACACTATTCTCATTATAATATCTTCCATCAAAGATGGTATCATTTTGAATAAGTCAAACTTGCCACAAAGTAAGAGAAAACAATCTTCTAGGGATTTTATGAATAATCAACCAATTCTTATAGCTAATATTAAAATTTAACCAACTCTTCTAATTAAGACTACCACTATTGACTTGTCTAACCATGTACATTGTCCACACTTTATTTTTATAATTGTTATTGACTTGCATGTCTACGTGAAAGAAATTTCTTTCGTTAGGTATCTTTGATTTTTTATAGTTTTTTCATTCAATTTATATTGTAAAATATTTTTTATTAGAGGAATTAATTTTGAACTTGTATTGAACATTGTTTTGATGGGGTAAACTATACAAATGATTACTCAACTATACCCGCATTCTTATTTTGGTCACCTAACTTTAAAATTTTTGAATTTAGGCACTAACGTTTCAATTCGTTCCTATTTTGATCGCCTGCAATTAAATTGATAATGGAATGCCATTTTCTAACTGATATAATAACACATTTATTACTCAATACCTTTGTTTTAAAAGCTGAAAGCATTAGTTAGTAAGTTTGAGTATCAAATTGATACAATTTGTAAATTTGAAAGGTTAAATTTATTAAATTATTTAAAATTAAGATCAAATTGATAGAATATGTAATTATTGAGGACTAAATGTGTTATTACACCAATTAGAAAAAGGCTTTCCGTTATCAATTTCTTGACGAGTGAACAAAACATGAATGAATTTAAACGTTAGTGGTTAAATTGAAAATTTTTAAAGTTTGATAACCAAAACAAAAATAATGGTATAGTTGGATGACTATCGATGTAGTTTACCGTTTTTAATTGGCAGCAATCTTTATTTATTTATTTATTTATTGATAAATGAAAGAGGCCAGGGCAAAAATCAGTAACAATATTTAATTTTCAGTCGAAGAAAAAATCGAAAAGCTACAATTCCAAAAGCTTTTATGTTTAAAATTACTAAAAAATTTATTTAAGCTACAGCTTAGCCATGTTTACGATTGGTATCATGTGGCAAGGGACCATGAATGGAAGGAAGAACGCATGAAGCTAACTGTTAAGCAATTGCACCATCCATATGCAAAACATTAAAGGGTCAATTGAAGATGCAAGCAATGATTGAAGATATAAGACAGGTATGAAAATTACAGTATAACTTTCTTATCAATATGAAGTGTCCATGGATTTAATGAGAATGCAAGCTTATTTCTTCAATTAGAGCATCCAAATCTGAGTAAGAAGACCCTCCTTTTTCAACAGCTTTCTTTGCTGCTTCAGCCAGTGCTTTGGCTTTGTTTCTCATTTCTTCTGCCTTGTCACCCTTCATCATCTCCTTCACTGCCTTTTCAATGGATTCCCTTTCCACAAACTCTCCCATCAGTCTCACCCATTTCTGAGCACCCACAGCTACTCCAATATTTAAGACTTAGAGTCAACAACTTTTCATTATAAAACTGCTCAGCAAATGCTGGCCAAGTAACCATAGGCACACCAGCACACACGCCTTCCAAGGTTGAATTCCATCCACAATGAGTCACAAATCCCCCAACGGCTTCATGATCAAGAATCAACACTTGGGGTGCCCACCCTCTTATTATAAGTCCCTTCCCTTCCATTCTCTTCTCAAACCCTTCTGGCAACCAATCATCCTCTTCTTCATTGTTCTTTTGCTTCCTCACAACCCAAATGAACTGCAACTCCGACGCTTCAAGGGCCATGGCGATCTCCTTTAATTGAGAAGATGTAAAGTTGGTCCTACTCCCAAAACATATGTAAAGAACCGAATTGGGTTCTTTTGACTCAAGCCACTCCAAACACTCCTGCTCATCAATGGCTGATTTGTTTCCCCTCTCAACTTTATTATTGAAGCAATGGTTAGCATGTAGCAATCACATGTTTTATTATTATTATTATTATTATTATTATTATTATTATTTGGATGTAATGATGTAACTTAGTTGTATTCCAACTAAGTTTGTTAGTGTAGTAGGTGGTGATTTATTTTAAGTGGATGTAATGATGTAACTTAGTTGTATTCCAACTAAGTTTGTTAGTGTAGTAGGTGGTGATTTATTTTAAGTGGATGTAATGATGTAACTTAGTTGTATTCCAACTAAGTTTGTTAGTGTAGTAGGTGGTGATTTATTTTAAGTGGATGTAATGATGAAACTTAGTTGTATTCCAACTAAGTTGTCAAGTTGTAAGCTTGTATAAATAGGCTTTATGCCATTTTAAAAAAAGATGAATGAATTCAATCAAGATTTCATCCATATACTCTCTATTTTAGCTTTGCTTAAAATTTATTTCATTTTTCTTCTTTGTTTCTGCCGCAAGTCTCGATTCTTGCTCGGCAAGCTTTTTGTTGAACCTTGCTATTTGTTGCACTTAGCTCCAACAATTGGTATCAAGAGCCTATTTTTTAAGGGATCTGTTATACAAATTCATGGCTTCATCAAGCTTTTCACCAGCTGCACCTCAAGTCTTCAATGGAGAAGGCTACCACATATGGGTGGTTAAAATGAAGACCTACCTACAAGCTTTCGATCTGTGGGAGGTTGTCAACTCAGATGTTGAACCAGAGCCACTTAGAGGCAATCCAACAGTAGCTCAAATCAGGCAGCATGCTGATGAGAGGACCAAGAGGCACAAAGCCATGTCTTGCATCCAGAACTCAGTGTCAGATGTGATTTTCACAAGGATTATGGCCTGTGAATCACCAAAACAAGCCTGGGACAAGTTGCAAGAGGAGTTTCAAGGGACAGAGAGGACAAGGCAGCAACAGTTGCTGAACTTAAGGAGAGATTTCGAGAATTTGAAGATGAAGGAAGAAGAAACTATCAAGCAGTACTCTGACAGGATTATGGCTGTGGTTAACAGCATTAGGCTCCTTGGAGAGCAGCTCAAGGAAGCTAGGATAGTGGAGAAGGTTATTACAACTCTGCCCGAGAGGTATGAGGCAAAAATCTCATCTCTCGAGGACTCAAGGGACCTGTACACCATCTCCCTGACAGAGTTGATCAATGCTTTATATGCTCAAGAGCAAAGAAGAGCAAGCAGACTGGAGGAGCATCAAGAAGGTGCCTTTCAGGCAAGAACAAACACTGCCTACAAAGGCAATAAGGCCTGGAGAGACAAGCCAAGGACTGATGTTGCAAGAAAAGAGGGTCAGACTTGCAAGCACTGTAGAAGGGCTGGTCATCCAAAAGAAAAATGCTGGTTCAATCCAGATGCTGTATGTCAGCATTGTAAAAAGAAGGGTCATGTTGAGAGAGTCTGCAAGAGCAAGGCCAAATCAAGGCAGAGTCAGTTTCAACAGATGAAAGCTGAGGCTCGAGTAGCTAAGGAGGACAGTGACCAAGAGGAGCAAGTCTTTGCTGTGTTATGCTCAGCTGCTCAAGAAAGGTTCTCATCTGGTTGGCTTCTAGACAGTGGATGCACCAACCACATGACACCTGATGCTGCAATCTTCAAGTCTTTAGACAGAAGCTGCAGAACTAAAGTCAAGATAGGAAATGGACATTTTATTCAAGCTGAAGGCAAGGGTGATGTGCTGATATGCACCCCCACAGGTGCCAAAGTGATTTCAAATGTGCTTTTGGTGCCTGAAATTGACAGAAACCTGCTCAGCATAGCTCAGTTGCTGGAGAAAGGTTATTCTGTTGTGTTCAAAGACAACCAATGCCAAATCAATGATCCAAGTGGATCCAAGCTGATGGCAGTTCCTATGGCTAATAAGAGCTTTGTAGTTGACTGGACCAGGGAGTCAAACATTGCCTACACAGTCACATCAGATGAATCCAAGCTTTGGCATCAAAGACTGGGACATGCCAACTTCAGATCGATGGCTCGAATGGTCAGAGAGGACTTGGCTGAAAACTTCATCAACTCAGTGGATCATGATGATGTGTGTGAAGTGTGTCAGCTAGGAAAGCAGGCCAGACTCCCATTTCCCTCGAATCAAGCCTGGAGAGCCTCTGAAAAACTCCAACTGGTGCACACTGATGTGTGTGGCCCTATGAGGACTGAGTCATTAAGTGGAAACAGGTACTTCATACTGTTCATTGATGATTTTTCAAGATATTGCTGGCTTTACTTCCTAAAACAGAAATCAGAGGCGGCCTCAGTGTTTTGGAAGTTCAAGACTGCTGCTGAGACTGAAACAGGTTGCAAGCTGAAGTCCATAAGGTCTGATAATGGGACTGAGTACACCTCAGCTCAGTTCCAAGCCTTCTGTGATAAGGCAGGCATCAAACATCAACTTACCAACATATATACACCTCAGCAAAATGGTGTAAGTGAAAGGAAGAATAGGAGTTTGATGGATATGGCCAGGTGCTTGATGATTCAGAAGAATCTGCCTAAAGCACTATGGGCAGAGGCAGTTAACACTGCAAACTACATTCAAAATAGGCTTCCAACCAAGGCCTTGGATCAGAAGACTCCATTCGAAGCCTGGTTTGGATTCAAGCCATCACTGGCTCATCTGAAGGTCTTTGGATGCATCTGTTATGCTCATGTACCTGCTGTCAAAAGGGACAAATTGTCTGAAATGGCTCGACCTGGTATTTTGGTGGGCTACAGCACTGTTAAGAAGGGCTATAGGATCTTGGATCCTTCAACAAAGAAAGTGTCAGTCAGTAGGGATGTGGTATTTGATGAAAAGTCATGTTGGAACTGGGAAAAACATGAACCTGAGGAAGTTTCAGAAGGACTTGCAGCAGATCAAGCTGAGCCAGATCAAAATGTTCCTGAAATGGACATTGATGATGAACCAGTTAGAGGAACAAGACCATTGACTGAGATTTATGAAAGAGCTCATGTAGCCATAGCTGAACCAAGCAATTTTGAAGAGGCTGAAGCTCAGCAAGAGTGGAAGCAGGCAATGGCTGAGGAGATTAGCATGATTGAGAAGAACCAGACCTGGGAATTAGTTGAAAGGCCAGTCAAAAGGAAGATAATTGGGGTGAAATGGGTGTACAAAGCCAAGCAAAATGCTGATGGTACCTTGAACAAACTGAAAGCAAGGCTAGTTGTCAAGGGGTTCAGTCAGAGGTATGGCCTGGACTACCTGGAGACCTTTGCACCAGTGGCCAGGCTAGACACCATCAGATTACTGATTGCCTTAGCAGCACAGCTTGAGTGGAAGATCCATCAACTCGATGTGAAATCAGCCTTTCTGAATGGTTTCTTAGATGAAGAGATCTATGTTGAACAACCACAAGGGTTTGAGATAGCTGGCAGAGAGCATATGGTCTACAAACTGAAGAAGGCCCTATATGGCTTAAAACAGGCTCCAAGGGCCTGGTACAGCAGAATCGATGGCTACTTGACTAATTTGGGATTCGATCGAAGCAAGAGTGAGCCAACACTGTATGTCAAGAAGCAAGGGACACAAACACAGCTTATTGTATCCCTATATGTTGATGACCTGCTGGTGACAGGAGGAGATCGAGCAGTGCTGGTCGATTTCAAGACCAAGATGCAAGAAGTATTTGAAATGTCTGATCTAGGGGAAATGTCTTATTTCCTTGGAATGGAGGTGACTCAAGCACAAAATGGGATATTTCTAAGTCAGAGAAACTTTGCCACAAAGATTCTGACCAAGTTCTCCATGCAAAACAGTAAAGCAACTAAAACACCTGTTGCTGTTGGAGAAAAACTATCGAGCCAAGGTGATTTTGAGAAGGTTTGTGAAACAACCTACAGAAGTCTAGTTGGTTGTCTGTTATATTTAACTGCCACTAGACCAGACATAATGTATGCTGTAGGATTGCTCTCAAGGTTCTTGCATTGTTGCAATAAAAAGCATTTACAGGCTGCTAAGAGAGTGCTTAGATATGTCAAAGGCACTTTGAGCTATGGTTTAAAGTACAGCAAGGAAGGAAATCTGAAGCTGGTTGGCTACACTGATAGTGACTGGGCTGGCTTGATAGATGACATGAAAAGCACCTCAGGGTATGCTTTCAACCTTGGTTCAGCCATGTTTTGCTGGAGCTCGAAGAAGCAAAGTCTGGTGGCTCAATCTACTGCTGAAGCAGAATATGTGGCAGCTGCAAGTGCTGTCAACCAAGCCATTTGGCTAAGGAAAATCTTAGCTGATTTGAAAGTGCATCAAAAGGAAGCTACTGAGATCTTCTGTGACAACCAATCTTCAGTTGCAATTGCTAAAAATCCAGTGTTCCATGGAAGAACAAAGCATTTCAGCATCAAGTTGCATGTTGTTCGAGAAATGGAGCAAGCTCAGGAAGTGAAGCTGATCCATTGTAATTCTGAGGATCAACTTGCAGACATTTTGACTAAAGCCCTTAATGTCACAAGGTTCGAATGTCTAAGAAGGAAGCTAGGTGTTTGCTCCATGCAAACCAAGGAGGAGTATTGAAGCAATGGTTAGCATGTATCAATCACATGTTTTATTTTTATTATTATTATTATTATTATTATTATTATTATTATTATTATTTGGATGTAATGATGTAACTTAGTTGTATTCCAACTAAGTTTGTTAGTGTAGTAGGTGGTGATTTATTTTAAGTGGATGTAATGATGTAACTTAGTTGTATTCCAACTAAGTTTGTTAGTGTAGTAGGTGGTGATTTATTTTAAGTGGATGTAATGATGAAACTTAGTTGTATTCCAACTAAGTTGTCAAGTTGTAAGCTTGTATAAATAGGCTTTATGCCATTTTAAAAAAAGATGAATGAATTCAATCAAGATTTCATCCATATACTCTCTATTTTAGCTTTGCTTAAAATTTATTTCATTTTTCTTCTTTGTTTCTGCCGCAAGTCTCGATTCTTGCTCGGCAAGCTTTTTGTTGAACCTTGCTATTTGTTGCACTTAGCTCCAACATTTATCTATATTTTTCCCGCTGCAGAGCGAAACTGGGCCGACATGCCAAGACTTTTTCCCCAATACATTCCTGTAGTAATCAGCATAGGTTGCCTCCAGCTCGTAAAAACTGTTAGACAACTACGCCGTAGCTTTTCAGCTCTGCTTCCTTGATTGCTTTCAACAGCTTGGTAGAATTAGTTTCAGCATCTTGTTTGACGTAATCCGGCACTTGGTTTCTTGTTAACTTGATATCGCCTGGTAGGTTAGGCACCACAAAAGGTTGGGAATCGGACTGAACTTCTTGTATGGCTTGTATAGACTCATGCACTCCGATGCACAAAATGAAAAGTAGCTAATTCCATGAAAAACCAACCTGGGGATCCTGAATTTGTTTGCAGCATCAGTAGCCCAATGGAAGAACGTATCAGCCACCAAACAATCTGGTTTACGTCCTTGTAGCAGCTTTTCAAAGGGTTGTTGAAGCATGAGTGCGGCCTGGAGGAAATTGGTAATCATTTCCAAATTTCCGTCTTGGGAAGTAGGGATCAAGTCAACATTTTCACACCCTTCAGGCAACCCAACGTCGACAGCCGGGAAGTTGAGAAGCTCAACACCGATGTGGATACCAGATTCCTTGCTTCTCTCGATTGTGTTGGAGAAGAGAAGAGCGTTGACTGGAGTGGTAAATATAGTTGTCTGTCTTCACTCCTCGACTCGCAAACATCTTGGCCATATCCACTACTGGGATGAGGTGACCATGAGCCAAGAATGGAAGGAAGAACATATGAATTTCTCTTCTCATTTTCCCTTGAAAAACACTCAAAAACAGTTGAATTTAGATTAGAAGTGATAGGTGATGAAACTGGAAATTTCTGGGATTGTTTGAAATTGAAATTATTGTGTGATGAATTTCCGCTGACACTGAAGTGATGACCTGTATAATCTAGGATCGAGAAAGGAATATATTCCTTCATTCGTCAGTCTCAATCTTACTCTGTTCAAATTAATAAAAAATATTAGTAAATTCAACAAAATTTAAAATATGTTGATAATTTTTTTAAAAAAATTATCCCTGTCTGGAATGAGATGAAGAGAAATAAAGCAAATTGATTAAATTTTTTTTTAAAATTATCTCTGTCCGGAATGAGATAAAGAGAAATAAAGTAAATTGATTAAAATTTAAAAGTTAATGGTCAAAGTGATAAAATAAATTAGGACTAAAATGATAAAATTAGAAAATATTAGAAAATAAATTTAAAAGTAAAAAGATTTTTACTTTTTATTTTTATCCAATTGACAAACTATCAATATTATTTTCTATATTTTTAATTATTAGGACTCTTTTATCTTTTAAAAATTTGCATCAAATTATTTTATGCTTAATTATTATTTTTATCAAGAACATCAATTTTTAATTTAATTTAATTATTATAGGTTATTTAAGTAAAATTATAATTGAAAATCTTATTTAAGCAAATTATTTATTTTCTTTTGATGACATAATTCAACAAAAAGAATATTAATATTATTACTGATGTAGGACAACATAAGTTTTGCTTAAATTTATTCAATTAACATTGATATTATTACTGGTGGAGGATAACATTTAGGGTTAACTTTCTTTGAATGAAGGAAGTTGACATGGTACATTTTTTATGTATATAAATTTATTTTAATATATGAACCCTGAAAGGAGGGCTCTTCCAATTTAACAGTAAAGCAAAACATGCATGAAGTTGAAGAACCAACCGACAATATGAAATGTCTATGGATTTAATGAGAATGTAAGCTTATTTCTTCAATCAGAGCATCCAAATCAGAGTAAGAAGACCCTCCTTTTTCAACAGCTTTTTTTGCTGTTTCGGCCAGTGCTTTGGCTTTGTTTCTCATTGCTTCTGCTCTATCACTCTTCATGATCTCCTTCACTGCCTTTTCAATGGCTCCCCTTTCCACAAAATCTCCCTCCAGTCTCACCCATTTCTGAACACCAACGGCCACTCCAATCTTCAAGACTTGAGTCACCAACTTTTCATTGTAGAACTGCTCTGCAAATATTGGCCAAGTGACCATAGGCACACCAGCACACACGCCTTCCAAGGTTGAATTCCATCCACAATGAGTCACAAATCCTCCCACTGCTTCATGATCAAGAATCAAAACTTGGGGTGCCCATCCTCTTATTATAAGTCCCTTCCCTTCCATTCTCTTCTCAAACCCTTCTGGCAACCAATCCTCATCTTCTTCATTGTTCTTTGGCTTCCTCACAACCCAAATGAACTGCACCTCTGATACTTCAAGGGCCATGGCGATCTCCTTTAACTGAGCAGAGGTGAAGTTGGCCATACTCCCAAAACATATGTAAAGAACCGAATTGGATGCTTTCGAGTCAAGCCACTTCAAGCACTCGTGTTCATCAATGGTTGATTTCTTCCCCCTCTCTAGTTTATCTATAGCTGTCCTATTGCAGAGCGAAACAGGGCCGACATGCCATGCCTTTTTACCCAACACATTCCTATAGTAATCAGCATAGGTTGCCTCGAGCTCGTAAAAACTGTTGACAACTACGCCGTAGCTTTTCAAGGCTGCCTCCCTGGCTGCTTTCACCATCTTGCTAACTTCATTTTCATCCTCATGTTTGACGGAATCTGGCAGCTGGTTTTTCGTGAACTCGATATCGCCGGGAAGGTTAGGCACCACAAAAGGTTCGGAATCGGACTGGACTTTCTTGTGTGGCTCGTATAGTCTCATGCACTCCGTTGCACACAATGAGAAGTAGCTAGTTCCATGAAACACCAACCAGGGAATTCCGAACTTGTTTGCAACATCAATAGCCCAAGGGAAGAACATGCCAACCACCATGCAATCTGGTTTACATTCTTGTAACAGCTTTTCGAACGGTTCTTGAAGCATGCGCACGGCCTTCCAAAACTTGGACGTCAGTTCAAAACTTAGGTGAGTAGGGATCAGGTCAACATTTTCACACCCTTCAGGCAACCCAAAGTCGACAGCCGGGAAGTTGAGAAGCTCAACACCGATATGGATACCCGATTCCTTGCTTCTCTCGATTGTGTTGGAGAAGAAAGAAGCGTTGACTGGAGTGGTGACTATAGTTGTCTTCACCCCTCGACTAGCAAACAGCTTGGCCATATCCACAGTTGGGATGAGGTGACCATGAGCCAAGAATGGAAGGAAAAACATATGAATTTCTCTTCCCATTTTTCCCGGAAAAAAACTACCGTTTAGAGTTGGACTAAAAAGTGAAATATTCTGGGATTGTTTGAAATTTAGTGATGGATTTCAGCTGACACTGAATCGACGACATGCTGATATATAATACCGAGAAAGGAATATACTAATCCTAAAAGGAAAGTCAGGATTTTTCGGGGTAATACAGTATACGTCCTTGCATTCGTCATCTCCTTATATGGAAACTCGTAATAGTCGATAAAAGCATTGGGAGAAAAGTAGAATGATAAAATCCAATTTGAACACGGAACGAGGAACACCGAACATGCGTTGAAGTTATGTGATAGTTTAAAAATGGGGCTGCAGCGAGTGAGTCAAGTCTTTGCAAGTTTCCGGAGAACAAAAACTCCTCTAATTCTTGCTACATTGATGAACTTTTTCTAGACTAACATCACTTTGCCTTGCGGTTAACGCTAGTGTTGTTTGAAGAATAAATGGTCAAATTTGCCTCTGCCCGGAGTCTATCAGTTGTCGATAGATTTTTCGGGAAAGTTCTTAAGCAGGTTTGACGAATTGAGGAGACATAGGATATTTGTACCAAGCTAAAACCTTTAAAAGTATTATGAAAAGGTGTTCTTCTTTTAAAAATTTAATAATGTTTATAAAATATTTATTTTAAATATGATGATGTAAAGTGAAAATTTTAATAAGGGGATAAAAAATAATTTTAATAAAAAACGCTTTTTCAAATGTTAAAAATTAAAATTTTTAATTTAGGTTAAAATCTCAATTTAAAATCTAAATTTGATTTAAAAATATGTTTGTTTATTTTTATTTTTTATTTATAATTATGATTTGGGTTGAAAAATATTTTTTACTTTCAATGGTAAGCAAAGCCTAAATTGATTAGTACTGATTGTCGCTGTTTATCCCCATGATTGACAATTTGCAAGGAAAGTTTTGTTCTTTGTAAGGAAAGTTTTGTTCTTTTATTAAGACTAGTTTGACAATACTTTAAAAAGGTTACGTGAAAAAGTATTTTTGAGAAATATTTTTAAAAATTTTGATTTAAAATTTAAGTGTTTAGCATTGCTGTCAAAAAGTACTTTGGAGAAATAAAATATCCATTTTAGACACGTTATTATCAAGTAATAAATATGCATTTAAATAATATTTAAATTAGTTAATATTATTATATTTTAGTAAGAATATAAAAAATTTTATTATAACTTGTTCTTAACATTTTAATATATGAAATATAAATTTTAAATATTTTAAGCAATAAATATTAATTATTTATAGAATTTAATTAGAATATATAAACTAATCACCAACAGTAATTAAGCACCACCAGTGCTTTTGGGAAAGGAAAAATTAAAAATTTTAGCTTTTCCTTTTTAATAGTATTTTTTAAAATTATTTTTAAAAAGCTAAAAATTTCAGCTAAAAGTAGCTTGTTTAGCACAGTTTTTCTTTCAAAAGTACTTTTAGAACCATAAGTGTTTTTTTTAGACACTACTAAACAAACCCTTAGTTAAAATGATTTTTGGTTGAGATTTTTCTTTTTCATTTTTTTTTCACTTTATTATTTTTTGAGTTTGAATTGGTTGGATCCGAAATGATATTTAAATGCAGAAAAGACTAGTTCCAATTGCTTTTAGCACAAGAAATGCAAGATGCAAAAAAGTAAACAAGACAAAATGTTTGTTCAGTTTGATTTCCTTAAATATAAGGAGTCTCACCCAGAAATAATATTCATTATCTTAAAACATTATACAACTGACACTTACAAGTTTAAACTTCTCACTTTTAAACTTAATATTTAAGCATCTCCCTTTAATTTTTTCCTTTGAAAATTTTAAGACTCTTAACAAAAAAAATACATTTAATAATGCACTCTTAAATCAGTTCTTCACTAATAAAATAATTACTTTCAATTCTCTATATAAACTTGGACAAATTCTTCATTACATCTTTCAATAATGATATAAATTTCAATCATTATCTTTTTATAGTTACGTATATTTTTTTTATTTTAATTTAAGTCATTTAAATAAAACGAAACAATGTGAATAATTAAGAATGAATAATTAAGAATTTAACAAGTGGCATCCGAGTTTTGTCATGTTAAATAATTAAGAATGAATTGATTCTTTATTAATTTTGAATTGATTCGTTTTTCTTTTTTAATTTTATGGATTTAATATTTTAATTATATATTATGTTGAATCTTTGAGATTCTTAATAAATTTTTAGTTTTTGATTCTTTAAATAAAATTTTAAGGTTTTATAAATATAATCTAGTTTAATATTTACATATGCTATTTGAAAGATGAAAGTTTATTTATTTATTTATAATCAATTGATAAAAATTGATTTGTGATATTTCTTTCTCTTCTTTTTACACCATTATTTTATAAATTTTGGTTAAAGTCATTATTAAATTAAAATTACAGACTTACAACTTTTTTTACAATTGAAGAATTCCAATTGGGTTGTATAATTGGTTTTGAAAGTTAATTCACTTGATAATTGAATAAATGAATGTTGGTAAGATATATTTTATTCGCACTATTTGTTTTAAATTTTCTGTTTGTAGTTAAATATATATGGAATCATCATCCTTTATCTTTATTTAGGATGAATTATATTCACCATTGAATTCAATTCATATATACGAATGATTACTTTTTGTTTCTTTTATAATTATTTTATGTAAGTTTTAGTTTTTATGGAATCGGACTAAAATTAAAATATTTGGGATTATTTTTTTTAAATATGGTGGCTATGAATTTTCATATATAGTTGTGCATATAAAGACTTTTATATAATTTGGGATTCTTTTTATATTTTGTGGTTATGGATTTTTTTAAAGTATTTGTGCATATAAAGAAGTTTTATGATAATGTCTTTAGTCATGAATATAAATTTGAGTTTACATGAAATGTGTACGGCAAGATAGTATTATTTTTATATTTGTGTGTGTATATATATTATATGCATATCAATAATTTTGAGGATTAATGCATGATTATAGTTTGTGTGAACAGGTGTTTATAACCATTATTCAATAAGATATCTTTTATAGTTTAATTGGTGAAATTAAGTTTTGATGGATACCATTGAAGTTTTTTTTTTTTTGTTATGGTTATAGATTCAATTTTATGGGTGCTTTGGTGCAAATTCATGTCAACTATATACATATTTAAATATTTTGGTCTTAAATTTGGTTATATAATCTTAAGTTTTAGCATCTTATGGTTCCAAATATTTAGTTAAATTATGATGATATGGTTTATTGTATGAATTGTGGGATATGCTAACTATTATGATTTTGTTTTTTGAGATTTATTGGCTTGAAAATATTTTTTAAGTATTTATGTGAATATCTGTTTAATCATAAATATAACTTTGGATTTACATGGTAAATTCAGGGTAAGTTTTTCTATTTGATTATGAATACATGTATATATGTGAATTGCTTTGGTGTTTTTATCTATTCCAAAATTATGAATACATGGACTTGTTAATTATTTGGCTTTGAACCACTACATTATTTCTGTTTGGTTTTGATATATATGATTTTGGAATAAAATAAAAAAAGAAATAGTCAAAAAATTAAAGTTTTCGGTTTTTTATTGCATTATTAAGACAACCTTATTTTGTGTTATTTCAAAGTCTATAAAACAATAAAAAAATAGTTTTGACATTTGACTATTGGGGAAATTTAAATTTGAATATTGGTATGTTTATATATATTTTAAAATAACTTAATTGAAGCAAAAAGTCACCAAAGTGATTTCTTTGTATAAATTATTTTGTTTTAAAATATAAAAATTTGTATGCATGTAACTTAAGTTATGTTGATATTGATTGGCCCAAATGAAGGTTAATAATATTACATGTATAACTATGGTGATAAACATGTGACGATTATTCGATTTTACATGTGAGTAATGAATTGGCCCAAAGGAAGATTTATTGTTCGACATATTCTTATTGTCAATATTTGATTACTACACCAAGATATCAATTACAAGTTAATATTTTTTTTCAAAGATGAAATATTAATGGAGTGTCTGATATCTTAAGATGATGTTTACCTTTATTCAAATTATTTTGGTTTAAATTTGAAGTATTATGTGAGGTTTATGGTTTAAGATTTATTCAACTATTTTTATATTTGCCAACATCATTGTATGTTGTTTTGGGATAAATATATATACATATGTATACTATTATCTTTTAATTTGATTGAAAGATGAAATTAAAAGAAATATTTTGAAACAAATAAATTCAAATTTTGGCTTTAGGTTTTAATTAAGGATGTCTAATATTTTTAAATAAATTAGTTGAAACAAAATGCTGCCAAAGTGACCTCTTTTCTGTAGATTAGTTTATTTAAAATATTAAGATGATTATATGTTTTTGTGATTCATGCGTTTATTAATTGACCCAAAGGTAAGTTAATATTTGACAGAATTACAACGACATCTGTGGTGATAAATGTGTGACAATTATAAGGTATTTTATGTGAGCAATAAGTTAGTCCAAAAATTAATTCATTGTTTAACATAGTTTATTGTCAATGTTTGATTGCTACAACAAGAGTACCGCTTACTGTTAATATTACTATCCAAAGACTTGATATTAATGTAGTGTTTGGTGTATTGAAATGAGATTAACCATTATCTTGAATTTATTGTTTACTTGTGAATATTGATGTGAGCTTATGTTTTGTTTTATATTCAGCTAATTCATCTTCTACTGCCACAATATCTGCTAATATAAATTCTATACACATGCTTAATGGGACTAATTTCAATGAATGGAAAAGGCACTTACTTATAGTGTTTGGCAGTATGAACATAGACCTTACATTAAGGGAAGAACTACACATACCTCTCATTGCGGAAAGCACCCCCTATGTTAAAAGGGATTTTGAGAGATGGGATCGTTCAAATTGCATGAGTCTGATGATCATGAAGTATAACATTTCAGAAGCCTTTAGGGGTAAAGAATCTAAAAAGATTACTCAGGCCAAAGTTTCCTTGACAAAATTGAGAAACATTTTGCTAAAAATGATAATGTTGAAATGACATCACTTCTGACTTCTTTGATGTCTATAAAGTATAAGGGTCAAGGAAATTCTGAGCGATCTAAGGGCTATGAGTTTTATGATCCCAAAATTAAGACTATTTTTGAGATGAGAATTGCAACATTCTTTGAGGATGTTGAGTTTGTAGGGAGAAATAAGGTTAGAGATATTGTTTTTGAGGAAGAATTGGATTCTAACTCAGTTCCTACTATCACTTTTGATGATGTTTAGGATCTCATACCTATTATTGATTAAGAAGTGAATCTAGAATCTCAATAAGACAATATTGAACAACTCCTTATTTAAGATGAGGTAATTGTTCCAGAAGAACAAACTCAACAACCTCAAGAATGAATGTCATTAAAAAGGTCCATTAAAGAAATGGTTATAATGACTTTAGTGGAATATTTTGACATTAATCAGATGAATTTTAAGTTAATGGTTTCTCAATGGTAACATTGATCATACATTTATTTGGTGCAATTAGAAAGCTTTGTGTAACAGTCTAATTTCAGTGAAATCGGAATAGTGGTTTTGGGACCACAAATCTGAGTCCGAAAAATGAAATTATTTAAATTTCATAAAATGATAGGTATTATGATAGGAATATTGCATGAAATTTTTTATAGAAAAATTGTATTAATTGTATGTCTATTTGCAAAAAGGACTGAATTGAATAAAATGTTAAAGTTGTATACTAATAGCTATAGGGATTATATATCTAGAGAATTCAGAATGTGAGGTCCTTATATGGCAATTAGGCCATTAATGAAAAACATGTAGATATTTTTTAGTGACTCATCCATGGAAAATTGAAAAGATGCAAGGACAAAATTGGAAAGTGAATAGATTAATATATAATAAAATATTAAATAGAATAAAACTTATTTTATATCATCATCTTCTCCATAAAATACATGGAAACCCTAAGAGAGAGAAAGGAAATTTCTCAAGCTTGAATTGGTAAGTTCTATGTCCAGTTTTTTGTGATTTTTCTAATTTTGAGATTGGGAAAGATTAATCTCTTTATTTGGGGGATTAAATTTAAAAGAAATTAAAGTTTAGAAAATTACCCATGATGAATATGTTGTAAATTGAAAGTTTTTGATAGAAAATGAAAGATTATTAATAGATAAACCACTTTTACAAAGTGATTTTTAGTGAAAGCATGTGTAGGGACTAAATTGCAAAGTAGTGAAATTCTTGAAAAAATTCTGAAATTTATGAAATACATGTGCTGTAAAAGTTATATTGGAATTTTGAATAAGCTTGGAGTAAGGAGTAAATTGCATGAATTTCAATTTCTGAGCCTAGGGATGAAATTAGAATTAATTAAAAGTTTAGGGGCAAAATGGTACTTTTGCCTAAAATGTGAAATGGGCTTGATTGAATGTAAAAAAATCATAGAATTGATGATTAAATTTATTTATATAGATCCGGAAGTGTTGAACAAAGAAAAAGATCGAGGGAAAGAAAAAGTTTCGGATTAGTAGATACGATCAATTGTCAAGGTAAATTCGTATAACTAAATTAAGCATGTAAGTGTGTTGAATTGATTGTTGAATTATGTGCATCATGATTTGTAATTGGCATGTACATTTAATAAACCAATGTTGATTTGTGATTTACATGTAAATAATGAAATATTACATGAATCCGTTTGAATATTGATTTCCGATTGGACAGGTGATTACCCTGTATATGAGATCCTACATATGTTGCAGTAAAGGTTGTTCTGAAAGGAGAATGTAACACCCCGTACCCGAGACTGTTGCCGGAGTCGAACACGAGGTGTTAACGGACTTAATTCACTTATTTATACACGGTTCATTTTAAAATTTCCAGACAAGCTGGTTAACTGCATCACAGTCACTTTAAAAATCATATCTCAAGTTCCAAAACTTGAAAACTGATTCCGTAAATTTTTCCTAAAACTAGACTCATATATCCGTCTACAAATTTTTTTCTAGAATTTTTGGTCAGGCCAATTAGTACATTTTATTAGTTAACGTCTCCCCTGTTACAGGGTTCAACTACTCTAACCTTCATGCATTGCGACTTAGATATCTCCCTGTACAGGGCTTCAATACTTATGCTGTTTGTTTCTAATGAAACTAGACTCGAAGAGGAATTTTTAAATATAAGGAATGACTTCTAATTATCTCTGGTTAATTTATAGTGAATTTCCAAAGTCAGAACAGGGGATCCAGAAATTGCTCTGGCCCTGTTTCATGAAAACTTAAACATCCCTTAAAATACGGCTCATGTGATCGTTTTGTTTCTTCCATATGAAAATAGACTCATCAAGGTTCGATTAAATAATCTATTCGCTATTTAATTCCATTCCTACTATTTTTAGTGATTTTTCAAATTCACATCACTGCTGCTGTCAGCATCTGTTTTTAAGGTAGACTATACCTATTTCATGATTTTCCATGGATCAACTAGCCATTTGTCGTACATAGCACTAAAATGACCGTGATTAACCATTCCAATGGCTAATCGTTACCAAGCATTTCCATACCACTCAATGAACAATATACAAAATGATTATAATGCTATGCTCAAGATATATAAGCCATTTTCGCATGGCTATCCAAATTTATACAATACCAAAAGGTACATGACCAACAACAAAAGGGCAGTCCTATACATGCCATTTTCAGAGTTCAACTAAAAGAGTACCAAAAGGGCTTTGATAGTGTGGACGACTTTGACTTCGACAATCCCGAGTCCGATAGCTGACGAACTAAAATCTATAAAACAGAGAATCAAAGAAACGGAATAAGCATTTAATGCTTAGTAAGTTTGAGTAATGAAATTTATTTTTGACTAAAGTATAACATTCATATGGCTAAATGAATAACTTCATATATGCACATTCTCATAATCCTACTTACTTCACACTTCAATCAACATATTCATACACAAGGTATCAAACCTAACTAAAGGCCGAAAGTTCGTTAATCAATTGAACGAATACTAATTAAAAACGAATCGACTTTTCCGATGAATGTACGAAACATACCTTATCGTTTGGATTTTATGAGCGTATTAATTGAAATTATTACAGCAAGATCGCTCACTTCCAAACCCAAGTATCTTCGGGATTTAGCCGGATATAACAACTCGCACAAATGCCTTCGGGTCTTAGCCCGGATATAGCAACTCGCACAAATGCCTTCGGGTCTTAGCCCGGATATAATCACTAGCATAAATGCCTTCGGGACATAGCCTGGATATAGCAACTCGCACGAATGCCTTCGGATCTTAGTCCGGTTATCATCCGAATAATCATGCACATATGTCCACAAATCATAACACATCTTTATTTCGTTTTCATTACTAGAACTCAGACACAAGGCACTTATCTACCATTACCATTTCGGCTCAATAACCACATACAAAGAGCATGGTTTTGATTCGCTATACAACATGATCTAATCGAATCATAATCTAAGTTCCATTACTCGAAAACTTACCTCGGATGTGGTCAAACAATTTCAACAGCTATTCGATCACCTTTTCCTTTCCTTTATCGGATTTAGTTCCCCCTTGCTCTTGAGCTTAATTTAACAAATAAATTGATTTAATCATTTGGAACATCAAAGAGAAATTCAAGGTACTTAGCCCATATATATTAGGCATTAGAGTCATATATGTATGAAATCATGAATCAAATTCAACATATTAGCCAATATTCTCCTTTAGCCGATTTTCTAAGTCAAGATAAAGCCATCAATATGCTTACATTTAGCCGAACGTACAACATCAATCCATGTACTCATTCATGTGGCCGAATATGCATGTCTATGTTGAGGCCGATTATATACTTAATACATTCTACAAATATGGTTACTTGTATTGACTACATACCATTTTGTTTCAAGTTCAAAACTCGGCTAATACACATATATACACTAGTAATCAAATACTAACATTTGCACTTCACCTTAATAGCTAGCTTAGCAAACCTCAATTTAACATATAATTGTTCATAACACAATTAAAGCATCCTCTCCATTCCATCAATTCAAAACACATACATTTCTCAATAATATTCAAAATCATATTCGGCCTTAGTACACACTTCATCATAATTTTACATCATGGCCGAATGCTCCTTTTAAACCATTTACCCTCACAAAGCATAAATTTCACCATCAAACTTACAAGCTTATAATCCCATTAATTTTAACATCATAATATCTATCCAACTCTCACTCATTAATTTCTATCATAAATCTCAAAATCTATAGTTTTTTTTTCTACCCATGACCGAAACCTCCAACAACACCAAATAAAAATATACTTCATGGGTTTAAGGTAGAACCAAGAAAGGAACTCATAAATATCAAGATATAAGCAAACTATCATTGTTCATCTAGATTTAGCATGAAACAACCACCATCACCCTTGTTAATTACCATAGCCGAAAACCTTACTCATTCCAAAATCAAAATTTCAACATGGGTTACAAAAATAACTTGATATCTCACCCAAGATCAACTAAAATTTCAAGAACTAGTATAAACTCCTTACCTTAATATTAGCCTAAGATGACCGAATGCTTCCCTCCCTTCTTCCTCTTTTCATTTTGGCCAAGAAGAATCAAAAAGGATGAAGCTTTTTTTTTCTTCTAGTTAAAGCAAAATGGGGGAGCAAGGATGAAACAACTTTGGTTTCTCCTCCCACTCCCCTCATATTTTATTGTTCTTAACACAACATGTTATCACAAAATGTGTGACAGCCCTAAAATTACCCTAGTCGGAAAGCGGTTTCGGGACCGCTAAACCGAGTCACCAAATTATTTGAATATGATATTTATTGTCTAAAATATGTGAATATGAATGTGTGAAAGTTTTGAGCTTCGATTTAGTCGATTGCATGTGAATTTAGTAATAGGACTTATGTGTGACACTTTTGAAATGTGATAGGTTAATCCATAAGGATCTATTAGTGCATGTAATCAAAAGGGTGGACTTGCATGTCAATTTCCCCCATTTAATTACTAGTGGCCAGCCATGACAAAGGGTGATGGGCAAAACATGTCATAAAACATGTTGTGCTAATGGTTTATGGGAGAAAGGATAAAATAATAATGGGAAGGTAAATGATGACAAAAAAAATGTGTGTGGTTGCCCCCCCCTCCATTGCCGTGAGTTGAAGAAAGATAACAAAAGAAAAAAATTTACATGCTCATCTTTCTTCTTGGTTGCCGAATTTGGGAAAGGGAAGATTGAAGAGGAAAAACCAAGGTATTCGGCCATGGCTATCCTAGTTTAAGGTATGCATTGTGATTTTCTTTTTAATTGACTATGAGATTAGATTGATAAGTGCATAGCTTATTTAACCCATGGTTTAATTTCATGCATCAATAGACAAATGTTCATTCGGTCAAATGGGAGAAGAATAAGATGAATTTAAATGTTGTGGTTTATTATTTTAGTTGTTAAATGATTGGGTATGAGGTATTTGATTACCTAATTGAAAGTAAGTTAAGTTGTTATTTGATAGTAAATGCAAATTCTATATATGATAATAATGTAAATGTAGGTGGATTCATGAAGTATTTTCGGTTATATGCTATGTATAAGTATGAGTTTTTAAAGTTGGATTTATGAGTATATGTATATAAGTCTATGAACATTCGGTTATATGGTGTTAATATGCCTTTGAAATCGAATGATATTTTGAGTATATATATATATGTACATTCGGTTAAGATAAGGTTTATTATAAAAGCTAAGTTGTGTGGTTAGGGCCGAATGGGATATATAAGATATCAAAACATGTTATAATTATATATTGGTGTACATGGTTGTAATTAATCCTCTACTTGAATTCGATTAGATATGGTCATGGTATGAGTTTAGTAGGGTTAATACCTTAAAAATTGAATGGAGTTTTAGTTAATCTTATGTGTCATGTTCGTTAAAATAGTTGATGATTTGGGTGTTATTATACGCATTTAGGCTAAAGATTTTTCAGCTATGTTTTATATCTATGAAATAATTATAATGGATAATATGTAGGAGTAATTTCGGCTTGTTAAAAATGTGGTACGTGTATGGCAAATGGTATATACATAATGCATTGAAGTTACCCTATAAGGTTGAAATGAGTAATTAAATTATTGGTGTGTATGCATTTTTTTTATTTGCAACTTGGCATGTGAATTGGGTGTATGATAGTTAATATATGTGCTTGAGGTGATGTGATAAAATAATTAGCTATATGGTTTGGTTCATTATTGAGTATAAGGGTTAAGTGCTTTAAAAGAGCTTTTAATGTTCGAAATGATTAAACAAATTCATTCGTTTAAATTAAGCCCAAGAGCAAAGAGGATCAAAGTCGGATAGGGGAAAAGAGAAAGTAGACGAATAGCCGTGGATATCTAGTCGTCAACCGCTTCCGAGGTAAGTTTTAAGTGATTAAACGTTGAGTAAATTCAATCATAATAGGACATAATGAGTTGATTTAATAAGATATGATGTGGCCATGATATGTCTTAAACTCAAATGGTAAGTTCATATGTGTTTGGACTTGGAAAGTTAAGAGCAAATTGTAATAATTTGCTTTGGACAGCAGCAGTAACGTGATTTTAGAAAATCACTATAAATTGTTGGTGTGGAATTATAGGCTGAATAAAATATGTAATCAAGGCTTAATTAGTCTAGTTTCTTATAAAAGAGACCTTGTGAGCAAACAAATTTCCTATAAAGAGATATTTAAAGTTGTGTGAGACGGTGTCAGAATGACTCCGAAATCCCCTGTTCTGTTTTTAGAAAATCATTATAAATTGTACAAAAATGGTTATAAGATAAAATTTATATGCTTAGACTCCTTAATGAGTCTAGTTTCAAATGAAATCAAATACAACACATTTTGAATTCTGTAAAATGATAAATTTGATTCGTAGTGAAGAGTGGTCAGATTAGTCAAACAGTGAAACAGGGGAAACTTTAAGAAAAATCTGGTACTGATTGGCCAAACCTAAAATTCTGAAAATTTTATGGATGGAAGATATACGAGTCTATATTCGGGGAAAATTAACGGCAAGTGATTTGGAGTTTTGTAGCTCCAGTTATAAATAATTTAGTGACTACTGCTCAGGAAAACAGCTCGTAGTGAATATGTGATTTTGTTGTAAACATGGATAAAACTTGTTTTAGTTACTCATAAGCTATTGATTAAACCCAGACGTGAATTCTAAATCGTGATATTGTAAAATGATACATGAGTGTTAGATGGATCTTTGATATTAAAATTTGTGAAATTGTAAGTTTATGAGTATTCGAATATGAAATGATAGTATGGCGTGAAATTGAATTATTCATTGGGAAATGATTAATGTAGATTCGGCCAAGACAAAGTGTATACATGATAGTATATGTGATATGTGAAGTATATTTGGATAATTGTGATGTGAATGTATATATATGTGATAAGGCCTAATGGCCGATGTGATGAATGTGAAAGTGTATATATGTGATAAGGCCGAATGGCCAATGTGATGAATGTGAAAGTGTATATATATGTGATAAGGCCTAATGGCCGATGTGATGAATGTGAAAGTGTATATATGTGATGAGGCCTAATGGCCGATGTGATGAATGTGAAAGTGTATATATGTGACAGGGCCGAGTGGCCAACGTGATGGATATGAAAGTGTATAAATGTGATAAGTCCCGAAGGGCAATTGTGTCAGTGCTATATCCGGGTTAAAACCCCGCAGGCTTTATGCGAGAGTATTATCCTGATTAATGTCCGTAGGCTTCGTGCTCGTACTATATCCGAGCTTTAAAGACCCGACGGCTAAATGCTAGGATTCAAGTAAGACTTTGATATTGAGTATCTGCATTAAGTTACCATCAAATAAGTATTATGTATTCAAGATGTTCACGTACGTATTACTTACTCATCGGTGGAGTGATTTCGAGGTGAATTATCAGTATCAAAGAGGTAGGTAAATGTGATTAATATTATAACTCCAAATGTGAGAATGTGCTTTGGAAATATTTGACCATCTAGGTCATTATTATTCGAAAGTATATATGTGGCAGCCAAGTGTTGCGTTTAATGATATTATAGATCGAGATGAAGCTCTAGATTAACTTCATCGAACAGTTGAAATGAATGACCAATAATAGTGATTGAGAACACTTTGTCTTGCTTAAAACTTACTAAGCATTAAATGCTTACTCCGTTCTTTGAATCTCTGTTTTATAGATTTTGGTTCGTCAGCTATCGGACTCGGGATTATTGAAGTCGAAGTCGCCCACACTATCAAAGCCCTTTTGGTACACTTTTGGTTGAACTCTGAAAATGGCATGTATAGGACTACCCTTTTTGTAGTGGGTCATGGACCCTTTGGATTTGTATAATTTTGGATAGCCATTCGAAAATGGCTTATATATGTTTGAGCATAATGTTATAATCATTTGGTATGGATATGGTTATTGAGAGGTGTGGATATGCTTAACAAGGATTGGCCATGGGAATGGTTAATCACTATCATAATTTGTGCTATTTATGCTAAAAGGGCTAGTTGAATCATGGAAACTATGAAATAGGTAAAGTCTACCTTAAAGGCAGATGCTGACAGCAGCAGTGATGTAGATTTGGAAAATCACTAAAAATAGTAGGAATTGAATAAAATAGTGAATAAATTATTTAAATGAACCTTGATGAATCCACTTTCATATGGAATAAACGAAACGGTCATATGAGTGGTATGTTAAGAGATAATTAGGTTTTCGTGAGACAGGGCCAGAACGGTTTCTGGATTCCCTATTCCGACTTTGGAAATTAATTATAAATTAACCAGAGATAATTAGAAGTTATTCCATATATGTATAGATTCCTCTCTGAGTCTAGTTTCTATAGAAACAAACGGCATCAGTATTGAAGCCCTATACAGGGAGATATCCGAATTGTAATGCATGAAGGTCAGTGTAGTCGCACCCTGTAACAGGGGAGACTTTAACTAATAAACTGTACTAATTGGCCCAACAAAAAATTCTAGAAAAAAATATGTAGATGAACATAGGAGTCTAGTTTCAGGGAAAAATCACGAAACTGATTTTTGAGTTGTGAAACTCAAGATATGATTTTTAAGGTGACAGCGACACAGTTAGCCAGCTGTCTGGAAAAATTTAAAATGGACTGCGATAGTAAGCGAATTTAGTCTGTGAACCCCTCGTGTCCGACTCCGGCAACGGTCTCGGGTACGGGGTGTTACAAAATGTTTATAATATGTTTTACCCATCACATTTTGTCTATCCTCATTGTCATGGCCGGCCACTACTATCAAAGTGGGGAAATTGACATGCAAGTCTACCCTTTTGATTACATGCACTAATAGATCCTTATAGATTAACCTATCACATTTCAAAAGTGTCACATATAAGTCTTATTAACTAAATTCACATGCAATTAACTAAATCGAAGCTTAAAACTTTCACACACTCATATTCACATATTTTAGACAATAAATATTATACTCAAATACTTCAGTGACTCGGTTTAGCGGTCCCGAAACCACTTTCCGACCAGGGTCAATTTAGGGCTGTCACAGATAATCTTTTGATCTCATAATGAAAAGGAATGTAAACCAAAAGGGTAATACTTGAAAAGGATTTGTGTACCCAAATAGTACAACTTGAAAAGGTTATGTACACTTTGTGTGTACACTTGGAAAGGTTAGGTATACTTTGTGTATACCATATGAAAAGAAAAGGTATATTTTGTGTGTACTACTTGGAAAGGAATGTACATCTCAGGTGTACAACTGGAAAAGGAAAGGTCCAACGGAAATTCAATAATTCATCGGTAACGACATACATAGTGATATAAAGAGAAACGACATGATGAGCTCATCTATGCATTTTAGTATTTTTGGAATCTAATCAATTGGTTGAATGATTATGTATAGGCCTTAATTGCTAATTGACTAAGTTAATGGACATATTACTTAATGTATGAATTAGTTGTTGAACATGAATGGTAAGTGTAGTTTGGTTATATGAACTTACTAAGCATTAATGCTTACTAGGTTTATATTTTTCCTATTTTATTGACAGACTGACTAAATCAGCTCATTTTATTCCAGTACGTACGGATTATTCTCTTGATAAGTTGGCTGAATTATATATTTCTGAAATTGTGAAATTACACGGAGTACCTATGTCTATTATTTCGGATAGAGATCCGAGATTTACTTCGAGGTTTTGGAAAAAGTTGTAAGAAGCTTTGGGTACAAAATTGAATTTCAGTACCGCATTTCATCCACAAACTGACGGTCAATCCGAAAGAGTAATTCAGGTACTCGAGGATATGCTCCGATGTTGTGTTTTATAATTTCAGGGCAGTTGGGAGAAGTATTTACCTTGGTCGAATTTGCCTACAACAACAGTTTTCAGTCGAGCATACAGATGGCACCGTACGAGCTCAGTGAGAAACAGATTCACGAAGTTGACTTGATTAGAGAAACTGAAGAGAAAGTGAAAGTGATTCGTGATTGTCTGAAAGCTGCTTCAGATCGACAAAAGTCATATGCGGATTTGAAGAGAAAAGAGATCGATTTCCAAGTGGGTGATAAAATTTTTCTAAAGGTATCTCCGTGGAAGAAAATTTTAAGGTTTGGCCGAAAGGCAAGTTGAGTCGGCGTTTCATTGGGCCTTATAAGGTTATTGAAAGAGTTGGACCAGTGGCTTATCGGCTAGCCTTGCCAACCGAGTTGGAAAAGATTCATAATGTGTTTCATGTGTCGATGCTGCAACGTTACCGTTCTGATCCTTCACATGTGATTCCTCTAACAGAAATTGAAATTCGACCGGATATGACCTATGAGGAGAAACCAATAAAGATTTTGGCTCGGGAAATTAAATAGTTGAGAAATAAAGTATAGCCTTAGTGAAAGTATTGTGGCACAGACATGGAATAGAAGAGGCTACATGGGAACCTGAGGAAGCTATGAGGAAACAGTACCCGAACCTCTTTATCAGTAAGATTTTCGGGGACGAAAATCCCTAAAGGGGGGAGAATATATTACCCAGATGGCATTTTTCTTTTTCGGAGTCAGAGGTAAACCTGTCATAAAATCCATCGTAATTCTATCTCATTTCCACTCGGGAATCATCACTAGTTGAAGTAAACCCGAAGGTACTTGGTGCTCAATTTTCACTTACTGGAAAATCAAGCATTTTGCTACAAACTCAGAGATATCTCTCTTCATACCATTCCACCAATATATTTTCTTCAGGTCGTTGTACATTTTCGTACTACCAGGATGAACTTGCAAACAACCACTGTGTGCCTCATGTAAAATCTTCTGAATCAACTCAGCATCTTTTGGTACACATACTCGATCATGGAACATTAAGCAATCCTCTGGTCTAATTCAAAAATCTGAGTTACAATTCAATTCACACTGAGCTCGCTTGGCTCGCAATTCACTGTCATTCTTCTGAGCTTCAAAATTTGCTGAAGAAATAGTGGCCTAACTCTTAACTCGGCCAAAATCAAACCATCATTAGACACAGCCAAATCTGTACCAATAGCTCTCAAAGCAAACAAATTTCTACTTAGGGCATCTACGACTACATTCTCTTTCTCGGGATGATAATCAATTATTAATTCATAATCCTTTAATATTTCAAGCCATCTCCGTTGTCGTAAATTCAAATCTTTTTGATTCATCAAATATTTCAAACTTTTGTGATCAGTAAAGATTCGGCATTTCTCACCGTATAAATAATGACGCCAAATCTTCAAAGCAAAGACAATGACGGCCAACTCTAAATCATGTGTCGGGTAATTCTTCTCGTGCGGTTTCAACTGTCTTGAGGCATAAGCTACTACTTTACCTTCTTGCATTAAAACACAACCAAGACCAATTGATGACACGTCACTATAGATCACAAATTCTTTCCCTGACTTGGGTAGCACTAACACTGGTGCTTTGGTCAACCGCTCTTTCAACTTCTCAAAACTTTGTTGACACTCTTCAGTCCAATTAAACTTAACATTCTTTTGCAACAGCTTATTCATAGGAGAGGCGATCATCAAAAATCCCTCGACAAAGCGTCGATAATATCCAGCTAAGCCCAAAAAGCTTCTAACCTCAGATACATCCTTCGGCGATTTCCAATTAACAATTGCCGAAACTTTGCTCGGATCGACCTGATACCATTACCCGAAACTACATGTCCCAAAAATCTGACTCTTTAACTCTCAACTGATACTAACCGGATCTCAAATCAATTTTTGAAAACACTGTCGCCCCTTTTAACTGGTCAAACAAATCATCGATTCTCGGCAACGGATACCTGTTCTTTATGGTCACCTTGTTGAGCTGTCGATAGTCAATACAAAGTCTCATGGATCCATCCTTTTTCTTTACAAACAACACGGGGGCACCCCAGGGAGAGAAACTCGGTCTCATAAACCCCTTATCTGTTAACTCTTGCAATTGAGCTTTTAATTCTTTCAATTCAGTCAGAGCCATTCTGTATGGAGAGATCAAAATTGGTGCAATTCCAGGTAATAAATCAATAGCAAACTCTACCTCTCTGATCAGAGGCAACCCCGGTAATTCTTCTGGAAATACATTCGGGAACTCGCAGACTACCGGTACTGATTCAAGCTTCGACTCAGACATTTTAGTATTTAATACATAAGCAAGATAAGCTTCACACCCTTTTCTCATATATCGCTGAGCAGACATATACGAAATCACCATAGGCAATTTATTTGATTCATTTGTTTCCACCCGAAGAATTTCACCATTTTCACATTTCAACTCAAGAGTTTTCTGTCTACAATTTACTCTGGCATCATGTAGTATCAACCAATCCATACCCAAAATGACATCAAACTCATCAAATGGTAGCAACATTAGATTAGCCGGAAAGCAGTGACCTTGAATCATCAAAGGGCAATTTTTACAAACCTTATCTACTAACACATATTTGCCTAAAGGGATTGACACTTTAATCACAAATTCAGTAGATTCTACAGGCAAGCTCTTACTAGATACCAAATTCACACAAACATAAGAATGAGTAGATCCGGGATCAATCAATGCAATGACAATAGTATCATAAAGAGAAAATGTACCAGTGATCACATCAGAAGATGACGCCTCTTCCCGAGCACGTATGGCATAAGCTCTAGCAGGTGCTCTAGCTTCCGGTCTCCCAGTTGATTCCTTTGTCACACTTCGACTGCTAGCTCTACTTCCAGTATTTCTCGGAGGTCTACCTCTATTAGTAGCACTAGTCTGTCTAGCACTCTGAAATTTTTCTTCTTCAACCTTTTTTGGGCAATCCTTAATATAATGTTCTCGGGAACCACATTTGAAACAAGCCCGGCTAATCGTCCAACACTCTCCGAAATGTTGTTTACCACAGTGCTGACACTTAGGTCTATTAGATCTCACATTACCTATACTCGCCATTAAAGTAGCTTGAGCTTTAGAACCCGAATATGATCTCCTACGATCCCGATACGAATGTCCAGTTAAAACAGTCAACCGAGGATTCATTTCTTTAAACTTCTTTGACTGAGATTGGAATGACTTACTCATTGGCCTCTTTCTTACGTCTCTAGCTTCATTCACAGCTTTTCTCTTCTCGTTGCTCAGTTCTTCAGCTTTACAAGCTCGATCGACCAATACCACAAACTCTTTCAACTCTAAAATCCCAACTAGTAACTTGATGTCTTCAATTAGCCCATCCTCGAACCTCTTACACATAATAGCTTCGGTGGACACACACTCCTGGGCATTCTTGCTGAGTCTGACAAATTCACGTTCATATTCTACCACAGACATTCTACCTTGTTTCAGCTCAAGGAACTCTTTCCGTTTTTTATCAATGAACCGCTGGCTTATATACTTCTTTCTAAGCTCCTCTTGGAAGAAATCCCATGTAACCCTTTCTTTCGGAACCACAGATACCAATGTCTTCCACCAATGATATATCGAATCCCTTAGTAAAGATATAACACATTTCAAACATTCTTCGGGAGTGCAAGAAAGCTCATCAAATACCGTGATAGAATTTTCAAGCCAGAACTCTGCTTTCTCGGGATCATCATCTATATTAGTCCTAAATTCTTCAGCCCCTTACTTTTGAATTTTATCAACCGAGGGTTTGCTTAATCTTACCATTTTGGCACCTTGAGGAACTACGAGAACTGGTTGAGGAATAGGAGGGGGTGGAGGAGGCTGAGCGTTCGAATTTGCCCGAACAAATTCTGTGTACCAATTACTCATCATATGGAGAAAGGCTTCCCGGGCCCCATCTCTCTTATCATGTGTCTCATGCCTGCTCTCAACTGGCACAGTCCCTTGTGCAGGAGCCGGCGCATTACTTTCTACATCATCAGCTACAGCTCTGTCGGGATCCATTTACTATATAAAAACATGATTTAAATTGTCAGGAGTCATCACACAATTATAATATAATTATGGCATGTATAGATAGACTTTCACACATAGTACGTAAATCCGAGAACCGCCTAAACCTCGGCTCTGATACCAATAAATATAACAACCCTTACCCATGTTCTAAGCCGGAACATGGTACGGAATATTACAGATCATGAAAACATGAATTTACACATTTACCTGATCTTACGTAATTAATTCCTCTAGCTTGAACAAAAATAGATAACATTAACAGATATATATAAGTACAAGCAAATTATCAAATTTTGAAAAGTAATATTTTAAAAAAAATTAAATATGACACATAATAAAATGATTCAGCCCTCTATACATGCTATAATTCCAAAATAGTGTTTACAAAATACCAAAAAGTATTGATAGTATAGATGGGTCTCCGACGACCTCCAAATCTCGAGCTGGCTTAGTAATTCTATAAGACAAGAAAAAGAAAATAAGGTAAGCATATAGCTTAGTAAGTAAGTACGAAATTGATATTCAATTATCAAAGTAAAACAATCATACTAGTATATAATTACATATTCAGGACAGACTGTTTTCTAGAGTCCCAGTGTAAAAAAACTCATATCTCGAGCTAAAAAACTCAAAATCCAATTCCATAAATTTTCCCTGAAACTAGACTCATATGCCTACTTACTAATTTTTTTCTAAAATTTTTGGTCAGGTCAATTAGTACAATTTATTAGTTAAAGTCCTGTTCCAGGGTACGACTACTCTGACCCCTATACACTACGAACCAAATTTCTCCCTATACAGAATTCCAACGACCATGCCATTTGTTTCCCTTAAAAATAGACTCAATAAGGAATCCATGAATGTAAAGTATGACTCTTAATAATTTTTGTAAAATTTATGGTGAATTTCTAAAGTCAGAAAAGGGGATCTCAAATTCATTCAGACCCTGTTTCACAAGAATTCAAATATCACACAATATAGAATTCTTTTGCTTCCCCTGTTTCTTTTATGTGAAAATAGACTCATTAAGCTTTATTTTCATATATCATTTTCATTTTTATTCAACTTCCACGATTTTTGGTAAATTTTTAAAATCATGTAACTGCTGTTGTCCAACACTGTTTTATTTCTAATATTCACTCTTGCATAATTTCACCTAGTCCTTTTTGTTATACCAGAATTCACTCAATTATCGAGCACATAGCTCCTAACTTTTCATAAACATAAATTTGCACATATCCACTTTATAATAACTTTCACATATTACCACTTTATCGATTTTTCTCGTTGAACTCAACGGAAAAATAACAAATATACCATTGTTTACACATATTTCCCCTTTCCACACTTACAGCCGAAGCTATCTGATACGCATAGTAGCCTGCACTTAGCACTACACATGCGACCAACAATCCGGTACACGTAGTAGCCTGCACTTAGTACTACACACGTGACCTCACCATCTGATACACGCAGTAGCCTGCACTTAGTACTACACACGTGATCGAAGTCATTGAGTACGCATAGTAGCCTGCACTTAGTACTACACATGCGACTTAACAGTATGGTACACGTAGTAGCCTGCACTTAGTACTACACACGTGTATTCACAATGGGTCATTCGTATTGTTCCTGTTCCGAAGGTTCAACCGGAAAATCTTTCCTTTTTCACCGTTAACACTTATTCATAATCTAATTAAATTTACAAGTTTCCATCATTTAATCATTCTATGTACAGTAACCAATTCATATGATAACAACATAAAATAACATAAAAAAATTGATAAATTATTCATGTACGAACTTACCTCGGTGCAAACTTTAGAAATGTTATGATTTAGTCCGAAAGCTTTTTTTTCCCCGATCACGATCAATTCCACGTCTTTCTTGATCTATAACAACACATTTAGCTCATTTAACACCCATACTATTTATTTCAATCCAAAAATCACATTATGGAAAAATTACGTTTTTGCCCCCTAACTTTTACAAAATTACGATTTTCCCCTAGGCTCGAAAATTTAATTTCAGCCCTTATTCTTATGTTTTATGACATGCTAAACATTTTTCTATTCTATGGAAACATCAAATTCTCACTCTAACATGTACTTATGAACATTAGGTATTTTTACCGATTAAGCCCTTTTACTCGTTTTCACTCAAAACCGAGTAGCACAAGTTGTCTAACATAATTTAAAACCTCATATTCTATCATAAAACACCAAAATACACAAATTTCACCTATGGTTATTTTTCCAAATATGAACCCTAGGTTGAATTATTGCTAACATAAGCTAAATCGAGCTACCGGGATTTCAAAAACATAAAAATCATTAAAAACGGGGGCTTGAAATCACTTACTATGAAGCTTGAAAATTGAAGAAACCCTAGCTATGGAGGAGAGAAAAATTCAGCAGCAACTAATTGAGAAGATGACTAATTTTGTGTTATTTTTCCCATTTTATTTCATTTAATATACAAATGACCAAAATGCCATTACTACTAAACTTTCCAAAAATTCCATCCATGTCCAATTTTTGTCCTTAAACTTAGAAATTGGTCAAATTGCTATTTAAGACCTCCTAATTAATATTCCAAAGCAATTTCATACTAAAAACTTCTAGAACACAAGTTTTGCAAATTATTCGATTTAGTCCCTAATCTCAACTTAAGCGCTTAATACATAGAATTTCATCACAAAATTTTCACTCAATCATGAATCATATCATAAACCTCAAAATAATTATAAAATAATTATTTCTATCTCGGATTTGTGGTCACGAAACCACTATTCTGATTAGGCCCTAATTCGGGTTGTCACATTTATAGTGTTCAAAGCTCGTGAAGGTTGGAATTGGGTCGGAGCTATCATCACACTATCAATTCTTTCATTTTGGTAAAAATGATAAATCTATTTTATTTTAATGGCATGTATAAGCTTTTATCACTAAATAACAACTTAATATTTTGGTTTGTAATCAAGTCATTAGAGTGACTAGTAGAGCATGTTTAAGATTGGTATGTTGTGGATTAATATAAAAACATGTTGTTTTGAATGTTAGAAATTTGTTGAATTGGTTGGTAGATAGTTATAAATTTGGTACAGGAAAATGGTTAAGTTTAGGGTGAGAAAAGTGGTCTAAAACGGCCTATTTTCGTCCACATGGTTAGACATATGAGCGTGTGTCTAGGCCGTGTATGACACACGGTAAGCCCACGGGCGTGTGTCTAGGCCGTTTCTGACACACGGTAAGCCCATGGGCGTGTGTCTAGGACTTGTGTAACACACGGTAAGCCCACGGGCATGTGAAATGACCGTGTGTCCTTGCATCCTTAAATATAAAGTCAGGATAGCACACGGGCAAAAGACACGGCCGTGTGTTTTGTTCATGTGAAGGACACGGGTTACAAGCATGGTCGTGTGTCAAAATCGTGTGAAATGGCTTAAAAATGGTGAAAAATCAGTTTACCACATGGCCTAGCCACATGGGCGTGTGCCCAGGCTGTATGCCCCTTTGATGCTTAAGAAATTGTAAGTCAGAATTGCCCACGGATTGGCCACACGGCCATGGGAGCGACACAGGCTGGCCACACGAGCATGTGCCCCTAACTTCAAGAATTTTTTTTCAAAGTTTTCCATAGTTATCGGTTTAGTTTCAAATCACTTCTCAAGCATGTATTGGACCCTGTAGTCCCATATTAGGGACTTTATGGTGAAATTTGAAAAGTTTTGATTTGGAATGCAAATTTATGGCTCGATTTTGTACAAATGCTAGTGTATAAGTCTGGTAATGCCTTATAACCCTATTCCAGTGACGGATACGGGTTAGGGGTGTTACACTTTGTGTCTAATGATGCAAAGTTAATGATTTGCAAAGAACTTCATCTATGGGCTTAAGCAAACTTCTCGTCATTCATATTACAAATTTTACCAAATGATTATCTTATTCGGTTTAGAGATGAATTTTATTGATAATCGTATATACCATAAGTTTAGTAGGAGTAAGGTTCTATATTTGGTTTTATATGTTAATGACATACTGCTTGTCAATAATAAGTATAACCTCAATCAATGCCCTAAAAATGATTTTGAGATTACAAAAAAAATGCATTAGATTTTTTACATTTTAGCAGTAGAAAGTCTAATGTATGTTCAGGTTTGTATACATTGGAATATTGTGTACACTATTGGGATGTTAGGCAAATATTTTAAGCAACCCTGGTTTAGACCATTGGATAACATCCAAGAGGGTTATAAGACATTTTCAGAGAACAAAAGATTACATGCTCACGTATCGAAGGTCTAATCTATTAGAGATCATCAAGTATACAGACTCCGATTTTGATGGAATAAGGATACAAGATTTTGTCACTAAGGTGCAAATTGTGAAAACAAATTGTAGTCTTTTATTCCAATAGTAACAGGAGCACATCAAATTCAAAACACACAGACTTTTAGTTCCTTGTTGTTAAAGTAAAAGTTCAGAGTGGTTAGGTGCCTATAAAGCATATTAGGACAAACTCCATAATTGCGGATCTGCTTACTAAGAAACTACACCTAAGGTTTTATAAGAGTACACTGCTCATATGGGTGTAATGTCATTTAAATGATATTTGGTTTTAGTGGGAGTTTATATTTTTTAAATGCTTTTATGTTATAGACACATTTTCAGTTTAAAGATATTAAGTTTATTTTCTGCAGAAATAAAGTTTATTTGGTTTATTCATGCTCTGATTTTGGTAAGGTTTGATCTCACTAAGGAGGACCAATTGGAAATAGACATGTTTAGATCATATTGCATGTAATTTCCATGCTACACATCCATATTTGATCTATGTCATTTGGTTGTGTTAATATACGTGATCATGGATGGATTTAGTTAAGCCTTGGTTCTATGTTAACATAAGTAATGGACGAGATTGTTCGGAATACCTTTTGGATATGATAGTAAAATTTTAAGCTCATAAGGTTATATAATGACATGTAATTATAGAGTAATTAGTATATATATATGGTCCAAGTGGGAGATTGTTGGAAAATATGGACATTACATATAAAATAAGGGTAATTACATGTTATTATTTACTATCATGATAGGTTAGCTCGAATTAAAAGTGATCTAATTTGGTTAAAATTTTATTGGGTTTTAATTATTAAATAAAGTATGGGTCAAATATGTGTAGATACTCTAGTAATTAAGTTCTAATCAAATTCTAATTAATGATGGGCTAATTAGAATTTGATTAGAACTAATATGCCAAGGTTATAAATATTAGGGTGATGGCCCCCAAATTACACACAAGATATCTTTTCTAATATCCCATCATTAGGAAAGAGAGAGCAATTATTCTTTGAATTTCTTGTGTGCTAATTTGGAAGATCAAATCCCCAAGATCCAGAAAGTTTCAAGGAATCATGGATTCAGGTATGCTTTCGCATCTAGTTTTGTTCTTGATTTATATTTGATGATTTGACATGACAGATCCTGGTTTATTAAGTTTTATTTTAGATTTATTTTATAAATCTATCATGTGAAAAATCAATAAAAACACTACAAATTGTATGAAATTACTCATCGAAAAGTGCTATTAAAACCAAAAATATGTTGAAAAATAACTTTCCAAAATAAAATTATTACACTTACACTTTCCCAACAATAAAACAATACACACTACCAATACAATTCTCACTAAGGGTGGATTTGGATGGACTGTGAGAAGTGGTGCAGTGCGTTTAACTTACTTTTTGTCTCATGCTACAGTATCACTACAGTATCTATTCTCATCGCTACCACTATTTTTACACTAACTGCAGATAAACACACTACCCATCTAAATCCACCCTAAACAAATCACATAAAGTTTACTTGCACTCATTCTCATGATTCTATTCATTGAAATTCCACTAACAGATTCGATTCAAAAATCATCATCATTGACTCAAGAATAACAAAGTCAGTCATAATGATAATGGGACTCAAAAATACATATAATTAAGTAGAATTAGAGTCGATTGGACCTTAGTGCTTGTGTACAACTGTTTTAATTTTGATGTACTAGTTCAAAAAGATCAAAGTTCAAAAGCATTATACTTGCACTCTTCTTTCCACTTATCTGGATTCTAATGAATTTCAATATCAAATGGGACTTTTTATGGGCTGCTGTCCTAGTGGTTCTTAAACAAAAATGGTGTTTGTTTGTTGAGGCATGGTGATTAAGTTAGGGATAGTAATGGGGTGGGTGGATATTGTTAAATTCACTAATGTTTTACAATTGATATACTTTACCTGACCACCCATCTCATTTTACTATGGATGTATAATTTTAAAACTCACTACCACCTCTATGAATGTTGAATCATCCATCTCTACCCCATCCCGCTCTGTTTCAATTTAATTGTTGCTACTTATTTTTAATTTTTTTCAATCATTTTAAAGTTAAATAAATATTTAAACATAATTTTTCAAAAAAATATTTAAACATAAAATATGTTTTTTTATATTACATTATTACATTTTTACCCTTTAAATAGTTTATATATAAAATGATAAAATGGCAAGTGTATTTAGTAGAGCGGGTTGGAGCAGGGCAAGCAATTACTATAATCACTTCATACCTACTATCCAAAAGAAAAATCCCACTCGTCCCATCTTATATCCACTTTTTAAACAAAAAAAATCTATTCCATTTAGAGTGAATTAGTTTAGAATCCATGAGATGGTTTGAGTTTTACTATCCCTAGATTAAGTCCATAGTTTGACTGTAATACCAATAATTTTTAAATGACTACTATAGTAAAGGCCTTGTAATTTTGTGGTCCATTAGCCTTTTTTATTTATTTATTGAATCCAACTTTATGCATAGTTTTTTATGAAGTTTTTATAAAAGAATAGAAGAAAAAAAAAGATAGAATCACTTACAAGTTTTTTATACGGTGATTGTTGACATTTGGAAAAAACTAACCTTAAGGAAAGGAGAGTGCATGTCGATTGTAAATTTTAACAATTAAGGTGAGTATTGGTTTAAATTTCTTGAAATCTTTGTGTTTTAAACTTTTTTTCCTTTAAAGTTATGTATTTTATTTGGGTTAGTTTAATAATTTTTATCAAAATTTAGTGAGGTTCCAATGACATTGCCTTGAATTGCCAAAATATGTTTTGAAGTTACCTTGAAAATTGATTTTGAAACAAGCACTTTATGATCTATTTTGTACCACACGGGTCGGAGGTACGACTGTGTGTAATTTGTAAAATGTTAGCATTTTGGTCTACACGGTTCCTGATAATTACACGGCCTGGGCATATGACTGTGTGACCCCTGTTTTTCATACTTGCCTTTGACTTTTGAAAATGATGCGCTTTGATCCTTGTTTGTTCCCGGGTCTTCTCTAGAGCTCACATAAGCTCAAATAAGACTTGGGAAAAGTTTTAAATGACATTACATGATTGAAATGATTAAAGTAATTAAATTTTTACTGTTAAATTGTTTATAAATATTCTGTTTTGTACTATAATATTCTGTAACTCGATTCCGACGATGGGGGTGGGTGTGGAGTGTTACACTTTGGAAGTACCACTTCATCATTTTATTGTTAGAAAAGTAAGTTCATATGAAACTTACTATATATATATATTGCTTATTTGTATATATTTAGTGTAGTTGTGTGCGATGGTCATGCTCAACATCAATAAGCTAAGGAATAAGTTGAAGGTATTATATGCATGATGATATAATATTGATTATCCCTTTTTATGTTGATATGATAAGTATAATTGAATTAAGAGATGTAAGAATTGCTCATGGTAATGAAATGGTATGATTCGTGCAGTAAATTTCAAGGAATTAGGTTGGAAAAGATAAGATGAACATTTAAACGAGATATGTGTTGTGATGATCAGAAAGGCCCCATGTTAATATGGAAATGAATAAATAGGATTTTCATTTGCATTGTGAATTAAGAAAAGAAATGTGAAATTCTTGTTAAATTCTCTTTACCCCCATGTAAACTTGGTAGAAGGATTAGGATACAGTTGACCTGTAAATTAGGGTTGTATGTGCATAATTTGCATTGAAATTCCGTCATGGTGTTATGTGGGGTTTAGGGTTGTGTGATATGTTTTAGAATTATGTAATTATACCTTGGTTGAGCATTTGTAGCCAACCATTAGGTTTATATGTTATACTGGAGTTATGTTGCCTTTAAGCCTTATATTCTTAGTTTATTGATGTGTATGGAATCCCATAGTGTTTAAGTCTTATTTTATCGAGATTACAGTGAGCATAATTTCAATACTTGTTGATAAGCAAAAAAATGAAATTTAACTAATGTGTGAGTGATTTAATAGTGGCAATAATATATGTCATTTGTTTCAAATTATTAGTTAATCTAATGTTACTTATCTTGTTATGTTCTATGTATGAATTAGTTATATGTTTGTTGAAAATTTGGTTGGTAAGGCCTTTGTGAGGCAAGGTAAGTAAAGTATTTTTCATTTGAACTTATTAAGCATATATATATATGCTTATGCGTTGTTGTTTTTGCGCGTAGATTGCACTCTAGGACCATTGAAGTCATCTCTCTCTTTTGGAAGCATCACACTACCGCCAAGACACAAGAGTGTGAAATTTATGTATTTCTGTATTGTGGCATGTACTTAGGGCATCAACGTGTATAATGCTTATTTCATATGTCAAATAGTACTTGAAATTGGGTTATGATGTAGAAGTTGAAGGCTTTAGAAACTAGTTAAAATTTATGAATGTGTAAAATTGTGAATAGTTTAGTACTGCCTAAGTGGCAGCTTGTGTTGCCTAGGTGGCTCCTTGTCGAAAAAACACTTTTAGTTACTATTGCCTAGGTGGTGGATTATACCACCTAGGCGAATTATTAGCGAAAAAAACCCATTAACTTCAGTATCACTTAAGCAAGAGCTTTGGTCGCTTGAGTGGTAACTTGATGATGATATTATTTAATTTCTTAAAAATCCTTTAAGGATTTGAATAACATTTAACAAATTAAGTAATATTCTCATATTTTGTAAATTACTTAATTTTTTCCTTTCAAATGTGCACTATAATATTTTTGAACTTTGTTTTGAAGAGCATAAAACTAATTTTGGATATAATTAAATATTTTCTAAAATTTTACAAAAATATTTTCTAAAATGGAAATTTTTTTATTTTGGCTCTTTATAATTTATAAAATTTTAAATTAGTAATGATAAAATTACATTTTGGCCCCCAAAATAATAAAAATTTGATTTAATCCTTTAAGAATTATAAAGATATAGAATATTAAAATGGTGAAATTACATTTTTATTATCTTAAAAATATATAATTTAATTTCGCCCCTCAAAAAAAATTTCTGGCTCTGCCACTATCAGGACAGGTAAGGGGGTGTTACATAGAGACTCTTTAATGTTTCTCTCTATGTTGCTTGACATTCAAGCAATTGCTATAGACTTTAGGGACATCACCATTCAATTTAGGAATACTGTTGACAGCCTTGAACCGGATCAATCTTGAAGTCATTTGTAATGCACATGGCTGATTTTCTCATGCCACAATTCCAAATCAGAGGCAGTTGCCTTGTTAAATTAAAAAAATAAGTGAAAATAAATATAAAAGATAAAAATGTTATAAAAATTTAAAAAGTATTTAAATTTCAAATCATTGCAAAAAAAAATTGAAATCTAAATACCTTTTTAGAATTTTATAATTTTATAAATAAATATTTTTAACTTTTTTTAATTTTCTACATTTATTGTAATAATATTATTAATTTCAACTAAAATCTTTTGTAATTTTTTTATAAAATTTTTATAATTTATATATTTTTAGATTTTATGAATATTTTGAATATTTTATATATTTATTTCCATTTTTATATTTTTTAATGTGTATATACATTTAATAAAAATATTTTTTTATATAAAGATATCAGATGATACTTTGTGATTGGTTATAATTTTTCTTAAGATCTGACAAAAAAATAAATTAAAAATATAACATAAGCATATTTTAGGTACCAAATTGAGAAAAAAAAAGTTTGAAATATTAAGTGAAAAAACAGGTATAGTGAAATCGTGAATCAAACCTTCAAAAGAAAAACTACTAACCCTAAACCTCCTTCAGCCATAGATGTTGAATTGGTGAGTGTAAAAATATGGGTAATCAAAGATGAAGAGATTGTAAGTTGACTTTGGTGGTTGTGATTCTCAATCCCCTTTATAAAATTGCATGTCCAATTAAAATGATGATTGTTAATTACAACAAAACAAAAGCATGTTAGTTAGCTCTTTTTAATATCTTTTGATATTGTTGTTGGTTCATCTTCAACAATTCGAAACTATAAAAATTTTTCAATAAAATTATGTTGATGTAATTGATTTCTGCTATTTTTTTATTAAAAAAGAAAATTTGATTAAATTCAACTTAAATTTTTGTAATTTTATTTGATTGTGAGATTTAGAAAAAAAAATTAATGGAAACCCATTGCTTATTCATCATCTTAATTCTATATTACAATAAACCATTGTTTGTTTAAAAAAAAATGAGCTTCATTAAAAACAATGTTGCATGGCGGACACATACTGCCTCCATGCACCCTTGGATCACTTAAGGAAGAATTATCCCAATTTTCACTTTGTATTCACATTTCAAAATTTAGGGTTCAAGCATTGCTGGGATCAACATCGGTTTTAATTAAAGGTGAAAAAAAATGGAGTTTTGATCCATTCGGGACTTATCAAGTATTTGAAAAATAGGGTTTTAGGTGAGATGACTTTTTTTTTTATATATTCAATCGTAACATATTTATTAAATGCACCTATTTTGACTTTATAGCTATTTTTAGATTTTTAATTTTATAAAAAAAATTATAATTTCTTACTTGATTAAGAACTCCCTACAAAAATTTAAAATAAAAAAAAATTTTTTGAATGAGTTGACTGAGTTTTTATTAAAAAATCATAAAAATTAATACCCAAAAATTTTGGGTTCAGGTCCACTTGGACAAACAAATAAACGGAAATGGGGATACAAATTATCTTTTGTAATTAGCTCGTTACTGAAATAAATAAAAGTAGAAACAGAATAATGAATACAAAAAAGAAATAATTAATAAAAGGAAACCTATTGATATTTCCCAGTCAAATGGAACAACCTGGCCACCATTAATCATATCGTCTTTTCATGTCAATAGTCGCGTCTGTTCATAAATAGCTCTTCCCCAAAAAATTTTTCGTGTACCTGCTATCTTTGACTACTCCATTTCTCCACCACAAAACGATTTCAATCTGGATTTCTTCTCCATCTTCCTTCCAGAACTAGATCTCTGTGGTTCAGCGCTTCCCCCACCAGGTATGATTCTTCCCTTTTTTCTAGTGCTTCTTTTGCTAGTTTATGGGCATGAGCATTCTCCGATTTGTGGATAAACTAGAAAGTGATCTCTTGAAGACTAGTTCTTTTACTTTGAATATCTCTAATAATAGCTCAAAGTACTAATTTGTCTACTTTTGTCGATTGACATTTTTTGATGATTGTTTTCGAGTCTCCCATTATTGTTGCTAAAGTTAAACCCATTGATAATACTAACTTGATAGCATTTAATGTTGCACGAGCTTCTGCTACAAACAGGGATGAGATACTATAATGGAGAGTCGTCTTTGAGGCTTTTAACTCACACATTTGGTCCCGAACCACTAAACACGAAGTAGATCTAGAATTTCTTTTGTCGAAGGCTGTATCAAACTATATCGTTGTACCTGTTTTCGCCCCTATTTGGTTATGAACTCTTTCAGTATTAAAGGTAAGCTTTTTTTCTCATATCCCTTCGAGTTCTGCTATGTATCCTCTGATTTTTTGTGACAGATACCTAATTGAAATGGTTTTTCTTTCATGAACATACTGATTCGGTGAGCTCTAAATGAACCATAAGGAGCAGCAAAAAGTCCAGCACTGTTCTTTAGTACTCTTTGCAAAAACCCATGTAAGCGACTCCCAGATATTTTGATTCATAAGAGTTGTGACCCAAGAGAGATTAAGGTTTTGCCATACTTCAAAGATTGCAGGGCATTGTCTAAAGACATGGTGGCTATCCTCTTCTCCGGAGCAATAACGAGGACATCTGACGTTAGTGGTCACTCGCTTGTGTCTAAGGTTGACTAGTGTAGGTATATAGTTCCAGGAGATCCGCCATATTGTTAATGTAATTTTTTATGGTAGTTATAAATTCCATAGTTTTCTACAGAAGTCTTTGATTTTGGTCTGTATTAAGTAAACTATTAGGATCCAAGCTAGCATATTGTAATAGTTTATAGGCGCTCCGTACTGAGTATTCTCCGGAAAGTTCTTCTTTCCACACTTGAAAATCTTCATGGTTAGCTTCTACAAGAAGGATCTACAAGATCCTTTGGTCAATTTTCGTTTGGAAGGTATTGCTGACTAACTCCATTTTCCATGTTTTATTTGTGCTATCAATTAGATCCGAGACTAATTGGAGTTCATCATTTTCTTCTTTGTTTTGTCGACCAACTGCTTCAATCCCTGGAATCCAACAATCATTCCATATATAGATCTCATTTCCTCTTCCAACTCTCCAACAAAGTCCATCTCGAAGAAGACCCTTTGCTACTCAAATATTGATACGGTCGTTGAGAGCACAAAAAAATCCTATTTTTTGTAAAATAATGAAAAAGAACAGTAAAGGGGAAGTAGGGTCGAATCCTCAGGGATCGAATTATATGAATGCTTGTTTCTCAAAGTCCTGGGCAAAATCGTGTCCAAGAAAACCTACGTGACTGAAAAAAATAAAAAAATAACAGAATTAAAGATTTAATTTGGAAAAAATAAAAAACAGAATTTAAAATTGACTGAAATTGTGATTACGAAAATAATAAAAACAATAAAGAGAGTTGAAGAAAAAGAAATTCTTATTGGTAGATTCCAGCCTCTAGTTGTCTCATTCCGCCTTGGGTTCGATCCTCGACTTTTAAATGACCCTTCTCAACTTAAGTAAGCTAATTATAGTGGAAGAGGATGCTTACGACCACCAGCTCCAAAGATTAGACTTACGATTTTTAGGTAACCTGACTCTAGCCAGTAATTTATGCTAGATCAATTCTTCTCAATGGAGAATCCCACGCCATTTCATCTCTTTGGGTCGCCAACCTCTGACGTAGTAAGTTAACGAACCGACTATGCAATCCTTCCAAAACATACAAAGTGGCCGCCTTTGCATATGCTGAAAAGCTTACTTCTTAAGGGCCATGGACGGAAGTGTCAACCCGTAGTGCGGAGAAACGATGAATACTTGGCGAGAAAGATAAGTACGAATTCTAGGCCTCAAGAACCCTTTTTGGGGAATATTGACAACTTTCGGTTAGATAGGTTCTAGTGGCTCATGATAATGGTGGAAAAAGAAATAAATATAAAAATAGAAAAGGGAATTTTATTGAAAGAAAATATGAAGAAACAAAAGCCTAGACTTTCAGGGGGAGAGTGTTTACAGAAAAAAATGAACACCAAATAGAGTCACTTCAACCCCTATTTATAGTGCTAGGGAGATAGTCTAATTTAACTTAAATTCTAAAAAGATAAATACATTTAATTAAAGATAATTAAAGATAATTAAAATAAAATCCTAAAATTAAATAATCCTAATAATTATCTTAATATTAATTATCCTAATATAAATAAAATGGAGTCTTATAAAATAAAATCTTTTCTTTTTGCATTTTTAGTCCTTGTGTCTTCCATGCTCACACTTTTGACACAATCTTTTTCCTGTGTCGCATATCAGCCCATTGTGTTTCTAAATTCGCACTTTTGTCCCTTAATTTTACTTTTACCTCCAAATCAGTCCCTAATCAATAAAAAGACATAAAGAGCTCAAATTAGTAGGATCAAGCTCAGATAAACACATGATTAATACATAAAAATACGTTATTCTAGAGCATTATCAGATACTCTTCTAGGTAAATGAAGGTAAATTTCCCAATATGCATTTAGAAAATTCGAATGCAAAAAATATTTTACTTTAAGAACTCTGGCCAATAGAGAATTTAGATAATTAAAAAGGCGCCAGCCTTGCTTGGCTAATAACGCAATATTAAATTGACTAAAATTTCGGAAACCTAAACCTCTGTTTTCATTTAAAAAGCACATGTTTTTCTAAGAGCACCAGTGAATTCCTTTCTTCCTACGTCCCTTTTGCCACAAAAACTTAGCAATAATACCTTCCAGTTCATCACATAATGATTTTGGAAATAAAAACCAAGCTATTGAAAATGTCGGTATAGCTTGTAAAATAGCCTTAATGAAAACTTCTTTTCCAACCTGAGACGGATATCTGATACTCTAGTTATCAATGCGTTGTTTTAGTCGATCTTTCAAAACTTGAAAAGATTCTTTTTTTCTTCTACCAACTATACTCAGCAACCCTAAGTATCGTTCTAAGTCGTTTGAGCTTTGAACTCCCAGCTGATTAACCACCAATTGTCTATCTTCCTCCGATGTATTTTTACTAAAAAAGACAGTTGATTTGTCAAAGTTCACACATTAACCCAAACATTTTTTGTACTAACGTAGAATCTCTTTGATTACGAAAGCTCCCCTTCTTGTTGCCTCCCCGAACAAGATGCAATCATTTGCAAATAATAAGTGAAACACCTGTGGGCCGCTCCTACTAACCTTAACACCTTTTAAGAGCCATTCTCTTGTTGCTAGTCTCATTAGGCACGATAAACCCTTTCCACATATTATGAATAAAAACAGACTCAAGTGATCACCCTGTCAAAGTCCCCTGGTTGGATAAAATGTTTCTCCAATATTTCCATTAACCACAGCTGAATAAGAGACAGTAGACACGCACTTCATAATTGAATCAATCCATTTTAGAGCAAATCCCATTCGACTCATTATGTCCCTAACAAATTGCCATTCAACTCTATCATAAGCCTTACTCATGTCTAATTTGACCACCATGAACCCTTTTTCCTTAATCTCTTCTGTTTCAGTGACTGTAGAATTTCATAGGCTAACAATACATTATCCGATATTAATCTTCTTGGCACAAATGCACTCTGTGCTTCATCAATACATTTATCAATAACTCCTCTAAATTTGTTTGCTATAGCCTTTGCTAGTATTTTATAAATAACATTGCATAAGCTAATAGGTTGGAAATGTGTCATATTAGAAAAGTTGGTGATTTTTGAGATAAGCACAATGTGTATTGAGTTTATTGGACTAACCTCCATATCTCCATTCAAAAGGTGTAAACAAAAAGAAACGACATCTTCTCCAATGATATTCCAGCATCATTGATAAAATAGGGCTGGGAATCCATTTTCCCCTAGTGCCTTTGTAGATCACATTTCGAACAATGTCTCTCGAATCTCCTCTCCAATATACGGCGCTATAAGCTTTCTATTATCTTCCTCGTAGATATAACGATCAATACCCGTAAGTAAGTGTTCATTAATGACTGTATTCTCTGCTGTAAATTAATTCTGAAAATAAGCCCATGCAATACCCCTTATTTCCTGAAGGTTTTCTGTTTCCCCTCCACTTCCATTTTGCAGCTTATTAATCCGATTTCTCCGCCGCTTCTGTGTTGCTTTGCTATGAAAAAACGTTGTATTTCTATCGCCAAATTTTAACCAATTCAGTCTAGCCCTTTGTTCCCAGTAATATTCATCCTTTTCAATCTCAAAGTTTAGTTGGATCTTCGTATCAATCATCTCAGCCAAATTCCTATCATCCCTTTCAGCTTCAACCAGTTTTGATAATTTTGCTATTAAGAACTCCTTTCTACTCTTCTTGTTCATTTGTATTCGCCCAGCCTATTTTTCCAAGCCCTTTATTAAGAATTCCAACTTTTGCAATAAGTCCCCTGATGCCATTTCCCATATGTGTTTGACTTTATCAACAAAATAATTCTCCAATGTCCATGAAGCTTCAAATTTAAAACTATTTCCTTTTCGCCTTTCATCTTCTCTTTTTGTGACAACTAAAAGAGGGCAATGATCAGAAAAAGAATAAACGAGATGCTGAATTTTTGTCTCGGGAAACATTGACATCTATTTCACATTGGCTACTCCCCTATCCAATCGTTCTTGTATGTTTGTCTCTGGTAAATTTCCTTTCCCATATAAGCGAATTACCAAAAAACCCTACATTACTTAATTGACATTCTTCTAATGTTTTTCGAAACAGTTTCATTCTTCTTTTATCTCTAGGTAGACCTCCCTTTTTTTCAAACCCATACATAATTTCATTAAAGTCTTCATATACAAACCAAAGGATATCTTTATCATGATAGAGATTTTTCAAAATAGCTCATGAGTCTTCTCTATCTTGAGCATACAGGGTTCCATAAAAATCTGTAAATCGCCATTTATAATTAATTTCAGTATCTTCCACTATTACGTCAATATGTCTTTTAGAAAAATTTTGAAGCATGATGTTAGTATCATTTCGCCATGCCAAACACAATCCTCCTCTAGTACCCTCCGATCCAACTTTGATACCATTTGCAAAGCTACAACTCCGTCGAACTCTCTCAATCTGGATTCTACAAAGTTTAGTCACCATAAAGAAGGCTATTTGGGGATTATAGATCTTCAACGAATGCCGAAGTCTTTGAATTGTCCGTGGGCTCCCCAAACCACATACATTCCAACTTAAGATTTTTATTATGCTCGGTCAGCTTGCCTCTTGGCAGCCGCCGATAATAAATGCTCCAGTTCCACCATTCTCCTATTCCTTGACATTACCTTATTAATTTAATCTTTTTCTGGTAAGTCGTCAATTTCCCCTCTAGATCTCTTCTTTCCCTCCTCTCCTATTAATGTTGTATCCTCTAGATCATGTTCCATCGTAGTATGGACCTGATCTAACAATACATTTTCCATCCGTTGGCCAAAAAATGATGTTCCCCCTTTTAAATTAAAACCAAGAACTGGATCCACAATCTTTTCGAATCTATTTTATTTTCTGCCTTCTGTTGGCCATTCCCTAATCCTCTATTATTTTCACCAATTCCTCCTACATTCCCCTCCCCTTCCTCACGTAGCCATATACTATTCATAGCTAAAACTCTTCAAGATTGAGCTCGCAAAGATAAATCCCAACCCATTTCAACAACTTCCACTCCAAATATCATCTTTGCTTCACAAAAGGAATCGCAATGTCCCAATCTTCCACAGTAGAAACAAAATAATGACAACCTCTCATATTTAAAACTGACATATGAGCGTCTCCCACAAAACAAAATTTGTTTATTTCTTTTCAAAGGACGCCTTACATCAATTTGAACTCGAATTCTTATGAAATTTCTATTCTCTTTCCCCAGATTCGATCCGTCATATTCCAGAAAATCCCCTAGAAATTCCTTAGTTACATCGCCAAATTCTTAATAAATAGACCAATAGAGACATCATGGATCGGTACCAAAAAAGGTGTCATGACTAAAGGCACTTGTAATGGATCCTCCCTCCATTACAGTTTATAAAGAAGCAGCAGATGATTATTAAAGATCCAAGGAGAACTCTTAATAACACTTTCCAAATCCATAATGTGAAAAAATTGAAACAAATACCATTTATCCCCCAGATTTCGGATCTGGACACCTCGAACCAGATGCCACAGATTCGCCAAAGTACTCTTCATTGTTGGAAAGTAAATTATGCTGGCTGTCAGAAAACAACCAACTAGTTGAAAAATCTCCCCCACTCTTTCCCTGTGCAGATCTGTTTGTATTTGAATCACTTCGTCTTCTTCTTCATTTATCATCAGTTGAGCTAATTCATTTTCCATTTATGCAGATTTCCACCTTGGCTATCTTTCTTCAAATTGTAGGAGACAAATGTGCAGGATGCGCCGACTTTAAATAGTAGAAGACAAAAAATAACAGAAAAATCTAGAACTCTTGCCAAAGACGGTAGACAATAGCGTGCTAGGGTAGCAGACTCTTTCATAGCCTTTTGCAAAATAATTTAAGTTAATTCATCCGAGGGTAAAAAATCCCAAAATATTTTTCCAATAATTCAAATGAAAAATTTTGAATATTTAAGTGATTTTGTAACTTTTTTGAAGTCGAGTTTAGACCTATTCATAGGTCGGACTACTTATCTAGGCTCAAATGCTTGGTTTGGGTAAAAAAATTAGACTCGAAAAATAGACTTGGACAAAAAAATTAGACCCATGTAAAATATGGGTCACACTCGGGCTCGAATATTCGAGGCCCGATCTTGACCTGACTCGTCTAGTTTTTAAGTTAATGATACTTTATATTATGTTATCTTTATAAATTATGTAATTTATAACACATTAAAAAAATAAATCTATACTAAATATATAATTCTACTTTAATCTAAACATTAGAAAAATATTAAGATGATTATATAAAAATTTTAATAAAAAATAAATTTATTAAATATTAAATTAAAATAATATAAATATTTTTAAAAAAATTTAAAATAATATGAGGAAGTCTAAAATGAGTTTGAGTTAGTTTTTTCAAATATAGGTTGGTTTGGACAAAATTTTAGACACATTTCATGTTAAGCCGAGCTTGAACAAATATAAAATAGATTAATATTATGCTTAGAACCGACCTAAACTCAATCTAACTTGGCCCATGAGTATCTCTAATTGAGTAAGCAAAGTGTAAATTTATTAATAATTTAATGAGTTGAAGTGGATTTTACACAAATTAATATAATATAATATAATACATTGTATAAAATTTGGGGAGAAATTATTTAATACAATTTTAGATTTTGCAAACAGTAGTGTGCATGGGTATAATAAAATATTAAGAAGAAAAACGACATATGTTCATCCAAATTTTTATTACTGCACATGATTCACCTCCACCAAGAATCTACCGTTAGCAGGCTTTTCTTTAACCTCGTCATTTGCGAGCTGAGGCCCCACAAAGAAGCAGTCCAAAACCTAATCCGACGGCGGAGATTTCCTCCTCCTCCTATGATCCATCTTAGGGTTTATTTTAGAGGAAAATAAAGAAACCTTCCAACTTATATTATAACCCTTTGTTTCAGTTGTGTATTGTGGTAGCTGCTACTTCTCCTTGTCCTTCAAAAATCTATCCTTTTTTATTTATCTCAGGCGCCGCCGTATTCTCTAAGCCGGCGGTAAATACCCATTTCTTCCTCCACCCTTCCCTCTCCTCCATTAAAAAAAAAGCCAAAAAAAAGAGAAAAATATTCACAAAAGACAAGAAAGTTTGCTACTTTAGTAAGGTTTATCGAACGCACTTGGGATTTTAGTTTGTTTCATTTATTATCTTCTCTAGGATTTTTTAATTAATAACAAGAGGAGAGGGAAGAAAAAGAAAACCCAAAAAAAAACAGAGAAAAAAAAAAGAAATCTGTAAAAAAGGTTTTTTTTTGTGGGTTTTAGCTGTTCTGTTTAGAGAGATGGCGCAGATTCAAGTCCAGGGGCAAAATGGGAGTGTTAACAATGGAGCTGGTGGAGGGAACAACCAGTTTGTACCGACGTCGCTTTATGTTGGGGATCTGGATTCAAGTGTGACGGAAGCTCAGCTTTATGATTACTTTGCCCACGTGGGTCCAGTGCTTACGGTTCGGGTTTGCAAGGACTTGTCAACCCGGAGGTCTCTTGGTTATGGTTATGTCAATTATGGAAATCCACAAGATGGTAACATTTCAGATTTCTAAGTTTTAGTTTTTTTTTTTCTTGTTTCTGTTGCTTATGGTTTATTTGCATTTTTTAAATAATGGATTCTTGCTTTGGTTAGCATTTGAATGGTGATGTAAATATAAGATTCTTCTAGAAAGATGATTACAGATTAAAGTTTTAGCCTGGCTTTTTCATTTACTTAGTATGAAATGTATGATATTGGTACAGAGCGTAGAATAGTTATGGTATTAAGGTGCCCTGCATATTAAGGATTTTGTATAGATTTTTATACTTAATTTGCTTTTTGCTGTATTATGATATCTATCTTACAGTAAACTGTTTCTAGTGCTACATCTGTATTGTCAAGTTGATTTAGGCAGGACATGAAGAAGTAGGTTTTGAGTGTGTTCTCTAAAGGTTGTTCTTCACATGCATTTTGATTGATGATCTTCTTCTTAATATGATAACTCTCGATTTTGTTAAAAAGAATATAGCAAACGCATTTTGTCTGAGCTTATCTTGAATTCCCATGTATCAAGCAGCCAGGAAATTTGTGTGATGTAGCCTTGTTTTATACCAAGTGAGCCTTATTCATCAGCCATCTGAACTATAGTCCGTTGAGGGTATAATATGTATTTGGGTTTTATCATTCCTGAATGCAGATTACATGCCTGTTAATGTTGATCTTCCTTGTTAAGATATGGTGCCCTTTTGTGTTATGGAGATTACAACTTATTTGCTTGTTTTTGACTTTGTTCCATGCTAGGATATGAAGTCTATTTAGATGTTGTAATCGATATGGAAGTATTTCTGCCTCTTTATTCATTAATATTAACCTATTTTCTAGCCAAAAAGAACCCTAACGTCATGCAGTAATACATATCGAGCCTTTTTGGGTACCCTGAAATGGGTGGAGAGAATGATAAGAAAGTAAGAAATGTAATGTTAAAAGTATTTGTGATATTGAGAGAAAAGGAGAAAGTTTGTGAAGATAAAACAGCAGAATCCGGGATACTAGCCTAAAGGAAAAAGAGCAATACATAATATATCCTTGCTTAGAAATGCTTATACATTATCTTCTCAGACTTCCATGTAAATTGTCAATCTAGTTGGTCTCTATCAGCAAGGTAGAGACCAACTCAAGCTGCAATTTTTCATAGTAATACACATTATTTGAAAAGAACATTCTTAATATTTTGACTGCCTTGATCCCTAGATAGGAAAAAAATGTTTGCTCTTCATTCTGAATGTCATCTTCTGCTGTTTACGCACAGCTGCAAGGGCATTGGACCTTCTGAACTTCACTCTTCTGAATGGAAAGCCTATCAGGATTATGTATTCTAATCGAGACCCTAGTCTTCGTAAAAGTGGTGCTGGGAATATTTTTATCAAGGTAATGAAAATTTGACAATCATGCGGTTATATCTGCAGATTTGTTTTGTAAATCTGTGCTTCAGAAATCATATATGGTTTATTTTATGTTTGTTTGCCATGCTTGTTGGATCTGGCAGAATTTAGACAAGGGAATTGACCACAAAGCCTTGCATGATACGTTTTCTGCATTTGGGAACATTCTCTCTTGCAAGGTAGCCACAGACTCCTTTGGTCAGTCAAAAGGTTATGGCTTTGTTCAATTTGACAATGAGGAATCTGCCCAAAAAGCAATAGAGCAGCTGAATGGCATGCTAATGAATGATAAGCAAGTCTATGTGGGCCCCTTTGTTCGCAAGCAGGAAAGAGACAGTTCTATCAGCAACGTTAAATTTAACAACGTCTATGTAAAGAATCTCTCAGAATCCACAAGTGATGACGATTTGAAAACCATTTTTGGCGAATTTGGTCTGATTACTAGTGCTGTGGTGATGAGAGAACCGGATGGGAAATCCAAGGGCTTTGGGTTTGTAAACTTTAAGAACGCAGATGATGCTGCTAGGGCTGTGGAGTCTCTGAATGGAAAGAAATTTGATGATAAGGAGTGGTATGTTGGGAAAGCGCAAAAGAAATCTGAAAGGGAGCTTGATCTGAAACTTCGATTTGAGCAGTCAATGAAAGAGGCAGCAGATAAGTTTCAAGGAGCAAACTTGTATGTTAAGAATTTGGATGACAGCATAAGTGATGAAAAACTTAAAGAGCTATTCTCTCAATATGGTATCATAACGTCATGCAAGGTTTGTTAGCATGTTCTATGGACTAGTAATGTTAGATCGATTCTGTTAATTAGTTGGCTGAACCCTATTATTCTAATGTAACAGGTTATGCGAGATACTAGTGGGATAAGCAAAGGATCAGGGTTTGTTGCATTTTCAACTCCAGAAGAAGCATCAAGAGCTGTAAGTTGATAATGCTGTCCCTACTCGTGATCTTATTATCAGCTAATAAGTTTTGCTTTGTTCTTTTTGACAGCTTGCAGAGATGAATGGCAAAATGGTTGTCAGCAAACCTCTCTATGTTGCACTAGCTCAAAGGAAGGAAGATAGGAGAGCCAGGTTACAGGTATGTGTTGATATTTGCTTTGAGCCTTGACCAAACTGTAATTGAGAACGGTTTTAAATTTTTTTGTTGTGCTAAAACATGCGCTGCGTCTTTTACAGGCTCAATTTTCTCAAATGCGACCAGTTACAATGTCACCTTCAGTTGCTCCTCGTATGCCAATGTACCCACCTGGTGGTCCAGGTCTTGGGCAGCAAATATTTTATGGTCAAGCACCTCCAGCAATGTTTCCGCAGGTAATTATTTGTTTTGAATTTTATTGCTTGGTAGTCATAGGAGGTATATTTTAACCTACTGGATTAATCAATGAAATAATATTTGTAAAATCTTCTTTAGAAATTTCTGGTTTTGTTTATGAATTTTTCTTTTGGCAGCCTGGATTTGGGTATCAACAGCAGCTCGTCCCTGGTATGAGGCCTGGTGGAGCTCCCATGCCAAATTTCTTTGTACCAATGGTTCAACAAGGCCAACAGGGTCAGCGTCCCGGTGGTAGAAGGGCTGGGGCTGGTCAGCAAAGTCAGCAACCAGTTCCATTAATGCAGCAGCAGGTTGTTTCATCAGTTCTTGCATTTTGTAGTATCTTCAATATATTTGTTCATATCTTGTAAGTTCTTCATCTGATGGTTCATTTAAATGTCAGATGCTACCGCGAGGGCGGGTCTATCGCTATCCACCAGGGCGTGGTCTACCTGATGTTTCAATGCCTAACATTGCTGGAGGCATGCTTTCTGTTCCATATGATATGGGTGGCATGCCAATGCGTGATGCATCAATTTCTCAGCCAATTCCGATAGGAGCCTTGGCCTCAGCCCTAGCAAATGCTACACCAGATCAGCAGAGAACGGTATGCACTGCTTTGCTTTATTTATTATTGTCTACTCTTTTCTGTGCATACTTGTGCTGTCCCAATTTTAGATTATACTTGTCGCACATACAATGCCTTCTAGTCAACTTTCAAGTGTTAATTACAAAAATTTTGTTGAAGAGTATACCCTAATAAGGTACCTCATAATTAGAAAATATAGAGTTCCGTATTGAGATGTGAACTTCTATGTAATTTCCTTCCTGTATGCATTGGTGATACATAAAAAAATATTGCTATGATGTCCTTGTAATGAGTCCTTTCCTAAAAAGATTCACTACAAGTTTCTGAAAATGCTTGAACCATTTTGGGTAACTGAAATTTTTGCTTTGGATGAATATGTGTAGATGCTGGGAGAGAATCTTTATCCTCTAGTTGAACAGCTGGAGCCTGATGCAGCAGCTAAAGTTACAGGGATGCTTCTGGAGATGGATCAGACTGAGGTTTTGCATTTGCTCGAGTCACCAGAAGCTCTAAAAGCGAAGGTTGCTGAAGCAATGGAGGTTCTTAGAACTGTGGCTCAGCAGCAACAAACTGGTGGTGCTGCCGCTGATCAACTGGCTTCATTGTCATTAAGTGACAACCTTGTCTCCTGAGTTTTAACTGCCTGCTAGAGTTTTCTTCTTGAACACCATCGTAGCGTGGCCTTTGTTTAGATTGAATCAGTTGCTTCGTTTGAAGCTGGTTATGACTCTATACTTCTACAGAGTGTTTTGGAACTTCAATACCGTCTGACACAAGACTTTCATGCTTTATAATTAATTGCTATGTGATTGAGTTATGCATTTCATGCATCATAAAATATCTTCGGGATCGAATTGATTGTTTCTCTTTTGAGTGAATAATCTTGCAGATGCATTTAGCTTACGGAGATTTACTATGTTTTTAATTGCTTTAGGAAGTAGATTCTCAAGCTGATTCTACCCCCTAGAGAGCTGTATTTTGTTTTGGTTTTGGTTTATTTTTTTAATGGAAAGGGGCCGTGATTTGAAAGGTTGTATTGCATTTTTGCAGGAGATTATATGCATTCTCTAAACGAACGAAACCTATTGGGCATTGGAGCAGACAAAATCATGAGCATTTTATATATAAAAATCAAATAGTAATTCATTATTTATCTTCTAACTTGCTGAAATTTTAAGACAAACCCTAATTGCAAAGTTATTGTGTATTCTATGCACAAAAAGTAAGCGTAAGCCAAATATTGTATTGGCCAATTTCAAACACTACCTAACACGTATACCAGCTTGTCAATAATGGAACGTAGATTCGTACAAGCTTTTCGAGCATCAGCATCGTTTTTAATTAACTGCACGCCTTAGTCTCAGCCCCACATCAACCTCTCGGTCATGCTGGATTATTCCAGTGTCCCGCAGATCAGAAATCTGTGTTTCTGAGGAAGACCCTGCCACATTTTGCTTCTCTTCCGAGTTTTCCCCAAAGTTATGAAGTCGACGACCAATAAGATACCGGTCATCTCTGATAGAATTGTGGAGGTTCGTGAACCAGACATGGAATCTCTTTGCACAAAAGCACAAGCAGCTGAAGCAAAGGCAGCCTAGCCATGCGAAGCGGTAGACAGCCGAATTGACCACTAATGGGTAGCCAAGCACCGGAAACACCCCTCGGGCTAATACGTAAGGTACACACAGGGCTGTCAGCAGCTTCATTATGATGGGAAATACAATCTCCCGCAATACCCAAAGGCCCTGCAATCTAGAAAAACCATCTTCTCTTACCCTTTCAAATTTTACTCGCCAGCTTTCATCTACCAATGGCATCATATGATCCAGCATAACCTGTGCATATAAGAAAAACCGATTTCAGACCTTGAGAGAATAATCTAATAACTACAAAAAAACGCAAAAAATAAAAGTCTATTGCAAAAACCAAAGACAATTGCATCATAACAATTTTTTCAGCTGCACATGAAATGGTGGTCTTACCAGTCTAGTCCAGATCTTAAGGAAAATGAGACCCAATGCCCAATCCTGATAGAGTAGGAAAACTGGGCTCTCATCTACAGGCACCCGCATTGGCACAATCACCAAAAGCTCAAAAAGCAGACCAATAAGTACAGGAATGACAAAAATCTGGACATCACAGCACCAATAAAGATCTACGAGTTAGATATCTGAGCTGTGAAACAAGTAGAAAACCAGCTAACACCAGATGACATACCCATATTGATAACAGCATGGAACTCTTAACAACAATGGCACTCCACTTGGAAATTTGGCCAAATAGAACTGCCGCCCTCTTTGTTCTAATGTGCTCAATGGAGTATCTAGCCCCAGCAATAGCTGTCCAAATGACATAGCTTCCAATGACGAAAGCATAGAGGTCTATGATTCAGGTGGGAAAAATAATTAGCACTGGAATAAAAAAAGAGGTACTATAACAAGGGGGGAAAAAGTCAAACCACATTACCGTTGCACTTAATGCCATGAGTTATTGGGAGAAGAGGAATGGCATTGAAAAGAGCACGCCCAAGTGATATAGGAACTATTATTAGGGCAGAGTTAAATATAAGCAAAGTCATCCAGGCGACCACCAGCAAGAGAACAATGCGAAGAACGAAGCCATACCTGCTAAAGCATGCATCAATATTATTAGACACTATAAAATGGAGCCAGGTACAAACAAAGCAATTCAATTTTGACTAAATGTAGTAAAAGAAGATGAAAAAGAACAAAACAGAAATTATGTTTTGAGTCTATAATAGTTAACAGACATAAATGCTAAACATCAAAATAAATGCTGTTAACCAAAAACATCAAAAACTTCTATGACAACTCTCCATTCAGTATAAGAAAACAACTGAGTTGATGGCAATGCTAATCTTTGCACATCAACAGGCATAGGACAGTCATTATTCTGCAATGAAATAAAGCAGAATTCATTTGGATGAATCAGATATAAAGAATAATTTGAATACTCATCCCAAAATATGATCAAAGTTCAGGAAATAGTGTTTGAGAAATACATATCGTTCCAATGTGCCTAAACAAAATAAATAGTTAAAATCTCTTGCACCTAACCTATACAAAATCTAACATCAATAATAACTCGTAAGTGCAAATTCAATGACCAAATAATCTTCAAATGTCAATTACTTGTCATGAATTTAGAACATCAAGTAAAGCTGCGTGCAAAAATATCCTAAGCAAAGTTAAATTACTTCCAGACCATAATGTAAATCAGAACCATTTTACAGACTATTCAAAAGCACCATATTACTTACTCTGAATCAGCTCGTTCATCCCCATCAAACTCCTCCACGACATTAGAATTCCCTGATGCAAGGAGCCCTCTATTTGGATCATCATCAGCAGCAAATGCAACCATGGCCTGTTCCTGTCCACCTAGTTGCACAATTTGTGGTCTATCTGGCTGACCTGGTTCTACATTGGCATTTTCCTGGCCACCATTCTCATCAGGTTTGGGAAGTAAAAACTCTGTTAAGCCTAATGCCCAGCCAACTGCAGTAAACCAGTAGCGGAGAAGAGACTTGATTGTTGACCGCAATTTAAAATGCTCAATGGCAAATGGAATGCATATTTGAAAGAGAAGCATGTCAGCTGGAATCTCAGTAAATGGATCAGATACCCTGCAACAAACAAATCATTTAGTAAGCTAAAAATAAGTATACATAAGTGAGTGAATTAAAAAAAGGATGTGCAGCTCTTACGATATATCAAGTGGGAAGATAGATGGTGCCATCTTCATAGCAAACTTGACTGGCAAAAATACCAGCATCACAATCAAACTTCCATAAACTGCAACTGATAACAAGACCCTCCGAGCATGCTTGTTTACAGGATCATCAATTAAATCACGGAAGGGATTGTAGTTCGGATCAGCTGGGTCTCGAAGGAAGTACAGAACACCATTGCGTAAAACCTGCTTATAACAAAAATAATATTATCAGACTCATGCTACAATATAACAGCTTATGATAAAAATTGCTATTATGGGATGGAGAAGAGGATTACCCCTCGAAGAAGGCTGACAAAGATGCTTATTTGTAGCATATATACAATTCCTACAACCCAATGAATCAATGAGCTAGCTAAAGGTGAGACTGAGAAGAACTGAACTCTTTGAGACATTGATTTCCCAAACATCCTTATGGTGCATATATCTAGCCACCATCCACACATCAAAGGAAACACCCCAAGCTCAATTACAAGAAGGAAGGCAACTTTAATCATTGTCATCAAATGCCTCATTGCAGCCAAGAACTGCCTGAAGAGGGATGGAATTGTCTCGACAATTGAAGCAATTCCATAGAACCTCCCCATTGTCAAAGGCTCACCCCTAGTGTACCTAATCAAAGTGGCAATGCCCAGGTAGAAGAAGACTAAAGAGAATATAAATGTATATCCAATAGCAAGAGTTGTAACATCAGACAGCCTTGATGCTCCAATAGTTGCTCCTTTCAAGAGATCTGCTGAAAATGGTGCACTTGTGTTGCTTGAAACTTCACCTACTGCACTAGAGTTTGCTTTTAAGATTTCTGCAGCCTGACCAAGCATGCTATTGTCTTGGCCTTCAGATGTCAAATTCGTAACTGCAGTTAATGCATTCTTCAATGTGATATTTGCTAAGGAAAGGGTAGTGTCTGTCATTGGCATGACTGCTGACAGAACAGGACCACTTGCAGAAGAGAAAAGCCAAGATACATAATGGAGAATAATGCGGCCAAGAGAAAAGGGCACAAAAATTACAACGCCAAGGAATATCATATTGCTGGCTAGAACCTGCAGGAAAATCATCAAGTGATGAAATCATGCTAATCAGAGGAAAAAGGCTAAAATATTGCAGTTAGTTTATTTTCTGAGTATCTACTTATCGGCTATCGCAGATAGTCACAATTTAAAGCTCTAAAATAAGGGAAGGTTTAAAGAAAAAAAAAATGCATTGGCATGTCTCTTACAATGGAGCTAATTCTACGCAATCGAGATCCCGAAGTAGTAACATATAAACAAAACAATGAAGTTATAAGATTATAATTGGATCCAGAGTCATGCATAGAATGATAAAACCACACACTGCAATCTAATGTCTATATTTTGGAAGTGGAAATATTTGAAGGAGTGATAAGAAAGTCGAGAATCACACTCTGTAACAAGGAAAATGATTCATGAAGAATTTCCTCCATTAAAAGTATATCAAGTTTGTCATGCAACCAAATGCCAAACTTTGATTTTTTTTTTTTTTTTATTATCAGACTCCAAATTAGCATCATTAGCCTATGCCGCTAAACACATAAATGCAAGCATACAAATAACCCTTTGTTTTTGAGGCTGATATATCCGTAAGCTAGTCTCGGCACCTAAAGGTTCCCAAGAATATTCGCAACAAACAAGCAAAGCAAGCACTTAAATAACATTAGTGAAAGAACACAGATTAGAAGCTAAGCATGGATAGTAAAATTGATACAACCAAAGAAACTTACAGTGAAAGCATTCTCAACCAAATGAAAAACAGGACCCTGCATGCCAACAAGCTCATCAAAAGGTACATCCTCCGCACCGTCAGCATCATCCAGGCCATCAAACATCTGTTCCACATGAGCTTCAAGACGAGCTGCCTGCATTTCCCAACGAGCAGCCACATTTTCAGCATTCCTTCTGATCAATTGACCAGCTCCACCAGCACCTTGTGCTCCACCAGCATCTTCACCATTAGCATCACCGGCAAAATTCCTATTAGCTTGTCCAGCAGGTCGCCTAGCAGCACGAGCACCATTCCTATCCGCTTCATCTTCTCTATCAGCATCTTGTCCTCCAAGCTCTCGTAAATGCCGGAAGTAATCCCTTAAAGAAGTTGCTCCAAGAAAAATAAACACAATGCTAGCAGATAGTAGGAACCCATGCAAACAATCAGTAAGAATGATTGTGGTTGAAATATGGCTTAAGAATAATCTCTGAGCTTCACCAAAACTCCTGACGAATGCCAAGCGCCATATCCAAAAGGTAATGAAAGGAATAATTAGGAGCCAAACTGAAAGCACAAAACTAAGACGCAAGAAGAACTGTAGAACATGACAGGCTTTCATCGCCATCCCAACAACAAACTCCTGAAAAGGAAGCCTTGCTGGAGCATTCTCTGCATACACAGGGGAGAAAGAAAACGCATGCTTGCATACCTGCAAGAAAGTCAACTAAGTTAAAGCACTAAAATGCACTGCAAATCTACCACCCAAAGCACATATATTTAAGAAAACAAATTAACAAGAGGGGGGGGGGAGACGCATGGAAAATAAGATCTTTTACATTAAGTCTATTTCAAAGAAAAAAAGAGGGAGAGGAGGCTGAAACATAAACAGAGAAAGAGGGAGAGGCAATAGAGAACTAGCTCAGATATGCCAGTTCATAAATTTGCATACCAAAATAAGAATTGAAGAGAACCATGCCCACAACATTGAAACAGAAAATACTTTAGAACTGCTAACTGCCTCAAAAGCTATAAACTCCATTCACGTGGCTTCGCAAAATATGGTACAACATAGAAACACTTGTACCTTATGCACAACATTTTAGCATGAAGAACCTAAAGTCTAAGACTACCTCTGATAGCACTAAGTTTGCATCATCATGCATTAGCAACATTAAAAAGAAACCTGAAGCTTGATTGCTCCACAATAATTACTATTGCCGCCTGTATTTATTCAATTATAACTTAAAGAAGTTAGTTGCAGCTAATGACCTCTCCGATCATTCAAAACCCATGAAAATCTTCAGAAAACCATGTTTTCTTCTCAAATCCCACACAACTTCAAATACCACCGAGTTGGAGAACCATAGCACATACAAAACACACAAAAATAAAAGTTGTTTCTTTTCAAATGTTCAAGACTCCAACAATGGAGAGCTCTCAAAATTTGCGACTAGAATGGAAGTCTTTATTATAAAAATTATCAGAAAAAAAGACTTGAAAGAAGAGACCAAAATTGTCTTCATTTATTAATCATCTCTGTTGCTCATTCAATAATCAAAGCTAAATCAGACACCAAATAATGAAATTTAAATTTTTTAAAGAACTAAAACCTTAACTGAAACTAACCTAATTTTTCTAAAAAAATACCTATAATTTTATACCATAATTACAAATAAATAAACACTAACCTCGCATTGGCGAGCATTGCTGTGATTAAGCCACTGAAGAAGGCAATCTTGATGGACAAATTTGATGCTGCCGCTACATGCGCAGGGGTACCTAAGCGGATTGTCAGCATCTCCCGGGTTCCGGCAGATCCTGCAAACATCTTCCTCTTCTTCCTCCATATCCGGATCATATCTCGAAGCCACCGCCCCCAACGACACCGTTGACGCCGTAGATGACGTCGCTTTTTCATCCTTCTCTGACAACGATGACGATGTTGATGTTGATGGCGAAGGCTTTCCGCTGTCTGCTAAAACGTCGTCTGTAGAAGAAACGGGGTTTTCACCGCCCAGGGGATGAGATGGCGGAACCGCGGGGGCGATCTCCATCGTGTTGAGTTGGTCCAGTGAGTTTGCCGGAGAGGAACCGAGTCAAGATGGTATTTTATATTTAGTTATCCTTTTTTTTTGGTTGAGACGAGTTTGGTTTGAAAAAAAAAAAACACTCCTTCTGATGACGAGTTTGCCCCTCACGCTTTAATGTTCCTTTTTATATTTTCCGGATATGTAGGCTAGTCGGAAGAATGGAATTCTGTATACGCGGAAGATTCTCATTGGCTTCTCTTTCGTTTCTACATTAGATTTTTCTGTTGTAGCTGCCTCACCTTCATTATGTTACATGATATGATATCAAGTCTTTCAATGTGCTTTGATTTCTATTTTAGAATTTAGAATATAAACTCAATTTTATGTTACATAATCCTTGAATTATGTTTGATATTTTAAATTAAAATTTTAAAATATTTTAGTTGAAATATCAAAATACCGTGTTAATTAGATTTTTCTACCAATCAAGTTATTAGTTTGAGTATTAATAAAAGTATATTAAAAAATTTATACTAAAAGTTGGATTGTATTTTGCTTTATGTACTCAAAAAAATAATAAATTAGTCATTGTACGTTAAATTATTACGTGTACCTAATAGTAACATTAATAGTAAAAATTTTAAAATATTTTATTTTTTTTATCATTTTAAACAATTTTTTTATTTAATTTTGGAAATGGAAATGGAAGCCGACATGAATAGTTTCTTTTTCTTTTCTTTATTTAAGATTCTCAATATTAAAAATTCATATTTAATTTCAATTAATGGAAAATCAAATTCTAAATAAAAGAAAATTTCTCTCAGCCTCCAAATAATCAACCATGGATAGGCTTATCCGAGGGAGAGGTATCATTTACTAATGCAAGAATTATTTTTGACCCTGGAAGAACTAGTCCAGCAGCGGAACCACTTGAAAGTAGCCGTATGGGCACGTTAAGGGGAGGGTCTCGACAGGTTGCAAAGTTCTCTACTCAAATTTCAAAGACACAAATAAACGACCATATGGAGTACTTCTTCCATGTTTGGAACGTGGCAGAACATCCTAGTTTAGCCTTTAAGCCCAGATTAAATTGCCCATAATGTTGTTCTTATGGATGAGACCAACACAAGAACTGTTAATAATGAACAACATGCTATGAATTTAGGGATGATTCTATCAATTGGAGCTGAAGACCAGACTGACTATGATTCCACTTCTAACTCCAAAATAAGCGACAAACTTAGATGAACCAAACATAGGATCCGGAGCAATACACCGTAGGCAAACGTCCTTAGTTGATTGCCATCATGATCCTTCTTTGCAACAGACAATGTTAAATGCACTTGAGGAAGGATCCTCGATTGGTGACTCGATTTTCATTAATACGGAATGCTGAACCAACAACATACTGACGATTTAGCTAAAGTTGCAACAAATCAAATTAAATTTGCATGATGCTGACTTGGTAGGGTTCAAGCAGGCTGCCCCAACTCAGCCTACCATGGAGCCATGATCAGATTAGCATCGAATGCAAGAGAGCCTCTTACATTGCAACACTGCTGCAAACTGGTCCACAACTACAAAGTCAATCTGTGCTTCTTGATGGAAGCCCATGCTACTCCTAAAAAATGCATGCCTCTCACTAATAGATTAGGCTTCCATAACTGAGTTTGTTCCTTGTAACGGGAAGGGAGGGGGCTTAGTAGTAATGTGGAAAGCTCGTCTTATGGTTAAAGCAATAATAAAAGAAGCACATATTTTGCTGTTGTATATTGTGGATGGATCCTTTTCGCTTTGGTTTTCATGTTTGTATAAACAGCTGTGTGTGCATAAACGTAATCAGGTGTGGGATAGTGTGTATAATATTTATTGTTCAATACCGAATCAAGATGATTGGATAGCTTGGGATGATTTTAATCAAGTATTACATCCAAAAGATAAGCTGTACTTCATATCAGATGCATTACAAAGGGCAGAAAAATTACAAGATTACATTGATAATGTGGCTATTAGAGATCCCACCGATTGGTCAACATTTCACCTGGACCAACAATCAGGATGGCGAGGATGTATTTTAGGAACGACTCGATAAAGTATTCTGCAATGACAATGCTCTTCAAAACTTTCAACGTCCTCGGTTGTTAAACTTGCCAATTATGTTTTCGGATCATGGACCAATGATCTTACATACGGATTACTGATTACCATTTCGATGTAGACCTTATAGGTTTGAATTAACGAGGACAGCCCATCTGTAGTGTAGGGAGATAGTGCGACAAGCTGGGCAAACTAGTTGTAATGGGTCAGCTGATCAATATTCTCTTGCTCGTAAACTCAAGTTTGTTAAGGATAGCCTATTAGAATGGAATCACACTACATCTGGTAATCTATGGAAAAGACGTACTCAGAAGAATTAGCTATGGCGCAACAACATATTAACTCTCCATCGGATTATTCCAAGGAATCTTGCCTTAAGACAGGAATTACTTAAGCTCACGGAACAAGAACAACTACACTGGTTTCAAAAATCACGAGCAAATTGGATTATCTATGGTGAAAGGGATACAAAATTCTTCCATGCTTGTACTTCAAGACCAAGAACTTATAATGCCATTTTAAGAATTGAATACATGGATGGTGATTGGATTGAGGATCTGACCAGGATTCAATCTATGGTGTTACAACACTTCACTGCTATTTTTTATGAACCCTACAATTGGATTTGTCTCTCATTATAGCACCCTCACAGTCTAGGTGCTAATACCTCGCTTTAAAATTTATGACCATTAGACCTGTATATATCGAAACCTGGGGTCAAGTTATGATACCTCTTGGTTTAGGTCCGATATCTCTGCAGCTGTCGTTCGATACTTTGTGTTGCCCAGAAATGTTTACTGACTTACTATGTTTTGGACTGTACAAGGTTAAGTTTCGATACTTCTGTGGGTATTAGAACTTTCGCCTACGGGTTTCAATACCTATGAAGCCATTAGCCTGCTGGCTTCATATGTTTTGATAGCTATAAGATATGTATCGAAACGTGGTTCAAAAAGCTTGCTTTAAAACATTTTAGAATTTTTTTTTAGACTTTTTTTAACACTTATAAAATTTTAAATCTTTCAACTAAAATTTGAATCACTTGAAATAATTTTCCGAAAATTAATATATAGTTTTGCCAATTTGATCAAAAGATTATTTTGTTATATCAGAATATTTGAAATTAAAGCTAACAAAATTATCAAATTAATAGATCAGATAAGCAAATTAAATAACCACATGACTTACTAAATAATTAGAAAAGAGAAAAATAAATAATTAATTAAGGATCCATCATTGTTTTAAAAAATTAAAATAAAGTTTAATTCATAATGAGTTGAGAAAAAAACACAAAGATTAAAAATAAATTTACATCAATAAAAAAAAATAGGGTAAATTACATTTTAAGCCACCTAATTATTAGTAAATTTCTTTTTTGGTCACCCAACTATGAAAAGTTACAAAAAATGGTCATCAAACTATTTAATTGTCTTTTTTGGTCACCATTTGGCTAATGGTGGATTCTTCTAAAATTGACATAATAGTAATTTTAACCCTTAACATTTATATATTGTGTTAATTTAGTCTTGATTCTAAACAAAATTAACCCTCAACATTTACACAATGTGTAATTTGGTCTCTTTTTTTTTGTAGTTTTACTTTTCTTTGTGATCACATTAAGGGTTAATTTTAAAAGAATGAGAAAATATATTTTTAATCAAATTTAGCTGATAAATTTATTTTTTTAGCTTTTTAGGTGAAAGGATCACAAAAAAAAACCTACAAAAAAGACCAAATTACACAATGTGTAAATGTTGAGGATTAGATTTTTTAGAATCAAAATTAGATTGACATAATGTATAAATATTGAAGGTTAAATTTGTTATTATGTCAATTTTAAAAGCTATCACAGTTAGCACTTACCTAACTAATGACCATAAAATGCAAAATTAAATATGTAGGTGACAAAGAAATATTGATAGATAGGTTACTAAAAAAAATAGAGAGAAAATAGTTAAAAAACTTATGCCGAGCTCTCCAAATCTCTTTTTATTCTTATCTTTGCAAGCTTGAAGTGTCCCTTAGCGTGAAATAGTTTTTCTTTAGCCACTAAGTGATTTCTTATCATTTTCCGTACTTTTTCTTTCTTAAAATTCGTCACCTGTATTTTTAGAATTTTTATTGTGTCACTCCACCAGACATAGGATATTTTGCGATGGAGTGGACAGTTTGCTGCCAAAATTTTTGAATTGAAGAATATACTCTACCGTGCTAAATTAATTTCAATGGAGCAGAAGATTTCTCCTTTACCACTTTTTGCTCTATGCTCCAAGTCTTCAATTTTGTATATGATACCTACAAAGAAGAAAGAGAAATAGTGAAGAAAGAGAAATAGTAAGTAAACTCAAACTAATTTTAAAAATAATAAAAATTGAGCAAAATTCAAATAAAAATATAATTAATCTGAAAGCCTATAAAATATAATAAAAACTTAAATGCTAAAATTAGCTCCTAAATACTATGAAAACTATACCAAAATATCACTAAATATGAGAGTTATAAGTGTGGATCTCATACTACGCAGAAGAGATTGCAATCATATTACTGTCGAAGGTAAGTGTGTTCAACCATATTTTTTAATGTGTGCAAGTCGCTTATATTCTTTTCCTGTATCGAGTGGCATCATTTTAATTGGGTATTAAAATAATTTGGGAGTCGTCCATTTCCAATAATTAAATAGGTTGGTTGGAACGACAACAAATAAATTTCCTAATCAATGTTCAAAACTTTGAACTCGATACCAATGGGTATCCAGGTACTATCAACTGCACTTCCCTCTTAACATGCATGGCCTAGAGTCTCAGGTGATTCGATAAAACCTTGAGCTCAACCTCCTAGAATGTCAAGATGTTTTTTTTAAATGTATTTTGATAAATAATTTTTGTGAATACTAATTTAACAAATAATATTAAAAAAATGTAATATCTCAATAAAAGAGACCAACATGTCAAAATTAGATTGGACCGATTAATTGAACTAAAAAGTCGAGGGCTTGACCAGTTCAACTAATCCCATAAAATCAGATATAGATCAAATTGCTTGTGAACTAATGAAAATAAAAAATTGAGACAGAAAAACGAGTGATTGAATTGGTTTATGATTTTTTATTTTTAATTAATTATTATCGAATCGATGATCAAATAAGTGGATCTAATTGAACTAAAAATGTAATGACCCTATTTTTATCATTATCAAAAAATTCGATTTTGAGATCAAATTTATTTAACCCGAGCTAGCTGTAAATTTTTAATGGAGTAATTTAGAGTCAAATATGAAATTTAGAAATAAAATTAATTCGTAATGAATTAAATAGAATATTTAAAAATATTATGGGGACTAAGTTGAAAATGATTCAAACTAGTGAAATTGAATTGGGATTTCAATAAAGTCCTTGAAGTGCAATTAAACCATGGGCCAATTCATGTTAGTGGCACTGCCAAAATCTAGTCATTAAAAGCCATTAACATTATTATCCTTTAATCATGACATTAGTTTGATATAAATAGTCTAATTGTTAGATTTTCTTTAATTATTAATATTAGTAATAGTTGTCATTAAACAATATAACAATAATTGGACATGAAACCATGAAGTACTTGATAATGTGAGCTTGCTTATATTATATACATTTTTAAAATATTGTAAAATTAAGTTTAAAGTTTAGTGGTTATGTTTAAATTATTAAGGACCTATATATATGTAAGAGGATAAAAAATTTGAAAGTTGATAGTGATTAATGATAGGATGAAGTTTCTGTAGTATATTTATGAAGCTGGATTTAATTGAAATAAGGGATTTAATTGAAAAATATGTAAAATGAGTTTAATTTGAATGTACATATATTTTAACTTGAAGATTTAATAATGTTTTTATACTTGTAATTTGAACGACGTTGAAAATGATGCTGGAATGTCACGGGACATGTTAGGATTTTAACCCGATTAAGTAACGAACAAGAAAATAGCAGAATAAATTGAGAAATTGAACACACAAATTTAACGTGGAAAAACCCCTCCAAAGAGGATAAAAAACCACGGGCAAAAATAATTTTACTATAATGGCAAAAGAACGAAGAGTACAAAAGATGGAGATAAAAACTAAACCCCGAAAACCCGAAAATAAAGAACCCACAAAACGTAAACACAAAATTCTCTAAATGTGTTATGAGTTATAATCTCTAATGGGTGTATTTTCTAAGGTTGTAAAAGAGCCTATTTATAGGCTAAATTCATAGATCAAATAATAATAAAATAATCTAAACTAATCAGTGTTTGATTGAAACAAGTAAACAGAGTTTAACTGAAAGACTATTTTTCAAATTTGACTAAAAATAGGAGTCATATTTAACAGGACAACATAAAGATGAAAAACGAACAACGTTCGATTTGTGCTCTCTCATAATTGTTCTCAATCTATTCTTCAAATAACTAGTTAATTATAATTGGATGATATTGGTGATGAACATAATCGAGATAAATATACATTTGACTACTTAATTCGGTTGAGCTATGTCGAATTATATAATACGTATAATTATGATTGTGAATTATGCTAGATAATGCAACACTATACATGGTACAATGAGTTTTAGTAATAAACAATAAAGAATAATGCCCTAAGAACAATATACGAGGATATTTCAATTTATACCGATTAGTATTGGATGTATATTGCTTCAGATGTATCGATGAGCACTGGGTGCATTTTTATATTGGTGTGATAGTGGATTAATCTGTGTATCCGATATTGAATCTGTGTCCGGTTAATAGGGACGACACTTCGAGTATACCATGTTGCATTATATGAACAAAGATATGTGATGTAATCATGAAAATGGAAAGTAGTTCACTTAATAATCAATATTGATTTTGGGATTTGATTATCATATGAAAAACCATGCAAGTTTATGAGACGGATGCTTTGAGGGCATATCAATATGTATTACATGAGTCATAAGTCGCATTACAATGATTTTGAGCAACAATATTAATTAAACTGTAAAATAGTAATTTACATTATAATTCTAATTGCAATTGAACTAATAGTACACTAATTGATTAATATATATATATACATTTTAGTTCTTAACGTACGAATTTGTTGTTTTCATGCACACGTGACGATTAGGTTTTGGATCAATCAAGGAGAGTCAACATCATCCAAATCTCACAACTTAGCTCAACTAAGCTTTTGTAATGTTTAATTATATTTGTAAGTTGTAACGGCATGTACCTAAGTAATTAAAGGTCCTATAAAATCTTTAAATTTGATTAATACGAGTTGTTGATTAGGGCATATTTTGGTCACTTGGTAATCTTTGATGATGGCATTTAGACAAATAAGTATGAATGTTAATGCTGTTAGACAATGAAATATGTATGCCAATGAGTGATACATTAATCGAGATTTATTAGATGAAATTGTTGGATATCTGTAACATATGTTTATACTTAAAATTTAGAAATGGTTGTTTCGGCATCGTAATATAATATTATATATTTAAATTCAATAATCAGATCGAATATAATATATTAAAAAAAACCGCAATCAAAACAAATCAACTACTAATTCAATTTTAGAAAAAGTAAAAAAAAAATAAAAAAAAAACAACTCAAAGCTTTATTATTTATTTTAGTTAATAAAAGATCTTACACAAAACATAATCATTATTTTGGCAAATCCCCATGCTTATCAACATTCCTTTAACGGCTAGCGCGTGTCCTCCAAAACCCCTCCTACCTCTTCAGACTAACGACTCCTTTTTAAGTATGTTACTTGAAGTGGAATGAAGTTAGAGATTTTAAAGGTTTTGGCTTTGAATATTGAAGATGAAGAAAAAATATTAAAAGAATTTGTCTTTCATTTGGAGGTGGATTTAATCGAAATTAATTCTGATTATTTTTGTTCATTAATTTAATATTGATTATAATTATAGAAATATCTTGCATGTGTGTATATATATAAACTATATTTTCAGGACAAACTTTCTACTTTAGCTGGACTTTATCCACTGATTTAATCATGCAAAAACCCCTTTTTTTTCCCTTTAATTTTCTCCCGTTATCATCACTCATCTCTTTATTACTCTCTTTCACCATTCTTCATTGTTTCTTTTCCTTTTTTTTTTCCTCCATTACTTTTGCTGTTAACATTGACTATAACATTGACTATATAAGTAGCTTTGATGGGTTGTCGGTTGATACAGTAGCATCCTATGTCAAAAAAAAAAAAAAAAGAACCCAACACAAAACTTTTATTGCTCTTCTGGTTTTTGGGTTTAATGTGGTTTGTAATTTAAGCTACAATCATTGCTCTTTCACTTCAATGTCAGTTTCTTTACTTTCTTAATTCTCATTCAATCATGTTCATGCAGTAAATGGTGGTCTGAGACTTTGAGTATCAGTCTATAGCTGTTGTTGTTCAACACTTGATATATTCTCTGCATAGCCATAGGTGAGTGAGAGCCACTAAACTTTTCAACTCCTCTTTCTTCTTCATAGATATATAGTTTTTTTTTCCCTTTTATGGAAGCTTGGGTTTTTGCTTCAAGTAAGATTTGTTCATGATTTTCTAGCACAAGTTTGCAGGTTGATCTGTTAAAGATTGTAAATATGACTCTGTTTTCTTCTTTGGTTGTGAAATAGGAATCCAAGTCATGGACCAGAAAACATGGCTTTGGAGGAAAAAATGTTCTTTGAAGCGAATTGATGAAGAGGTAACCAAAAAACATCGCACACCTTTTTCTTTGTCCATGTTCATGGTATCTTAAACCTTTGTATATTATATATGGCAAATCGACAATGAACCAAGGATCAATGTTTTTTTGTACATAATAGGTACAAATGCCTGATAGTGGACGAGATAGAATTGTGAAAAATCTAAATGAAAAGCTTGCTTCAGTTCTCCTTGACTGTCATGCTAAGGAGGATGTGGTGACAGAAAATGTGCAAATGATACAAGAATCCAATGCAGGTGATTTACCTAGTAACCCTTTGTGTTAATTTCACGTGTCATAATCATTATGTTTATATGAATTTTGACATCTTAATAACTTTGTTTTGTTTATGTAGATTTTGATATGTTTGTGTTGATGTTTTCTTGTAGGTAGGGAGAAGGCAGAAGAAGCTGATGCAACCCTTTTAAAGGAAGGGATTGATGAAGCTTTGAGGCAGGGAAAAATGGCAGATGAAAAGTTAGCTCGCTCGGATGCTGCCATGAAGCCATCGAGTGAGTTCGAGAGAGCAACAAATGAATTACAAGACAAGCTGACAGAGACAAACAGGAGGATCGAAGAGTTGGTCATTGAGAACTCTCGTCTGAGTAAGGCCCTGGTGGTGAAAGAAAAATTAATCGAAGATCAGCGGAAGCACAAGTCTCGGGCGGATGCGGAATTCAGTGCACTAATGGCTAGATTAGATGTCATTGAAAAGGAGAACGCGTTTCTGAAATATGAGTTTCATGTTGTCGAGAAGGAGCTTGAGATCAGAAACGAAGAGATGGAATACAATCGTAGATTAGCTGATTTAGCTCATAAGCAACATTTGGACAGTGTAAAGAGGATAACCAAGTTGGAAGCTGAATGCCAGAAATTACTTAATGTGGAAGAAGAGAACATGGTTCTTAAGGCAATAATGATCCATTCATCGAACTTAGCACGTTCTCAAACATCATCCAGGCCGACTGAGGTTGAGGTGCCGTCCATGGAGCTGGTGAGGAGTAGTCAAATATCAAGTGAACTGTCTGTAACATCAGGTTTTGATATTGGAAGTATTAATGGAAACAGCTCTTATTGTTCATGGACTAATGGTTTGGTTTCGGAATCTGAAGTGACCGTACAGAGGAGAGTTAAGAATCAGATGCAGCATAAGGCCATTACGGTTCCAGAAATGAGATTAATGGATGATTTTGAAGAGATGGAAAAATTAGCCTTAGTTTCTGGAGATGGATATAATCAAGTGTCTGATCACTGTGGCTTCAGCAACACAAAAGGGATGAACTCAAGAGATCTGGTAGCTGAAGGATCATCTGATTGGCTTCAGGTTGTTTTGCATGCCATCTTCGAGCACAAACGTGTTTCAGACCGAAGTTTAGATGAAATTATCGAGGACATTGAAATCACTTTGTCTGCTCTTAATAAACCAGCATGTTCAATGCATACCATAGAATCTGATACTCCTGATGTCAATGGCTACATTGCCTGGAAATCTCTGAACACATCTCCGACTGCAGGTTCGGTATGCGGTGCCTCTAGTGTTGAGACCTTGACCGGAACAACAAAGAAGCAACACTTTCATTCTAATCTGAGAAAGTCAATCTGTAAAATCATTGAGTTGATTGAAGGAACTGGTCTAACATCTTACAATACCTCAAGCAGTTCCAGAAATCAAAGTCCCAAACAATTAGCAGGTCATGAAGAGTACTTTGTCCGTGTTTTTCAATGCCAAAGTTCTGAATTAGAAACTGTTTTAGAACAGTTTCTTTGTACATGTGATGTTCTGTTGAATCAAAGGGCTGATCTTGAAAATTTTGCTGAAGAACTCTCATTTGCTTTAGACTGGATTGTAAACAATTGTGCTACTCCTACGGAAGCTTCAAGTGCAAGGAACGAGATCAAAAGGCATTTTGGTTGCAATATTTGGTGTAGCCTGGAAGAAGAAAACAAGAGATTAAAATCTGATTTGAAGAATATGGAAGCCAGGATCGAGTCAGAAACTCGCAAGGGTGAGGCCTTGACGTTACAACTTCGTGAATCAGAAGAAAGCATTGGAAGCTTACAAGCAGAACTTAAGAAGCTAAAAGAATCAAACGATATGATGGAGGATCAGGTTGAAAATCAGAAATCAATAAATGAAGATCTCGAAACCCAAATCACAGTTTCCAAAGCTAAACTGAACGAAACCTTCCAGAAATGTTCATCTTTGGAAGTCGAGTTGGAGTACAAAAATAACTGTTGTGAGGAGCTAGAAGAGGCATGTTTTGAGCTTCAACTCCAGTTAGAGAGGTAAGGTTTTTGTACCCTAGTTTTAATTCCTGTCATGTGATAACTAAAAGAACTTAGGTGAACGGACTCGTGAAGGAAATGATCTTTACATGGAAATGAAAGAATCTGGAGTAATTAATGAACAAAATCTTGCGGAATCAAAAGTGGCTTTAGTCTACGGTCAGATGAATGAACCGCCAGGAGCTCGTATGAGAGTTGGATTGACTGCCCTAACTATGGCGGAATATTTCCGAGATGTTAATGAACAAGACGTACTTCATTCATATAGTTCTGATTTCTGAAACATGAAACACACAGTGTGGCAAAGAAAGAAACACCGAAATATGTCACGAATCAAGAGTGCAAGCAATCTCAAAATGTAAGTCGTTCACAGTGCCTCCTATTTTCAATTTACATGCATAAATTTACTACGTTACCACATGAGAGAAGAAATGCAAATGAAGATGGAAACAGATATCAAATACTGATGTTATGGTCTGGTTTTCCAACATACAGGGTTGGGAAATTACTGCCGCTTCAGTCAAGTTAGCAGAGTGCCAAGAAACAATTATGAACATAGGTAAGCAACTAAAGGTGTTGGCCTCACCACATGATGCAGCTCTCCTTCACAGGGTTTTCTCCAACAAGGGTGGTGGTGGTGGTGCTGCCACCACTGTAATAAACAATAGAGGGGTGAACAAACGCTTCTCCTTGCGCGATCGAATGCTGGCTGATGGTGGTGCTAAAGAAGAAGGGCTCCAGTCTCCCAATATCCAAGGAACTTTATGCATCCATGAAGTAGGGAATTCATCCTTTCCACAACCCAATAACTGCAACAACATGCAAGCTTCAGGTTTGCTGTTAAAGGCATCAGAAGCATATCTTGGTTCCAAGAATGAAAGTGGAAATGCTGGAATTTTGGCTTTGGCAATAGTGCCAAGCAAGAAGCAAGGATTTGGTTTCCTAAGGAGGCTGCTTTTTGGAAAGAAGAAAGGTCACAATAAGAAATCTTGTCACCAAAAGACTGAGCAGTGACCGAGAAACGGCGAAGAAGGCTGGGACCAAATTCCCTGGTAACAAGGAGTGGAGACATGGGTTTTTTTTTTAGTTTTCGGGGTTTGTGGTGTTGTGAGTGGTTTCTTGTTTGATTTTTTCCACCTTAATTACCGAGTATGGCGAGATATAAATATATAGCATCCTAGAGTGGTATATCCAGGAATTTAAATTGCGATCGCGGCCGCATTGTCGGTCGTATTGTGTTTATCGTGGTTGCGGACATAACAGATGCTATTGCGGTCACTGCGGGTATTGCGGTCGTGAATTTTTTTAAATTCGCACAACCTATTGTAAAACATAATAATTTTAATTATAATTATAAAAAGTCACTTTTAATGATTTTTAGAGTGTTTTCTAACACTTATGAACTTTTATTAATATGATATGAGAACACAACTTTTATAACCATTAGTTATTCTTATATTTATTTATGAATTTTCTAATAATGTTATATTAACTAATAACAAAGTAAAAAAGAAGACAAAAATATTAAACATTTATCATATTTAATAAGCTTGAAAGTTTTTATAGATAAAATAATTGAAAATTCATACCTGAGAGATGTTTTTAATATTTCTTGACAGCTTTGAAGACGATGAAGATATAAACATTCTATGCTGCAAAAAGAAAAAAAGAATAGATAAATGTATAAATTCTCATTAATTATTCCTAGTTCCTATAACTTATTCTCACTCTCATTCTACTTTCATATATAGTTTAACATGCTTGGATTCTTAATTATCTTTTCATAAAATATACTCCATTCATTTATCTAAAGATATATTTTAAATGTTTTAATATCATCAAAATTAAGAACATTAACAAAAGTTTTCTTTAAAAAAAACATACCTTACAAATAATGGTAGTGGTACGATTTAGTTTTCACCAATTAGTAGAATGACAAGGAAGATTAGATCCTTCACCTTCACTTTGAGAGCGTTCTTGACTTGATTCTCTTGACCTTTGTCCAAAAATATATCCAAAAAAAGTGACATTTTCACCTTTATTTTCATATAATTGATATGGAGGATATATTTGAGGAGGAGGATACATGAGAGGTGGAGGTGGGTGATACATTGGTGGTGGAGGATGCATTTGGGGCTGGTATGGCACACCATAATTAGGAAATGGTGGATAATAACCATATGATTGCGGATAACCATGTGAAGGTTGAAAATATGAAGGTTGTTCTGGTGGATTAAAACCTTGAGTGCTAGTAGATGAATCACTGTACCCAAGGTTACTAGAACTCGACCTCCTACCAGATGAAGAGCCTATAGAAGTATGCTTTTTGCCTTTTCCTTTTGATGGAGCTCTAGGTTCACTTCTATCTTCCCTAGGTTCAGGAAACAAATTTCCATCAAACTCTGATCTATCACGGAAATGTCCACTAGTAGTTCCAACCTCATATTCTCCTCCATACTAACTAGAAGACCTAATTTCACCTCTATCACCACTATATCCATCATCCTCATCAATTGGACTTAAACCACCACCATCAGGTCTATCGCCACTCTGACTTAGCGTTGAACTAGAACTTGAATGAGACAAATTTTGTTGTTGAGATTGATCAACATCCATTTCATCATCAGAGGTATCCATAGGCAACACACCGGCATTTTCACCATCTAATAACGGATTCTCTTTCTCATGAAGCCATTCTGATAGTGGATCAACATATTCAAAGATATGATAAGGTTGATAGGATTAAAACTAGCATTTATATCATTAGTGCTCATTGTTGATAGGATTAAAACTAGCATTTATATCATTAGTGCTCATTCTTTTTTGATGCCTTACCTGAAGCCTCATATTATAATAGGTAAACACTAGTTTCTCAAGTTTTTTATACTTTAACCTATTTCTTGCCTTGGTGTGAATATAACTAAATGTACTCCAATTCCGTTCGCAATTTGATGCTAAAGTTGTTTGATTAAGCACTTTAATTGCTAATTTTTTGTAATTCGGGAACACAAGTGCCTTATATTATCCACCACTCAGCTGCATAATATTATTTAAATTTCAAAATAACTTCAAAATGTACAATATAATTAAATAATATAAATTAAATTAAATAATTTAATTAACTGTTTACCCGGATTCATTTACTTCCAAGCTCTTTGTGCTTATGGAGTACCAAATGTCTCATGTTTATCTCTAAATAGTAACGACTGCATAAATAAAAGATAGAGTAAAAAAAATTATATTTCAAATTATGTAACTAAGTAACAAATAATAGTACTTGAATCTAACCTGATTAACGATTTTGACTTGAGTATCAAGAGAAGGTTCTAATCTTTCAATTACTTATTCTGTACCTTCTAATGTTTCTATTAGTACATTCTCAGAATGCTCCACCCCAAATTGAAATTGAGGATTAAGAAAATAACCTAAGTATAATTTATAAGAATATCATTAAATAATAATAATCTAAAGCTTAAAATAATAAAATATAAAAATAGTTCTTAATTATATGAAACATTTTATCTTACCAGCTGAATGCAAGTCGGAATGCATAAAATTCCATCTATTGTCAATAATCTTTTCATACTCGGTGAAATATCGACAATCTTGTTGAATTGCTCATTTAGCTCTATCAACAGCCTCATAAATAAAGCCCATTGTTGGTTTTTCATCGCTATCCACAAGTTTCAATACTTTTACTAGGGGCTCGTAAACTTTTATGAGGTCGTTGGCTTTTTTCCAAAAATCTTTTCCCAAAACAATTTTTTTGGCTTCATAAGCAGGCCCTGACTTTTGCTGTCCCCACTTTGATTCTTTAAATTCCTATATATTCATAAGAAAAATTTTAAAATAATATAATTTAAATTATTTGGAACTAATAAAATCATTAAAAGTTGTTATATTTAAGTAATTATATTAACTAATTATAAAATACTAATCTTTGAATTAAACATTTCTCTCAGACCTTGCTTTTGTCTTGTTATCTCTTCAAGTTGAATGAAATGAGTTGCAAATCGAGTAAGAGCGGGTCGAAGTATTTGTTTCCCTTGTGTATACTTCTTCATCAAATCAACAGTCCAAATGTGATTGTATATAAAGCAAGTCACTTTCTTTGCCTCATCTAACACTTTTGCTACACTGGGCTTCTTTCCAATATCTTCAAGGAATAAATCTAAACAGTGAGCTGCACATGAGGTCTAATATAGATGTTTTCTTTTCAACATTAATTTTTTTCCAGCAGCTTTCATTGCCGCCTCATTATCAGTCACTATTTGGACAATGTAATTTTCTCCAATTTCTTCTACAACTGAATCTAGCAAACTGTAGTAGAATTCAGCATCTCCACTATGAACACTTAAGGCATCTACCGATTTCTAAAAAATGGTTCCTTTACTACAATAAACAAGGAAATTAATGATGTGCATTTGATTCAAACTGTTGGTCCAACCATCACACATTAGAGTTGCACCCAATTCGTTCCAATGAGTCTTTAGTCCGTTTACCCAATCACGAACTCGTTGATACTCTGACTCTAAATACACATCTGAAATCTCATAAGGTGTTGTGAGCTTTACACCTTGTCCAACTTCTGTTGACACTTGAATTAAGTTATACAACCATGTAGAGCTTACTAATTGAAAAGGAAGTCTTTCATATATTAATAATTTAGATACCGCTTCACCTATCTTCTTTCAAAAAGTCTTTAAAATAGAGTCACTGACCTTTAGTTGCTTTGAACTTTTGCTTCTAGCCAATTCAAGTATAGCTCCCCTTAAGGTAAACTCTGACTCACTTGGGATGGATTTACTTGTTCTTTTTCTATGATATTAAAAGATCGCCCTTCTTCATAAATGTTATTCCAACCTTTCTATGCCATTCGTGTTGTGATTAGATACTTTCTCGAGTTGCTTGCCTTATAGCAGAAACCTCATCAATGAATTCCTCGTGTCCATCCTCATCTTCTCTTAATTGAGATAAGAATTCATCTTTTCTCCTCTTTTTGTCTATTTTCTTTGTCTTGCTTTCTTTCAATATATTCATCATACTTTCTCTAATGACACCTGTTAATAAAAAAAATAATTCACACTTTATATTATTATCAATTATATATAATCTTTACAGAAAATTTATAATAACATTTAAAAATAATAATAAAGTATCACATACCAATAACATTAGGGCATGGTGCAACATTGCCAGTTTTATGAGCAATGTGCTCTTTAAATCGCGTTAGTCCTCATTTCACAACTGTACCACAAAGTTTACATACGATATTTTCTTTCGTATTTGACACTGGAGTTCCAAAGTGCCAACCTATATCATTACTTGGTGCACCCTTCAATCATTTAGTCGGGAACTCTTCACGTGGTGGCATGCTTTATTTTTATTTATATATAAGAAACATAAAATTATATTTAGAAATATAAGCAACTCATTACTTATATTATCAACAATATAATACAAAAAAAAAAGTAAACATCATTAACATGGAACATTTAAATTTATTGCATAATCCATACATAATAATAAAAAATAATAAATTATGAAAGTTATGAAATTTTAAAATAATAATAACAAATAATAAATAATTATCATTATGAATTATAATTACAATATTAATCAAAAAATAACATATAAATTAAAATTATAAACTTGATAAAATTGAAGCTTTCATATTAAAAAATATAATATCAAAGCAATTTTTATTTTCTGTAAAATCTCTCCAAACTCTAATGAATCAACCCAAATATACTTTGCTTCAACAAGTTAAAAAGAGGATGGGAGTGAGAGGTGGGATTCACTCTTTTCCACTTTAAATACTTACTAGTTTATACTAGTTTATAGAAATAGCATGTGAAAACATTTACGTAATATATTTATAAAAAAATTGCTATGAAAATTAAGGGGATGAAATGATAAAGTTAAGATGATTTTAATGTTGGGTTTCAAATGTCATTATTTACATTTATATGCATGTATTTTTTTCTAAATTTATCAAATATAAAAATATATAAATACCTCAAAATAATATTTGTTATTTTATAAAATGAATGGAAAATAATTTTCTAATTGAGTTTGGTCTCGGTTATTAGGTTACATCAACTCAATCAACTCAATCAACTCCTTAATTTATAGTATAGATGATTTTTTATGGTTGTATTAGCATAGTATATAATTACATAAGAAAATTATTAAAACTCCATATGTGTATGTAAAAATTTAATTTCATAAATTATTAATATGTTAAAATTTATATCAATAAAAATTAAACAAATAGAATATAAATATTTATATTATACTTAATTGTCGATAAGTTAATGTCAAGAGTCAACTAAACACTAACTTGATTGGAAATTAATTAAAAAACATAACCTTTTTACAAAGTAGCAAATATTACAATATAAAAGTGTTTTTACATTTTATACAAAATACATAAAAAATTAATTTAAATCCAAAATACATATAGAAAAATATAAACAATAATCATATTTAAAAACTTTCAAATCCTCAATTTTATCATTCAAATTAAATCTCGTTTTTTATATTAATTTTAATAAATATAGTGAGGATATCATTCTCATTAAATAATATATAGTGGTTTTATTTTGAAAATGATTATATACATATATATATATGTTTAATAGTTATAATGAATTCCATTTATGAGCTTTAATTTCAAGTCTTACAGCATATTAACTTTAAGTCAAAGTGTCAAATATTACTCCCATTAAAGAGTGACCTGTCAAGAAAACATTGGTAGCCTAAACGGTGCCTTGGTTTTGGCTAGGAGTAAAGGAAAATAAAAATGAAAAAAATAAAGAAAAAGGGAAATCAAACGCTAGAAATATTAGAAAGAAAAACTGAAGAAGAGGCCTTAAAGTTTCCACTTTCCAGCTTCCAAGATCTCGCTTCTCTTGCTCGTTTTCATCTCCGTTGCTGGATTGATTACATTTTTCTCGATCTTACAACGATTAGTAAGGAATTGATTCACTTTGTGATGTAAACTCTATCATCCTCTCAAAACTCATATTATCCTTTCAAAAAAACTCTATCAAATTCTTGGAATATGCTGCAAAAACAAGCAAGAATCAACATGACAAAGTTTCAGGTACTTACTTGAAGATTATCAATCTCTGAATCTGAATGTGCAAGTGATTAGTTTGCTTTGTTTGTCGTTTGGGTTTTAGTTTAGGGACCGAAATATGAGAAAGGAGTTTTGAATTTTGATTGCTTATTTGCTGTTTATTTGGTTTCAGTTTTGTTTGCTTTCTTTTTACTTTTTTTTATTGAAAACACTGATTTTGCAGGGGGAATATATTCTCTTTTGTTTTATTGCGTTTCACTGTTTCTGCTGATTTTTATTAGAGGAGGGAGATGGAATTTTTTTTAATTTACTATAACGGGATATAACGGGAATAGCGGCCCGTTATTGCCGCAACCGGCAGTTACCAGTTAAATTACGGCCGCGACCCACCGTTATCGGTGTGACTCCGCTTCACACTATTATTTTCAGCCGTTGCGATTTCCGACGGTGCCACTACTGCTATATAACAGCCGCTATAGCGGTTTCAGACTGCTATTTAAATCCCTGGGTACATGTATGTTTCTCTGGTCCGTTTCATAATCCCCAAAAAAAATCTCTAAAAAAATCTGAAACAAATCAAAGATGTAATTAGCTAGATTATAATAACTGAAGCATCTTCAACACTTCTCATTGCTTCAGATGCTGCAAACACCAAGTGTTGTTCTCAAAACTTCAAATTTGCTTACTAGGAGCGGTTTGGTGAAGATATCTGTAATTTGCTCCTCTGTTTTGCAATGAACCAATATAATGTTACCTTCTTTTTGCACTTCTCTAGAAAAAGAAAAGCTTAATGTTGAAATGCTTAGTCTTCCCATGAAATACTGAATTATGAGAAATTGTAATGGCAGCTTGATTATCAACAAAAATCTTTGTGCTTTCATTCTGTTCAAGGTTAATATCACTTAATCTCAACCATAAAGCTTGATTAACAGCAACTACTGCAGCAACAAATTCTGCTTTAGCAGTGGATTGAGGTACAGTTTCTTGCTTCTTCGAGCACTATGAGAAGACACCAGATCCAAAAGTAAAACAACAGCCTGATGTACTTTTCATGTCATCAATGGAACCTCCCCAATCACTATCAAAGAAGCCAACAAGCTTGAACTCCTTGCTTCTTGTGAATTTAACACCAAAATTACTAGTGCTTTTGATAAAACGAACTACTCTCTTGACAGCCCTGAGATGCAATTCACTAGCACAATGCATAATCGTGACAAAATACTTATAGCATTTAAAATATCAAGACGTGTTGCTGTAAGATACATTAAGCAACCGATCAAACTTTTAAAATATCCCATCATCAACTTTATCAGCTCCATCTTATTTGCACAGCTTCTCCTTTTGATTCATAGGAGTGCTTACTTCCTTGCACTCTTCAAGTTTGAATTTCTTCAAGATTTCCTTAGCATACTTCTTTTGGTGGATGAATACTTCATGCTCAACCTGTTTAATTTCTATTCCAAAAAAAAAAAGACATCAATCCGAGATCTGTCATATCAAAAACCTTCATTATTTCCTGCTTGAATTCCTCAAGCAACCATGCATCATTTCCCATTAGCAAGAGATCATCAGCATAAAGAGAGACTATCAAAATATCATTATTCTAACGTTTGACATAAAGAGTGGTCTCAGACAGATTTTTTTCAATACCCAAGCTCAGCAAACGATCATCTATGTTACTGTACCAAGCTCTTGGAGCTTGTTTCAGCCCATAAATAGCCTTCTTGAGAAAAAACACCTTGTCTTCCTCTCTTTTCTTCACAAAACCTTTAGGGTGCTCAAGTAAATTTCTTCTTGCAAAATGCCATTTAAAAAAAAAGCTAATTTTACATCAAGCTGATACACTCTTCAATTCATTTAAGCAGCTACAGCAAGTAAAAGTCTTATGGTGTCCAAACAAGCAACTATGCGAAGGTGTCTGAATAGCCCATGCCAGAAACTTATGCATAGCCATTGACCACAAGTCTTGCTTTGTGCTTGTTAATTGAGCCATCAACTTTAAGCTTGGTTCTGTACACCCACTTGACTCCAATCACCTTCTTATCATGGGGTCGATCAACCAACTCCCATGTTTTGTTTTTCTTAATCATGGACAACTCCTTCATTGCAACCATTCATTTTATGTCCTTTATTGTCGTGGCAAAATCTGCAGATTCACAAACAGCTATATTACATCTTGCATAAATGTCAAAGAGCAATCTAGTACCCCTTATTGGAACATCATCTACCAACTCATTCAGGCAATTTTTATCTTTATTTATGGTTGAAACAAGAAATTTAAGCTTCAGATCTACTGTCTTTGGCCACTTTTCTCATCCTAGTTCCACTTTTCATTTTCCACAAAATAAACATATCTGTTTATAACAATTTTCCCAGACTGCGGTTGAAAAATTTTATAAGCTTTTACAACAGTGCTATAGCCGATAAAGACTCCTGGAAGTACCTTTTTGTCTAACTTGTCTCTATTGATCTGTGGAATGTAAGTGAAGCACAAACAACCAAATATTTTGAGAAAATTTAAAGATGGTTATTGACCATACCAAGCCTCATAGGGTGTTTGATCCTTGATCGCTTTTGTAGGCAATCTATTTTGTAGGAAAATCGAGGTATGAGTTTTGGGTAAATTTTTCTTATGTAACATACATCTGGCTATGTCTAAGATGTATTTGTTTCACCTTTCACTAACTTCATTCTGTTGCGGAGTATAGGGAGCTGTTAACTGATGCTCAATGCTAGCTTCTCTACAAAATGCATTGAAATTTTCTGATGTATACTCCTTGCAATTATCAGACCTCAATATTTGAATTTGGTTGCCACTTTGATTTTCCACAGTTTTCTTGAATTTCTAGAATACTCCAGCCACTTCTAACTTGAATTTTAAGAAAAAAATCCAACATATTCTTGTAAAACCATCAATAAAAGTAGCAGAATACTGACTACATGCTAATAAAAGTGTTCTTTGAAGTCCAGATATGTCTGTGTGAATCAATTGCAACTTACAAGTGACTCTCTGTGTTGTCTTGGGAAATGGCTTTCTATTTTTCTTTCCAAATTGACAAGCCTTACATGTTGGTATGTGATTATCAAGTTCTGGAAGATTAATTGTCATTTTTTTTGACTTCATCTGCAATATCCCCTAATATTGATAGTGTTCGAGCCATTTATGCCACAGCCACAATGCTTTCTTTGATTAGAAAAGTTGATTGCTCCTCCTGCATTGGATTGAGAGAAAAACTCCTTTCTGCCATTTTAACTTCGAACATCTTCTTTCTTGTAGCATCCTTTATCACGCATGCCTTTTCCATGAACTTCACTTTGAAGCCCTTCTCTATTAATTGACCAACACTAAGCAGATCTTGATCAATATCAAGTACATATAAAACATCAGTAATGAACTTGGTACCTGAACAACTTGTAATGGCTATAGTGCCCTTTCATTTGACTGCAATATAGTCACCGTTCCCAATTCTGACCTTTTTGGACTCAGTACTCTTCAGTAACTCTTTGTCATGTGTCATATGATTAGTGCAACCACTGCCAATGAGCCAGCTTTCACTTGTTTCGTGACTAGTGAAACAAGTTGCAACAAAAAGTTGATCTTCTTCTTCTTGATCTGCCACTTACGCTTCATCTACTTGTTGTTGATTTTTGTACTTACAAATAACAGCTTCATGTCCCATTTGGTTACACTTACTACACTTTGCATCTGGTCTTTTCCAGCATTTGAAAAGAGGGAGACTTTTCTTGCCGCAATGTTGACATGGAGGATAATCCTTCTTTACTCCTAATCTTCTATTTCCACTTTTACTTTTTTTCCAAAATGCAAAGCTTTCTACACTCGCAATGTGAAACTTTTTTGTTTTTTGACCTCCTATTATTTCCATCATCTTGATGCATAACTGGTAAAGCACCTTCGACAACCTTTTCTTGCCTCATTACACGCCTTTGCTCTTGTACTTGTAAAGCACTTAAGAGTTCCACCAAAGTAATCTTTGACATATCCTTCATGTTCTCTAAAGTGGTGATGGTAGCCTCAAACCTTTCAGGTGCTGTTACAAGAATTTTCTCCACAATCCTTGAACTGCTAGAGATGAACTTAGCAACCTGACCTTATTGACTATGTTAAGGAGCCTTTCAGAATACTCCTTGATTGTCTCAGTCTCCTTCATTTTCTACAGCTCAAAATCACGTACAAGATTCAACACTTGCATCCTGTGAATTCTCTCGTCTCCCTCGTACTCAGTCTTCAGATAATCCCATATCTCCTTTGCTGATGTTAGAAACATAATTCGTGTGAAAATAGTTGGTGAAACTGTAGCAAATAAACAAACTTTTTCCTTTGATTTCCTTGTCTTCTTTTCTCTTTGTGTTTTGATCTGTGTCACGGTAGGGTTGGTAGGCAATGTAGGAATCTCGTAATCTTCTTCCACGACTTTCCAAAGATCTATAGCCTCCAGGTAAGTCTCCATTCGCACTGCCCAAATCTGATAATTATCTCCATAAAAAATAGGTGGCGCAATTGAAGAGAAATTAATTTCAGCTTCCATAATGCAACAAACACTAACATAGGTCCCTCAAGATGATTACCAATTGTTTGTATTTTATCAGAAAAGAAAACTAAAATAATGAAGAAAACTGAACTGACAACTCAAGTAATTGAAATGGAAAACTTTTTATTGAACTGAAACTAGTGTTTATAGTAAATAAGTTAACAGCTACTAACTAAAAATAGGCTACTAACATAATCATAAGCTCAAAAAAAAATCTCTAAAAAATCTGAAACAAATCAAAGATATGATTATACCTAAAATTAGCTAGACTATAATAACTGAAGCAAATTTTCAACAAAATTCTCTAGTTCTATCTGTTTTTACAAAGGAAGCTGCAGTTTGGGAATAGGAAAAGGGCTTGTAGATATAGAGTTAGGTAAAAGGTGATTGCATAAACCAGCTAGGCTAAGCTCGGATTTATTCCCAGCACCAGTTGTGCAGAGCTTAAAAACATTCTCCAACCTTCACCAAGCAGAAAGAAGACGAAAATATATAGAAGAACCATCCCAACTGAACAAATCATAAGTAAGAAAGCAATAACATTCTCCAAGTGAACCTATCAGAGTCTGCATCGATGATTTTTCAACCTCACTCTATACAACAATAGTTTCTCGAAAATAAATAAATAAATAAAATTATTCCTCTCTATATGAATAAAGTCATTCAAAAATTGGCAACTTCTCAACTATTGGTTTCTTTTTACTCATGCTCAAATCTTAATCTCTATACAAAATAAAATTTGCAATTTCACCGAGACCAGCCTCTTTGTAACATTCTGCGATGCGGTCCAGATAGTCCCCCCAAGTTCCATCAATGGAAGCTAAATCCAACAGAAAAGCAGCCTCATCTAATGCTACCTGTAGAGGAGTTTCAGCATTGACTAAGTTAACAGTCAACGAAAGAATTTGGCCATTTTTTAAAAAATACCATAGAAGTGTTTTTTCCTCGTATCAGTGGCTAAATTTTTGCATGACATTATTGTTTCCATGATGTTACCTGAGGCAGAGCCTTCCCTTTCTTCAAGTCTTCTTGTCTACCTTCTTCCGACACCTTCTCTTTGATGTACTCGATTTGCTCATCCTCCCACTGTGCAATACTGGCAACATCCTGAATAATAATACATCCATGGAAGAGAATGTAAAAAGAAGGGAGACAGTTTAAATCTTAAAGGAATATGTCAATTATAAAACAAAGTTCCTTGCCTGATATGTGCAGCCTAAAGTCCACCATGGTGATTTCAAAGCCACCCTTGCAGAATCTTTTGCCTCTGATGTGCGCCCTACTCTACATAAAAGGATTTACAAAACCCTCTTTAGAATTAGAACCAGTGAAGCACAGTGAATTGATATTAAGCATGGAATTATAAAATCTTTATACTAACTTAAGCAAAACCTCTGCATTAAATACAAAAGGCCTTCCAAATCCCGGAAAGAGATCCTTCTTTGTATAGAATTCCCCTGTCACCAAAGCAGAAACCTTCCAACCCCATAGTTGTCAAAAAGAGAATAAAATGTTTAAGACAACCACAAAAAATAATATATGAAATATTAGCGACTCAAACCAGACAAATTCTTACTTGATCCCCTTCCTCAAAATGTCGCATAACTTTTCGCTCCAACAAATCTGGAAACAGTCCAACCTGATGGCAGAACAATGATTTGCCACCATCAACAATCTTACCTTAAACACTGAACTTAAGAACTGAGTTGTTTTCACTTTCAACTATTTCATAAACATTCTCATGTACCTTTTTCAAGAGATAACCATCAAGATTGGAGATTTTTGATTCAGCAAAATCACCCCTAGTATAGAGTTTCTTGCCAGCCTCAGATGAAGCATGAAATAATTCACCATTACTTCCATGTGATTCATCAGCATCTTCTTCAACTAGGATTCTATGGATATATTGATCTACCTGGGTCGCAAAAGCTGGAAATAGTGAGTTACTTTTTCCACATATAAGTTCTGACAAATAAACTGCTTCAAGCTATGCGCTACTTGTTCAATTCCAAGACGCTGGGTCATTCAGCATCATTTATAATACCCTATATGATTTTGATGCATGGTTTCAGCTTAATGTATTACATTGTTGGCTAAAAGCCACACCCCATGCTTGCGAACTTCCACAACTGGCATCTCCATTCTGTGTGAATAGCAACAGTTGCATGAAGATAAATTAAGGCAATCAAAGCTTAGCCAATATAAACAAATGTATTTGAGATAAAAGTTGAAATAAAAAAGCATGAAGATTCGAGTCTCTTACCCAGGTGGAGCTGTTGGCCACCGCAGCAAAGCAGTCATAGAACCTATTCTCAAGGAATAGCAGTTATATATATACCTAAATCCATTTCCACAATAAAACTACTGAGAGAATTGATAAGTATTTCTCATAAAGTGAGCAAAACCTTATCTAACCTGACATATTTTCTGAAAGAGGAATGGCAAGAGGGATTAACCCATGCCTCGATCCCGGAGAAACTATGGTTTCACCTGTTTATGAAGCAAATGAAAGCTAAGGGTTCAAGTGGCATACATGTGGAAGTAAAAAGAAGCTTTCTATTTTCAGGAAATGTATGTTCCGGACTCAAACATCAGTTCTTATCCATCTCCTTGTAAGTGAATTTGGAGATGCAATGATAAGCAAAAACAAGATCAACCTCATTAAGAAATCTTTTGAAAGAAGAAACCAAAGACATAAATACCAAGCATTTCTTTAAAGGTTACTATGAAATAAACATTTTCCAGAAATGTGAGAGTTCTAATACCCCCCAAGTAACGAGGATCAAAATGGAAAAGAATGCAATAAGCAATCAGTTCATTACGATGAACATAATCAGACGACCAATCTGCAGAAAATGCATATCTTCAATAGAGTCTGCCTATCTTAATACAGGAAGCATTAGTCAAGATATAATTATAACGCTACCTATTGCCTTCAGATGTATCAATGAAAATTTATCAGCCAAGAAAAGATGTCAAGATTAATTACAGATTCATGAATTCAATCAGTATGAGTTAATGTTCCCAGTGATAATGACAAAAAGAAAAAAAAAGGGTCAAAGAGCCATAAACTTTTACTCCTAGTCAATCATTATGATCAACACCACTATTATCCTAAAATATACCATGTAATCAATAAACTAATGGTCTAAACTTTAGCAAGAACATGAAATTGAGTGAATCATGTAAAGCATTCTTGAATCATTTTAACTGCTACATACCTCTAGTTTGAAGCATTTTAAGCAAGTGCTGAAGATTCTCAGGTGGTTGAGTAGCAGCTACATCTTTAATGAATGATATATGGCCTGCATTTGGTTAACTAAAACCGTTTAAGTTGTCAAGTTCAACATGACCAAGAACATTTTGAAAGCAAAACAAAACAGAATCATATGCTCAATCTATATTCACAACTGACTGGCGTTTAGTTTAACCGACTAGCTAGCTAACTACAAATTGGGTTCTGACCCTTTGCCACCATTTGACATCCATTTGACCCCAAGCCCCAATTTCATTTTAAAATTAGAACAGCAATCCAAATACCCAAGAATCAACTGATTGTGATTGACTGTGGTACGTAAACATCCGACACTTGCTTCACATACAAAGGCAAGCTTAAACTAAACTCAACCAAAGAGGTACTAAAAATAAACAGCTAATCCTAATCAATTTGCATAAATATGCCCACAAGTTAGTTAAAGAAATAAAGTAAAATGAACCCATTTTCTAAAAAAGTAAGCTGACATAACAACATAAAATAGCTTTAGCATTACCATATTAGAGTGGCGAAACTCAAAAGTTGAAATGGAATGCAACTACGAAAGAAAAGCTGAGAAACAATGGCGGAAGCTATGATTTTACCAGAGGAAGAAGAACAAGTAACCCTGGCTCTAACATGACGGAGAGGAACTGAGGTAGCACAAGGAGGTGAGTTCAGCATTCCCAGCAGCCCAGCCTTCATGTTGCTGCTGAATTTGTGGACTGTGAGAGTGTAGACACCAATTACAGGGCTTATTGCTGCTTGTGGAGAGAATAAGATAAGACACCCAACCAAACCAAATCAAACGTGACATAACCACGACCATACATACACAAATAGGTCAGTTTCATCAATTAACTCCCCTTTTCCAAAAATTATTACGAGGCGTAATTCGATAATATTATTAAGGGTAATTTATAAAAATAATTACTTTTATTTGTCTCAATTTACATTTTAGTTACTTATGTATGAAATGTTACGTTTTAGTCACTTATATTATTATTTTGTTACGAAGTGATCACTTTACCGTTAAGTTTCGTTATCTCTCTAACGGTAATCTTACGTGGCAGTCTAACTAGATTTTAAGTGCTATCTTAGATTTCTAAATAGGATGAAAATAGATTCTTAATTAAAAAATTTAATTAATTAAAATTTTTAAACCTAAACCTTAACTAAAAAAACAGTTCATCTCCTCTTTTTAATTTTTCTTCCATCTCTTCTGTTTTTTCAATGGGTTTTTTTTTCTCATTTGATTGGAAAAACTATTATTAAGATCAAAATAGTTGAAATCAAATTGAATGCTTTATAAAGATAGATTCAATAGAGGGTTCAGGTATGTCTTCTTTGCATTCCTCTATCTCTTTTATTCAATACTGAACAAAAAAGATTAGATTTTTTATTGTTTAATGAAAACCCTAAATTAAAATTCTTGATATTTTCTTCTACTTTTTGAAATTGTTTGTAAACATGTATTTTATTTTGCGTCAGTAGACATCCCATAAAATACAGCTTGAAACATGTTTTTATGAACATATATCATTCAAGCTAATTTTAAAATTTTCAGAAAATGGTTGTTACTTTTACTGTTCTTGTTCTTAAGAATTATGTTTTCTAGTTCTTTCACAGTTCTTGAATAATTGGTTTCTCAATCAAATTTTTTCTAATCTGAATCAACTTGTATGTTCACAATCTCTTTGTGGGTATTCCAGATTATTCTTTCTTATTGTTGATTTCAACTATTTTGATCTTAATAATAGTTTTTCTAGTCAAATGAAAAAAAAATCCATTGAAAAAAATAAGAGACAGAAGAAAAATTAAAAAGGGGAGATGAACAGTTTTTTTAGTTCATGTTTAAGTTTGAAAATTTTAATTAATTAATTTTTTTAAATTAAAAATATATTTTCATCCCATGTAGAAATCCAAGTTGGCACCTAAAATCTAGTTGGACTGACACCTAGGATTACCGTTAGAGAGATAACGGAACTTAACGGTAAAGTGATCACTTCGTAACAAAATAATAACATAAGTGACAAAACGTAACATTTTAAAAATAAGTGACTAAAATGTAACCTGAGGCAAACAAAAGTGATTATTTTTGTAGATTACCCTATTATAAATTGACATAATTTTACTAATTATATAATTTTTTTAATTATCATTTGATCACGCAATTAGGATGACTAGAAAGTTAAATTAATCATATTCAATTAATAATAAACTTTCATGTAAATCAAATGTTTGGAATTATTTTAAAAGAAAATTCATGTAACAGTATTATTCGTTTGAATTTAATAATATTATTATAAATCTAGAAGTATCAAATTAATCAAATCAAAATTAAGGTATTAATCCAAACTTTAGCATAAAAGAGAGATTATTATCATAATTACACACAAAAAAAATTACAAGTGTTATTCTCGGATTTAACTCTCTTCCATCACTTTTTTTTTTTGGTGAAAAGAAACATCAATTACATAAAGCAACCATTAATTTTATCCTCTTGAAGTAAATCTAAAATGTCCCTAGGAGCCTCATCCATAATTTGTAAGCTTGATTTCCAACTCAAACTGAGTTTAGCAAGACGATCCGCTACCAAGTTTTGATTTCTTGATATATGCTTAATCCTCCACTCCCCTTCTGATTGCATGATGCGAAGAGTCCTTCGGAGTACAGTGATTCCTGAATCTTCCGAATCCATATCATTCAAGATTTGGGCAACTTCAAGATTATCAGTCATGATAATAGTTTTTTTATATCCCTTATTAAGTAAAATAAGGATACCGTCTAGAATGGCCCAAACTTCAGCTTCAAATGGAGAACACACGCCTAGGAATCTGTTAAATCCCACTATCCAATTTCCATTCTGATCACGAGCCACGCCTCCTATTGCAGCATAACCAGAATCTCTGGTCACTGCTCCATCAGTGGATAAAAACACCCAAGTATCATCAAGGTTGACCATCAAAGGATATTTCTGCTTGTTGTTAATGATATCTCCAACATGAGAGATGTAATTACGGCCCCAACAGCTAGAAACTTTCACCACTTCCGATGCCGTCCATGAAATATGTTGGAAGATAAATAAACTCCTGTTCTTCCATAAACGCCAAACAACTAGTCCAAACAGGCAAGACCACACGAGACCATAATCCTGCAATCTTTCATGAAAACAAAGGTTAAGAATAAGCCAATCCTGAAGAGAGACAGAGAAAAACCTTTGTTTTAACTTATTTGGAATCACAAGTCGCCACACTTCTTTCGCAGAGGGACAATCCCGAAGAACATGAACCAAATCCTCAAATTCGTGGCCACATATAGAACAGGAACTACAATGACTGAATCCCCTTCTAACTCGTTCCGAATTTGTAAGAAGTTTTTGTTTGAAAGCAAGCCAAAGGAAAACTCTTACTCTTTGAGGACCTGGATATTTCCAAACAATCTTCCAATAATCCTCCTGGGAATTCCAAGAGTTCTCTTTCAAATGCCAATAGGCACTGCGAACTGAGAAGACTCCAGAAGCTGACTTGGTCCAAATAATCCTATCTGGTCCAGAGTCAGGGTGAGGAGGAGGAATGCTAATGATTCTATTAATAGTATCTTCAGACACCCAGACACGAAATAGATCCAAGTTCCAGCAACCATCAGAATTGACCATTTCCCTAACACAACAATCCAAATTAAGGTTAGCATAAGAAGGAATTGAAGAGATTAAAGGGCCCATACCTGGAATCCAAGGATCTTTCCAACAACGAGCACTAGCACCATCTCCAATAGACCATGCAAGATTTTCTCGAAGCAACGGCCATGTCTTAGAGAGAGCCTTCCATAAATGAGAGCATTGACTTTTATTAATAGAATCTGGGAAATTATCTTTCCAACCATATTTGGCACGAAGGACACGAACCCAAAGTGCATTACTTTTAGACACTAGATTAAATCCAATCTTCAAAAGGAAAGATGAATTTTGATCTTCCAGATGTCTGAATCCAAGACCTCCCCGAGACTTCGGTTGACAGATAGAATTCCAACCCACTAGAGATAATTTAGGATGCCCATCAGAACTACCCCAAATAAACTTTCTGACCAACCTTTCAATGTCTGCACTGACACCTTTCGGAATCATCAAGGATTGCATTAAGTAATTAGGAATGGAGAGAAGTACCGATTGCGCCATCGTAATTCTCCCTGCAATAGACAACTTCCTAGCATCCCAATTCTGCAGTTTCTTCCTCACTTTGTCCACTATAAAGCTCAGGGTACTTTTGGTGATCCTGTCATGTAAAAGAGGGACACCTAGATATGTACCAAGGTTTCGGACTTCTTGGAACCCAAAAAGTTGGTTAATTTGATTGCGAACATCAGTTTCAGTATTCTTGGAAAAGAAAATGTTACTTTTCCTAACACTGATTCGGTGTCCTGAAATATCACAAAAAAGTTTTAGAATGTTATCCAGTAATCGAGCTTGGTCAATATGAGCTTTACAGAAGATCACTAAATCATCCGCAAAGAACAAATGAGAAATTGAAGGACCTGCACGAGAAAGATGAATTGGGACCTATTTTCCAGATTCTATTTCTGCCCTAATAAAGTGACCTAACCATTCCATGCAAAGCACAAATAAGTAGGGCGACAAGGGACAACCCTGGCGAATTCCTCTCTTAGGTTTGAATTTCTGAGTAGGCACCCCATTCCACAGAATTTGCATAGAAGATGAAGAAATAGCTGACATGATAACTTTCCTTAAATAGGCAGGGATATTGGCAGCTAACAAGGAAGCACTAATAAATTCCCAGTTAATTCTGTCATAAGCTTTCTCCAAATCTAACTTAATAGCCATCCATTTCCTTCCTTTTCTATTACAGCGCATAGAGTGTATGATCTCTTGAGCTAAAATGATGTTATCAGAAATGTTTCGCCCAGCTATGAACCCAGCTTGTTCTTGGGATATAAGCTTGGGAAATACCACCTTAAACCGATTGGCAATAACTTTCATAACCAGCTTGTAAAGAACAGAGCATAGACTAATGGGCCTAAATTGGGTAAAATCCTCAGGATTCTCTTTTTTAGGGATTAACACAATCAGCGTATTATTCAATTCTGGATCTATCTGTCGTCCATCAAAAACATCTTTTACCCATTGACAAACATCATTCCCAATAATATCCCACTGACTTTGAAAAAAGTGAGCATGGAAACCATCACTTCCAGGAGCTTTCAACGGAGCCATGTCAAACATTGCCCTTTTAATCTCCTCATTAGTGACAGAAGCCTCCAAAAAATTAACTTCTGAATAATTAAATCTAGGGAACCCATCAATGGGAATATCTCTCAAGGTAGAAGAAGTCTCTCCATAAAGTCCTTCAAAGAATTCCACCGCCTTGGCCCGCAGGATGTCTTGATCTGAACACCATTCCCCACTATCAATGCGTAAGGCAAAGATACGGTTGAATTTCCTTCTTCTCAAAGTACGGCTATGAAAAAACTTTGTATTACGATCCCCCAATTGAAGCCAATCACAATGAGCCTTTTGTCTCCAAAGTAGGTCTTCGTGATCAAGAACATTTTCCAATTCGTCCCGAATTTCTAATTCCTTTCCAACTAAATACGTTGAGGGAGAGTGCTCCAAGGATTTTTGAATGTTGTTAAGCGATCTCATAAGGTTTCTCTTACGAGTACTTAAAAAGCCATAGATATTCCTGTTCCATTCTTTAGCAAAAAAAGTAAAATTATTTAAAGATTCAAAATATTACCTGCGAAGTTCCACCTTTCTCTAACAAGATTAGAGAAATCCCTATGTTTCGTCCATCCTGCTACAAACCTGAAAGGTCTACCCTGAATGGAGCTACAATCAGATCTAGTAGATAACAAAAGAGGCCTATGATCAGATTTAATACGAGTGAGATGATAAACAGAGTAATGTGGAAAAGCAGACACCCAATTGTCATTAGCTAAGGCCCGATCAAGTCTGACAAAAGTATTGCCTCTTTGCCAAGTAAAAGCAGGTCCAATGAATCCCAAATCCTGCAACTCACAGGAATCAACAAAATTACCAAAAAATCACAACGCTTACCAACGGAAACAGGACTCTTTTTATCTGAATGAGATAAAATTGCATTAAAATCCCCCATAATTAACCAAGGAGAATTAAGGTTAGGATTAGCTGATTTTAAATCTTCCCAAAGAGCCTTCCGTTTAGACCTGTCAGGACTTCCATAGACAAATGAAATAAAGAAAGAAATATTAAGATTAAAACTATTAACACGTAAGAAAATAAACTGAGGATGACTTCGAACAATATGGATTTGAATAGACTCCTTCCATCCAACCCATATGCCACCTGAAAAACCAACAGCTTCAACCCGATGTGAATAGTTAAACCCCAAATTTTCAATAATAAGATTAGCCTTTTTACCACTCACTCTCGGTTCCACCAAACAAACAATATCAGGCCTATGCTCAGCATTGTATTCTTGAAAGACTCGTAAAAATTTCCTGCTAGCGCTCCCTTGACAATTCCATGAAAAAATTTTTAGATTTAAAACCATAATAAATATAAAAACTAAATTATATAAAAATTACACCAAATCCGTAATAGCAAATAAACAAAATATCAAAACAAATAATAATAAAGAGGATATCCTTACTGCCCAGGGACATTAACTCCCTCTTTTTGCCCATCAATTTTGAGGCTAGAATCAACCTCACCATTACATTTTGCAAAAGACGAGATACTCTCGGCAAGGACTTCCATCGATTCCTTCAGAGGTATTCGCTGGACTCCCGAATTTTTGAAGCGAACATTGCTTCCATGGAGGAGTTTATTCTGTTTTTTAAAACTTCCTCTACCTTTATTTTTAAAGGATTTACCCGAACCACCAGGAAGCACAAGAGAAGGATGAGCATTTTTTATTTCCTTGGCTTGGGTGTTTTCATGGAAGACAACCGCCGAATGTCTACCCGAGTCAAGATTACCAACATCCAGAGAAACTGCAGTTCGCCTTGGTTCCTCCAAATCAGTTTGATTTTTGATCCTTTAAAATTAGGGCCACTAATTCCCATCAGACCCACCTCCTTTGAAAAATTTTTATTATTATGGTTTCTTTCTCCAAATATTCGATCCTTATTAGGAGTAGCAGAAATTTTCTCCATCGAATTGCCATGCATAATTTCCTTCCCTTTATTACGCCTGGTATCCGGCAGAAAACCCTCAAAATCATCTTCGTGCATATCCTTATTAATAAGGGTTCTAAATCGGGAACCATCTTTCCCATTCTGTTGATTCTGCAAGGAATTTTGCACGTTATCCCTGATTTTCCGCCTTGATTTCTTCTCAACGATCATCCAAGGTCCGAAGTTTCCGTAACTCTTCTCCGCGTCAACCTTGGCCGTGTTTTGAATCTCCGATGACATTTCCGATGGTGAGTTCTCCTTTTCACTAGTGATTTCAGATTTCTTAAAAGGACAAGAATTTTCCACATGTCCATATCTTCCACAATGAAAACAAATTGTGGATAAAGATTCATATTCAACATTCTGCTTACGACCATTGATCAGAATATGAGATATCAATGGCTTTTCCAAGTCAACATAAACAGCCAATCTAGCAAATCGTCCCCTAGTCCTGCAATCTGTGTTCATATCCAACTTAACCACTTTACCAACCATTTCCCCTATCTCAGTGATGATTTTATGATTATACAAATATCCAGGTAAACCAGGAAATCTAATCCATGCCATCACAACACTAGGGTAAGCTTGTGTAGGATCAAAGGCTATCGTCCAAGGCTGAACTGTCAAATATTGACCAAAAATAATCCAAGGTCCTTCAGCAAGTGCCCTTTCACAATCCAACTTGTTCTGGAATTTTACCAAAAAATAACCATTTTCAATATCCATCATATGTAGAGGCGCTGAGGGTCTCCACAGGTTGTACAATTTATTCTGCAAAACCGAAAAGCCAATGTTACGACCAAGGAGTTTTAAAATCACTGTGTTTTCCATACCTTGAATAAGGATTTTGTGAATCCTTTCCGAGAAGGAAATGGAAGGTACGCCATCCACAACAGTTTTTTGAATGTCCCCATCCAAAATATTCAGATCATCGTTTTCTTCCAGATCAATAAGAGTATCCTTAGAGGGTTGGCCTACAAGCATATCCCTCCACGAGATGGATTTTTCTGGGGATGAGTCGATCAACATATTTTTGTTTATATCAGCATCATCTTCTCTGAACCGAACTTTCTTAGGGATCAACTCCTCAGTGATGGATTTTTCAGAATCATTATTTTCACAGAGAGAACTCATAACTTGTGTCTAGAGTTACTTTCCTCTCTTCCATCACTTTTTTTTGTGCATTATTACATATTTATGAGTAGTTAATAAGTATAGCACTTCGTAAATGCTCCTATCCAATTATTTTATGTAATTTAAATTAAAATGATTAAAACAATTTCCTCGCCAAATTTAATTTTATTCAATTTCTTTTTTTATGTGATTTCTTCCTTCCTCTCACCTTCTTTCACTATTAAAAGAAAAAATTTAGGGTTTTGATAATTTTTTTGATTTTTTTCCTTTCTTCATCAACCCTTCACTATTAAAAAAAATTTTAGGGTTTTGAACAATTCAAAATCAGCAATGGAAGGATCACAGGCCGAGCAAAAAAATATAAGGATTACATAATCAAGTTCATTCCTATTTTTAGTGATTAAAATCAATGGTTTTTAATCTTTTCATTCAACTATGAAATAGTTATTGAATTTAGTTCATAACAATTTTTTTATTTTTTTATTTATTAGAAACAAAAAAAAAACAAAATTGAAGTAAAAATGTGAGGAGTAACCCTTTTCAAATTTCCGTCAATATATATATGCAATGGAGAGTGAGGAGCTTCTTATTTGTTTTGTTTTTTAAGTTTTGGTTTATACCTAGATTGCAAAGCTGTTGCAAATTGCACATTTATTGTGTATTAAGTGCATAATGAAATTCTTGTTAAAGCCTCTGTATGAATTCAGTTTGTAGTGTAAGATTAGTTACTTTGGATTATTGGCCATTTCTTGTCATGTTATTGATGTAATTTCTATCTATGTAGATATCTGGTGCTGTATTTTCTTTCTTTGAAGTCTTTCAATCAATTTGGGTCTTCTTTTCATAATGCTATTATTGTTTTTTCACTTTTACATTTAAACACTTGAAAGAAGAGAAGTAAATATCAAAATCCTTTACACTTTGTTTAAATGTAAAAGCGTAAACAAAAATTTTAAAAACAAAGGATTTTGATATTTAAATGTCACAATGTAAACCTTTACACTTGAAAGTAGAGAAGTAAAATTAAATTTATTTATTTAAAAACATATTTTCATCCCAGCAACTGAACATTCAAGTTGGTATTTAAAATTTATTTAGACTGTCATGTAGGACTGACTTCAGAGGAAACAGAGCTTAATGGTAGAGTGACAACTTCGTAACAAAACGATAATATAAGTGATTAAAACGTAACATTTTAAATATAAGTGAATAAAATGTAATTTGGGACAAATAAAAGTAACTATTTTTATAGTTTACCTTTTTAAAATTTAGGGAATTTTAAAATTTTGATTTTTAGTGATGTTGTGACAAAGTTTAAAGCTCACAATGAAAAAACTTATACTATTACAATTTCCTTGTTGCTATTTTGTTTTAATTTCTCATCATATAAATTTTACACCCTTTTAAAATATCTTATTATTGTATTATTAATTAAAACTCTAAATAGATAAAATCATCGAACATTTTTAACATAAAAATATAATTATAAATTTAGAGTAATAAAAATCTAATTTCTATTTTTATTTTGGTGAATTATAATAATAGGGTAAAGCTCGAACAACAAATACAACTAGTGCAACCCGAACCCAGACCACAGTTGGGACAGTGAATGCCCTTGGCCATCATGCCATCACATGGGGTTCAAAATTTGATAAATATTGAATAACATTTTAAGCTATCATGAATTACACTTTCATTATAATTTAAACTATTCAAGTATATAAATAAACAATATCATATTATTTTAAATTATTTATTGATACGACATATAAGAAAAATAATATTATATTGAGTATATATGAACCGTCATGCAAGTTGTCACGATTATTAAAAAGAATTAATGTTTTAATCAATATTTCTGTTAAAAAAATAATTTCTCTTTTTAAAAGAAATAAAAGCCAAATTAACAAAAAAATAATAAATATTAAGAACTAAATTCGACATTTTACCTAATTTATATCATAGTACATGTATATCTTCTAAGATCAGCTAAAACTAAATCATATAATTATTACGAAAATATTATTCCTCAATATAAATACAATAAAAAGTAATTAAAATATAATATAATAGCAAAAAATATAAATATAATATAAATATTTATAAAATAAAAATTACAATATATTAAATTTTTCTATAAATATATAACATCTTAAACACAATGATAATATGAAAAAAAAAAGAGGTTGCACAATATTAGAATAGAACAAGGATAAAAGAAAGAGTTTGATTTTTGGCTCGAGAAAAACACTTTTCCTCTCAAAAAGTATTTTTTTAAGGAATATTTTTGTCAAAAAAATACTTTTTGTCTCAAAAGTGTTTCTTAAAAGCAATACTAAACACACCCTAAACGTAATTATGTATGGAAAATTCGTAATGAATTTTTCTTGTACACTAATTAATTAAAGTTTTAAAAAAATAATTATTGTTTTGCCTATGCTTTATTGGTCCTTAATACAGCCTCCTTCATTTCAAGCAAGGCATCTTCAAAGCATTTAGCAAGAAACTCTGGATCAGGGATGATATCTTTAGCTACTAGAATTTGCATTTCAGCCTTACCAGCATAGCTCAACATGTGCATTGTTATTGCCTGTATTCAGAAACAAAAAATATCACTTAAGAAATCCATATATATATCATCTTTAAATTTTGATTGAGTGCCATATTCATACAATTACGTGTGCATGGGTTATGAATTTAAAATTTTTAAGTAATTTCAGTTTGGATAAAAATTGGGTTTAGGAAAATTTTCAGATAATATTTGGATTTAATTGTTTTGAATTCTGATAATTTATTTAGGTTTTTGACTTTTTATAATAAAATGGTTAAGATAGGTTTAGGTTATCAGTTGATTACTTGTGTAAACAAAGGTGCAAGTAAGGGCTTTAACATCCCAAAAAAACTGTAAATTTTTTATATAGTCCTTCAGATTTTATTAAATTATAAATTAATATAATGATAAAATTTAACTTTGGTCCCTAAAATTTATAATTCATTTTTGGAGAGCAACTTTTAGGCTCACCCTAGGGTTAATAGGGTTGATAGGTTTATATGAGTATGTTTATGTTGATTTCTTTAGAGGATTGTAAGAAGACCATATCTCAATAACCATATCTTAATATTAGCTGAAAATGAATATTTCAAGAAAAATAAAAAAATTGTAATAACATAATATATATTTATATAACAAATAAACATCGTCTCCGTTAACAGCCTTTCGCATCAGGAGCCTTAAGAGTGAAATATCTCCCTAAAGAAGAGGTTGGATGGCGTTCAAGAAGGTGGAGACTATTTTTGTCCAAAATATTCCAATGTCGATTGATAAGAGATGGTTATGGAAAGTCTTTCATTATTATGGTAGAGTGTGTGACATTTTTATCCCACAAAAGAAGGATAGTAGAAGGCAACGTTTTGGCTTCTTTCGTTTTAGGAGAGCTGGAGAAGCTAGAAAGGCAATTCAACGACTTGACGGAAGGACGCTTCGAAACTATCGTATTCATGTGAATATGGCGAAATATAGAGGAAGGTCAGCTTATTGGAGGAATGTGACGTCGAATTATGACAATTATAGTTGCGAAATCGATAGTAGTCTAAAAACAGTAAGGAGAGGCCGGTGCAGGAGAATGAGAATCGTATTCAGGATAATTTTGTGATGGTGAGAGATTATGGTAATCTTTCATCTTTGCGTTTTGAGTCTAAGGAACTAGATGATGAAGTTGGAGTTCCGTTGTCGGAAAAGGATTTGTTAGAGCTTGTTGTCTCCATTGATGATCGGGAGCAGTCAAAGGGAAAGGATGTTGCCAATGCCGTTACATGCAATTATTAGAACTTGGGGAAGGGTAATTACATGCAAATTGGGACTGTGATGTTGGTGGCGAGAATGTGGAGTCCCAAGATAACTTTTCTATTTTGACTGCATTTAGTGATATTTCTATGAATGATGTAGATAGTCATGTTTTGAGAAGAGGTTCTTTGATAATGAATTCTAATTCTAAGCCTAGAGATCAAGAGGAGCTAGCAATTGGTGGTCAGGCCCAAGAGTTAGTGATTGAGCCTATGCAAAAAGGAGTGGGCCGTGAAGAAAATATTCAATCTTAGCAGCTCAAAACTGATTGAAATTGATTACTTTAGAAGCTTTTGATGATGAATTTTTTGTCTACAATTCTAAAGAGGGTGCAAGGTAAAAGGAAAAGAGGCAGGACTAAAGTTGAATAGTGTTGACTTTATAGCATGGTGGTGTGTTTTCTTGTTGAGTGGCCGTTGTGCGTTTATTGATGAAAGTTGCAGGTGTTTTGGATTGGTTTCTTTTGTCTGTGTTGTGGTACTATATCTTGCTCTTTGGTGTGAGATATTTCCAGGGTGAGCTTTTTATGTTTTCATGTTGCTTTTTGGTATTGGTGGGTACAAGAAATAGGTGGATCAGAGAGACCTTGGGTTTTGGTGATTTATATGAATTATGATTTTGGCTGAGCAAATTTGATAGGTAAGTAGCCCTTTGTTACTTGGTGTTTGTGATGAAGTAACTCATAAGGCATGTGGGCGTGGAAGATGTGGAAGTGGAAACCTTGATCCTTGGTTTGCTGTTGTTTCGTGTTTATTTGATAGGTTTTGATTGGTGTTGTTTAGATGTTGATTATATCCAAATATATATTTATATAACAATTAAAGATAGGATGTTGCATTGTACCTGAGGTAGGCTTGATGTATTGACCTTAATGCTAGAGAGAGGGTTGCCTGCAAGTGAAATTTCCTCTAGAGGGCCACCTACGTTTGAGAGCGTGAAGGTAGTATTACAGAGAAGTTTGTAATTAAGCATACAAGCATACTACAACACCAAAAAAAAAAAAAAAAAAAAACTTAGTTCATAAAATATACAAGTAATAAATGTACAAACAATAAACTATACCTTTGGTCCTAACAATGACATTACGAGATCTCCAATTTTGTATGAGAAATAAGCCTCTAGAGAGTGTTTCTTCTTGTCAACCGTGGCCTTTGCTCTCTTCAAATACTCTAAAGGATCATTGCTACCTTTGTGATAGTAAACTGGAATTAGAATTACACCAAATTTGTTGCCCCATCGTGCTTTTGTGTTGCTCTTCATTAACTTGGACAGGTCCTTGACAAAGCAAAACTTCAATAAATTTCGACCATAGGAAAGGGGCATTAGAATTTGAAACCCGAAACCTGAAACTAACCTGCAACCCTGGTTGTGGTCTTATATTAACCATGGCTACCCCTGTTATACGTAGACCCTCATGCAAAGCTAACAACAAACAATAAACCCCAATCAATTTTAAATATTGGATATTTATATCCAAGTCAAAGTCTTGGATGAAAAAAACTTTTACCATTTGGGGTTCGATGATCCAAGTACCTAGAGAACCCAGATGAGACCATTCCAAGGAGGACATCATTAATGGTCTGCACCATATTTTACAGAAGATGAGGAATTGAGTGGATTACTGGAAATTAACCAAAAACAGCCTCCACATTTGAATCTAAAAAACCCTTCTTAAATGCTATTATCTCACAACATCATCCAACCCATAATATTTGTCATACAGTTCTTGAATGGAATTTAAATTTTAGTTATTTTAAAAAATTTACTCCAATTATTCATATTCCATGCAATCATGCTAATTTTGCAATTTTTTCCATAAACTTTAAAAAAGAAAAAGTAAGATGATTTAATTAGAGTTTGACAAAAATAAAAGTAGAAAAACCAAGTTTCAAAATTCAAAGAGTACAGGGACTAAGATTAAAATTAAACCAAGATGTTTCTCCGTTGACAACAGAGACGTTCCAAATTTTCCAGGAAGGCAGAAGAGTGGGGCAAATTTCCAATTTTACAGCTAAACGTGAAGAAGATGCCAAACCATCCTTAAAATGACAATAACTAATGATGGAAGCCATTAATTTATAAATCTGCTTTTAAAACAATCCAATTCCCAGAATTTAGGTTAAAATTACAGTAATGTTTCTTTTTTTGGCGTAATCATAGCAATAAGTTTTTTTTTGTTACTTACAGTGTCGGGAACGGCCCTTTTGACCAGCTTCATGTCGTCAAGCAAAAACTTAGCAGTAGCCAATTTCCTCGGCCAGAGTTCAACCCCGTCACCGCCAGTGATCGCCGTTTTCTCGTCGGAAACTAACAAGCTCCTTAGTACAAACTCCACCGAAAACAACAAGGTGAAAACAACTATCTTCAAGAACCACCACAAGACACCAACCAACCAGAACCAATCCCTTCCTTTCTCGCCCTTAATTACTGTCTTCTTATCGGGAACCATCTTGGGAAGCGCCTCGGCGTCATCCGTCCTCCTGCAATTGGCCATCAACATGGACATCAAAGAGATCCCATCACCCAAAGAGTGATGGATCCTGAAAACGGCGCATTTGTGCGCCGGCAAGACGTGTAATTCCCACAAGGGTTTGTCCGTACTCAAAGGACTGCTCACTGACAAATCCGCCACGTACTGATTCACTGCCGCTTCATCGTCTTCTTCGGTGGTGGTGGAACCTTGGGTTTCGTCGATGAAATTGCCCGATTTATCGAGCCGGTTGTTGACGACAATTACATGTTGGTCAATGTCTATTGGGGTTTTCCTCCAGTGCTCGAATCCGTTCTTGTCACGAACCAGCAAGCTGCAAAATCTGGGATGTTGGACCATCAAGGAAGACTTAATTGCCGATTTTATAGCATCCATGTCGGCGGGGTTTTTGCCGCGGATGATACAATGGATGACGACGTCTGTTTCCGGCTGAAGAAAAAGGCGGCCGGCGGGAGTCAGTGGTTCGTCGGAGGAAGTTTCCGGACAAACCATGACGGAGGATAAAAAGGGTAATTAGATTCTTCAAAAGAATCAACTGTTAATGGAAGACTAAGCTAAACAAAGCCGTAATTCGGCGAAGGAAAATACAATGAAACTGCAGCAACGTCCTTTGTACTGTATATAACATATGTCTCCAGGCTCTTGTATCCTGTATCATGTATCCTGTATCCTGTATCCTGTAAGGATTACTTCCTCCTTTAATTAATGCCTATATTTTAAATTAGTTCTTGAGCTTAAAATATATAATATAAGTCCGTCCAATTTTATTATCAGTACTTATATTATGCATAAAATTGTGTGGTCAGTCGATGTATTCTAATTTAGCTATTAGTGATAGTAAATTTGTAGGATTGATCTCTATTTTAATCAAGAGGATTCAATAGATTCTAACTACTAACTAAGGAAAAGCAGTGGTCGATGAGATATCTTCCCAGGGAGGCCAACAATATTGCTAAGGCATTAACAAAAATGGCCCTCTCAAATGATGAAGTATTACACATGTTTGATGATTCACTATAGAGATTCAAGAAATTCTACAAAGAAAAAAACATTAAAGACAGTCTACATATGAATTTGTTCTTGTAAATTGTTGTTTACATTTACCAAAAAGGAAAAAATTTTATACACATGTAAATAATGTTATAAAATAAAAATAATGTTATAAAATAAAAAGAGATTGAGAGAATAAAAAACAAAGAAAATATGAAAGTAAAAAAGAATGAACTTTATTGGTTAAAGGGATGATTATAATACTTCATTAGAGTCTCTATTTATAGGCATAAAAAGTACAAAAAAAGTAGAGATTTAATTCTAATAACTATTAGAATTTAAAGTACATCAAAACTTTATCTTAATCATGATGGACATCCACTTAATAAGATATTCATGACACTCCCCCTTAGATGTAATTGGTAAATGATGTGCCTCGTTAAAACCTTATTAGAAAAAATCCTGTGAGATAAAAAAAAACTAATGAAGGAAAAAAAGTACACAATCTTCTATTAAAAGATGCCTCGTTAAAATTTTTTTATCAGGAAAACCCAATGGGACAAAATCTTGGTTAAAGGAAAAGAGTACAACTTATTTTTAGACTCCCCCTGATGGCAACATTACATTACATCTTTGAGTTAACGCATTCCAATCTTGTGTAATAGTCTTTCAATTGTTGAAGTTGGCAATGCCTTAGTAAAAAGATCTGCTAAATTCTCACTAGAACGAATTTGTTGAACATTTATATCACTTCTTTTCTCAAGATCATGGGTAAAGAATAATTTCAGTGAAATATGTTTCGTTCTGTCACCGTTGACATAACCACCCTTCAATTGAGCTATATATGTTGCATTATCTTCGTATAAGATAGCTAGCATCTTTTCCTATAAAGGACAATTACATATCTTTTTAATATGTCGGGTCAATAACCTTAGCCAAACACACTATCGACTTGCCTCATGCATTGCAATTATTTCTACATGATTTGAAGAAGTAGCAACTAATGTTTGCTTTGTTGAACGTCATGATATGGCAATATCCCACATGTAAATAAATATCATGTTTGAAATCAACCTTTATGTGGATCTAATAAGTATCCAGCATCAGCATAGCTAACTAATGGGGATTTTGAATCATTTGAATAAAATAACCCCCTATCAATAGTCCCTCTGAGATATCTAAATACATGTTTAATTCCATTCCAATGTCTACGTGTTGGAAAAGAACTAAATCTTGCTAACAAGTTTACAGCGAAAGTTATATCAGGTCTTGTGTTGCTTGCAAGATACATCAATGCCCCTATGACACTTAAATATGGTACTTTAGGACCAAGAAACTTTTCACCATCCTCGCAAGGATGAAATTGATCTTTATTCACATCTAATTATCGTACAACCATCGTTATACTTAATGATTATGCTTTATTCATGTAAAATTTCTTTAATATCTTTTTCATATAAGTTTATTAATGAACATGAATTTCATCTTTTAAATGCTCGATTTGTAAACCAAGATAAAACTTTTTTTCCAAGATCTTTCATCTCAAATTCTTTCTTTAAGCAATTTACTGTATTTTGAAGCTCTTTAGAAGTTCCAATAATATTTAGATAATCAACATAAACAGCAATTATCACAAAATCTGATTCAAACCTTTTTATAAAGACACATGGCCAAATTGGATCATTTATGTAACCTATTTTTTAACAAGTATTCATTAAGACAATTGTACCACATATGTCTAGATTGCTTTAATCCATATAAATTTTTCTTTAATCTGACCGAGTAATTTTCTCAAGAAACTGTATATCCTTTCGGAATTTTAAATCCTTTAGGGATTTTAAATCCTTTAGGGATTTTCATATAAATTTCACTATCAAGTGTACCATATAAATAGAATGTAACAACAACCATTATATGCATGTTAAGTTTTTCACGTACTGCCAGACTAATAAGATATCTAAACGTGATTACATCCACCACAGGAGAACATGTCTCTTCATAATCAATGTTGAGCCTTTGCAAAAATTCTTATGCTACAAATCGAGCTTATATCTTACAACTTCATCAATTTCATTTCATTTTTGCACAAATACCCGTTTATATCCTATTGGCTTTACACCTTTAGGTGTTTGAACTATAGGTCCAAAAACTTCACGTTTAGAAAGTGAATTGAATTCTGCTTGAATTGCATCTTTCCATTTTTTTCCAATCTTTTATATTTTTACATTCCTCAATAGATTTAGACTCAGGATCCTCATTTTCTTTTATTATCTCAATAGTAATATTATAAGCAAAATTGTTGTCAACAACTGTATTTTTTTTGGTTCCTTCTTTTTCTCGAATTGACATAACTTATTGAGATCTCTTTATTTTCATCATTTTCATTTTCACTTTTAGGTACCTGAATCTTTTCTTGAGTTTTATAATTAGTTATGTCATGGGTCTCTTCAGGAACTCCTGCCTCCACTATAGGACCATCTTGAACGTTTGCTCCTTTTCTTTTACGAGAATTTTTATCTTTGAAATCGACCGATCTTCCACGCTTCAGGCATGGATTACTTTCTTTTGCACTAACTGTTTGCCCTATTAGGACATCAATTCGTATTGGAGCATTTTTAGCTGGTATGTGAGATTTAATGAATCTGATAGTTGATTTGTAAAATGAATCATCTGTTAAACTTCTGGTTCATATTATTTTATACAAGGATCTTAGACATTGATAATTTATTTCAAGTTTTATCCTCTCCCCTTAATGTTGGGAAAATTGATAACTCATGTTATAATTAAATATAGAATTAATAGCTCAAAAATATTATAAGGAGACTGATATAAATATACATTATCAATATCTTATTATGACTCATCTTTGTGCATTGTGGTGAAGCAGTTGGAACATATACTGTACATCTAAAAATTGTAAGATGGGAAATATTTAACTCTTAACCAAAATTCAATTATAATGAAGAGTATTTATAATTTATTGACTTGATGTGTACAACATGTAAATCAATACAATCTCATGTTGAAATAGAAAGTTTTGTTCTCATAAGTAATGATTTAGCTATTAGTTGGAGGCATTTGATAAACAATTCAGCTAAATCATTTTTTGTGTGAACATGAGCTACAGAATGTTCAACTTTTATCCCAATTGACATGCAATAATTATTGAAAACTTGGGATGTAAACTCACCAACATTAGCAAAATGAATTGTTTTAATTACATAATCTGAAATTAATCATTTAAACAAGCAATCTCGCAAACGAAAGGTTGTGAGTTAATAATACATGTAATTAATTTGTAGATGCATCCACCAAAATCATATAATATCAAAACCATCTACATGGTGAATGAAAGGGCTCATATTCATTTCATAAATGCAAGGCATTAAATCTTAACTTTAGCTTTGGAGTTTCTAAAAATGAATTTTCATTAAGAATAAGCAACAAATGAGAATTCTTTAAATTAAAGAATCTTCTAGTTTTTTAATGAATGTCCACAAGAATTCTTAATTATTTTTCGCATCATATATGATCCAGGATGGTCTAACTGGTCACGCCAAGTAGTAAATGCATTTATATTAGTAAACTTCTGGTTTATTTTAACATATGTTTCAATTGTACTAATTGTAACAAATTGATAATTTTATTATCATTCATTTTAATTTGTATCTATATATAAGTACTATTGTGACATTTACTACTGGAAATGTCTAAATCAATTTGCAGTCTATAATGTCACTAAGTCAATAAATATAATTTCCAAATAATTATATACAGTATTCGCTTCAAGGAATATGCCAAAATATTCAAATGCCGCCAAAAATCTATTAATAGCAAACTTTGAAAATGGATTTTATTTTCTAGGTGTACAACAAGTATATAACCAATGACTTTTCATGCATAAGTTCTTTTGCAAGTTCTCGTTAGTACTATTTTTCCACGTAATTTTAATTGAAAACTTATTTTGAATACTATAGAGTTATACTAACAGTTTTTAAAAACTTGCAACTTCAGGTGCATCCAATTATAACGAGCTTTAGATAGAATTATCATATTCTATTGCTTATAAGTAAATCTTTCATGGTAAAATATTTTGCTTTCAACCTTTTAATAGGGATGATGACAAAAAAACATCACAAAGATTATAAAATAAATATAAATACTCTCTTTTTCATCATTTCAAAATAGGTATTTATAGCAATAATGATTCATATGAAATATAATATTTTCCTCATTCACAATCTTAATATAAGATCCATTATAAACATCTTTTAAAACCAATGAATTAACCATCACAAGATATTAATATATTAGCTCTTCTAGAGCTTTCGACTAATTTTGTACTACTAAATATTGGAATAATATTTGTTTGTTTCAGTACCAAATAAGTTAAATATTTTCTATATGTAACAATAGAATTCATTACTACATTCTCATATCCTTCCTCAAAAAATATTAATAGAAACAAAATATTTGGGCAAACACCACATATATGACCAATAATATTTCATATCACATATTGATAACATAAGTTATCTTTACCCTTTGAAGAATTATCTTGAGAACTCTCATTGTTCTCTTATTTATTACTATATTCTCACTTTTAGTGGTCCATGATTATATCTTTTATTTTCTTTATGTTTACATTCACTTCGGGAAATGCAACAAATCTAGTAGGACAGACTTATAAACATACCAATAGATTCTTTATTTCATAATCACCATCGCAAATATGCGTGAGATTTCAAATCAAAATCTATTTATTCATGTTGTCATAATTAGCCTCCAATTATAATAAACATGATATAATAAATAAAATATAGTAAAATATACCTAAAGATTTTTAACATCATCGTCGCCACCTTGACTATTATCACGAGCACAAATCCATACTTTACTCATGCTTGTACAATAAATCAAATATCAGGAATAAGAACCATAATCCATTCTGAGATTGAATCTTTCAACATCTTGAAGATGAAGTTGTAAAGGTGAAAGTTTAAGGTGAAAAAGAATTTGATCTGTGGGATGGCTTCTAAAGATTTTGAAAAAAATAGAGAATCATCGTGCTGATAACGTGTTATAAAATAAATAGAGATGGGGAGAATAAAGAACAAAAAAAATATGAAAGCAATAGAGAATGTACTTTATTAATCGAAGGGGTGATTACAATGCTTTGTCAGAATCTCTATTTATAGGCATAAGAAGTATAAAAGAAGTAGAGGTCTAATTCTAATAACTATTAGAATTTAAAGTACATCAAAACTTTATCTTGATAATGATGGACATCCACTTAATAAGATATTTATAACAAATACGATATTCTATCAACTTGTTATTTCCACACATGATATTCTAATTAATGAATTTAATAAGAATTATTTGAGTTAAGATGTAAATTTTAAATTTTTTAAAAAATAATTAAATTAAAAATAAAATAAAAACATCTGATAAAAAAAAGTTGGACAAAATTTTCTCATTATCCACTGTTTACAGGTTGACAATTTGTTTAATTTAGGAAACTGTAACTTAACTTTGAGACTTTTACCTATCTCTGGCAAAAAAAAGGCTTTTGGATTATTATCTCTTTTAGATTTTTTGTTTGTTTGTTTTAACGTGGTGAATATCAATTTTTTTAGCTTAATGGTTAAGGGTGTTCATTATCTCAGGTATGGCTTGGGCTTCAGTCACACTAGTCGCATTTGTTGTTCGAGTTTTACCTTGTTATTGTAATTCACCAAAAATATATATAATTTTTTTTTGGTTACAACAAATTATTAAATTATAAGTATAATTTCGAGTCGAGATGAAATTTATTTATAAAGTCAATTGCATTACACATTTCGAAACTGTGAATATTTAAAATATATTAATCAAATTTTAATTACATTTAAACTAATAACATAAACAACTTAGATCAAAGTTATTAATACAACAGTTTGTAGAAAAGCAACTAATATTTAATGTTTAAGCTAATGACTAGATTAAGAGAATAACTAAGCATTCAATTGAAACATGTTGAAGTTTATAAATTAATTTAAAATATAAATCATAGTTTGAGGATGTCTAGCGTAATAAACCATTATTTATATAAACCTACTAAGGCCCTCGGGTCGAATGGGTTACACCCGTTTTTCTTTCAACATAGTTAGCAAGAAGTGAAAACAAAAGTTAATAACCCAACATTAGCTATTTTAACACAACTTTTTAACTTTTAATCTTTAAAATTTTTAATTCTGTCGTTCCCAACACAATTTTTAATTTTACTTCTCATTTAAAATGGTTTTTTTTTTAGCATTTACAGTACTGAGGAGGATTCTCTTTAAACATATTATTGTGTTTTAAGGTGACTTTGGATGGACAGTGAAGTGAGGTACGGAGCAATATATTATTTTTAGTTTATTTTTTATTTCATATGACAGTATCATTATAATATCTAATTTTATTATCACCACTATTTTTATATTAATTATAGATAGAAGTACTACTCATCTAAATCCACTTTTAATGTTTTCTTTTTAAAAATTAAATGACGATGAATGACAATTCAGCGAAAAATGAGTAAAACAAGAGGACCGCAGCCCACCTAATAATGAGTTTGGTTGGAGTAATTGTAAAGGTTCCGGTACTTGAAACTAAAATGAAAAGGAAGGAGTGGGCAAAAATTTCTCAGCCACATCAAGACACGACATAGCTTTGTACGATTCCGCACATGCCGATGGCGTGCCGACTTTTAACACTGCTAAGCTGTACGCATTACCTACATCATCACATCAACTATTGGTTGAAGCCGTACCAAACAAACATCACTAAAAAATTCATAATGTATCAATTTTGGTTATGAATTTCGTAATATTTTATAATTGTATAAATGTTATGGTTAAGTTTATTAAATTTTTTAAAATTAAGATTGAATTAATAAAGTATATAAATATCGAAAATTAAATTTAATATTATATTAATTAAAATTATACACGATTGACAAAAAATATTAATACGGTGATTAATTATTTTTAATTGTCCACATTCAAAATTACAATAGGTTAATTTACTCCATTTTTTTGATAAGGACTAATTTAGAAATCTAAAAGATCATTTTACCTAAAAAATAATATTGAAAAAGTTTTATACTTTATTAAAAATTTGATGGGTAAACTACAAAAATAGATTTTAGTTACTTATGGTTGAAATGTTACGTTTTAATTATTTACGTTATTGTTTTGTTACGAAGTGGTCATTCTACTGTTAAACTCTGTTATCTCTCTAACGATAGTCCTATGTGGCAGTTCAAATGAGTTTTAAATTCCAACTTAGATATCCAGTTATTGAGATAAAAATAGGTTTTTAATTTAAATAAATTTAATCTAAACTATCACATAGGACATCCAAGTTGACATTTAAAATCTATTTAGTCTGTCACGTAAGACCGTCATTAGGAAGGTAACGAAATTTAATGGTAGAGTAACCACTTCGTAACAAAACGATATATTAAATTATTAAAACGTAACATTTCAAATATAAATAACTAAAATATAATTTCATGTAAATAAAAGTGACAATTTTTATAGTTTATTTAAATTTAATTTAACTTAGTACTATGTATTATTGAAACTTGAAAGTTGAAACAACTATGAATTAAATGCTTAATTAAATATACATTATCTTTTGGCGATTTGTCAATCGAATCCATCCTTTTTATGTTTTTTTTTCTTTTTTTAAAGCAAAAGTTTAAGATGCGACATTCTTTATGATATTAGACGTGAAATTAGTGGTCCTTTTTCTTCTTCTTTAATTTCCTTTTGAGTAATGTCGATTAATACAGGAAGATATAGTTTTAAATATGTTAAAGTATATTATTTTTTTATTTATAGATTGAAGAAGGATTATGAATAATTTTAATTATTGTGTTAAAAAAGAATAAATATGATTAAAAATTATAATAAAATAACTTAAGAAAGATTTTTTTGTATATATTTAAAAAAAATTGATTCAATCACCTTTAAATTTTAATCTTCTGAGTGAGTACAACGATATCGAAATTTGTTATCACATTTTTTTTGTAAAGTCTTAGTTATCTCCAGATTATCTATTTGAATCGTGACTCTTTTAAACTCTTTGTTAAATATCACTAATAAAACTAGGGGAGAATTTGGGGGGCTGGAAGGGGCCCGGCCCCCCTAAAATGTAAAATTTTTATTTAGTCTCTTAAATTTTTAAAAATTTTTAAATTAGTAAAACTAAAGTTACACTTTAGCTCTCTAAAATTATAAAAATTCGATTTAATCTTTTAAAAATTATAAAAATATAGACTATAAAAAATTAAAATTTCATTCGAACCCTAAAATTTTGTTAAACCATCTAAAATTCTTCAAAGTTGGGTTTCGAAGTCAGTCATCAAAGAACAAAATTATTTGAAAACAGCAACTTTAAATAAATTAATGATTGAAACTTGAAACCGCTATGAATTAAATGCTTAATTTAATACCTTATCTTTGGTATATTATAAAAGAAATATGGGGCCAACTTATTTAAGTGATAGATCAGACTATTAAATTAAATTCACCAAAGTTTGGGGAATTCCATTGTCGACATTAATGTGGAAAGTGAAAAGGTATAAAAAGTTTTTCATGGATCGAAATTGTGGTTTCACATCATTTTTATCTTTTTTTTTGTTATTATAAAAATGATATATTATATTTTTCTTTTTGATTTTGATTTTTAATTTTTTCCTCATGAAAAAATTCAAATCCAACTAAAAAGGTTAAAAGTGATGAGAAAAAATCTGATTTTTTATTCTCCTATTAAAAAGAGATAAAGATGTCGTGGAATCACAATTTCATATAATCATTTCTCTTAAATCATATAGTTGCATTTTGTAATAATAGTTTATAATGTTTGTAGGTAATAATATTTTGTTATTTAGAAAAGTCTATCAAATTATAACTTTTGTACGTAAAGGTATCTTATAAATTAAAGACATAATTTTACGTAAAATTATCTTATAAAACAACACAATTCTATAAAAGGAGATGTCATTAAAAGATATATTCCTACGAAATTACATATCATGTATGTCGAAACTATTTTTTTTTATTTTGAAAAGAAACAAATAATATATAAATAAATTTAAAAGAAGTAGTATATGAACATGTTTGAAAAGGAATTTAAATAAGTAATTCGATGTGAATTATATATATGTATATATAAATATGAATGTATGAGGATAAATATTATATAAAAAAAATTTAAACATAGAATTGCATGGAGAAAATTTTAAAATAATAAATTATATAATAAAACAATTCAACCAGATACAAAAGGAAAAACACAAAATGAAATTAATAAAATAGTTCAAAATAGTATGTTAAAATAATAGGTTAAAAAATGAATAAGAAATAAATTTTAAGAATATAAAAATATAAACTTAAACTTAATTGAAATAAGAAACAAAATTGAGAGGATAATTTATAAATAAAGCAAATCATTAAAACAGAGCTGAGGATCGAAATAAAGTGCGCACAAATGAGCGGGGACTTGGAATACACATATCTCGAATCTCAAAACGCAGCGTTCAAATAAGGATTAAATTGTAACAATGCGCAAATCTCAGGGAAAATGTAAAAAATAAATAAAACATGATTGAGGCTTAATTAAAGATCGGTGCAGGAGAGGAGGGACTACATGCACAATTAGCCCTCAAAGACCAAAACATGCGGATCTCGATGGGCACCGGGTCGGGTCGCACGGGTAAGGCCTATACGGCACCGTTTTGGAGCCACTGAAACAGGCCCTAAACGGTGCCGTTTCATGCTCTTCATAAAACAAAAACAAAAATAAAAAACCCTAAACAACATTTGGCTATTTGAAAAAGAATCAAAATAAAACCTAAAGCCTCCCTTCCACTCTCATTCAGCCGAACCAAAAAGCTCTACCACTTCACCTCCATACTCAACGGACGGCAACGTATGAAGGTTTATCCTGGCCTTATTCGACCGCAAATCTGAGGGTTTTGTTATGCTTAACCTCAATCCTCATCTAGCTTCGATTACCACGACGTAAACAAGGATTCGAAGCCTCCTAAGAAAGATAAGTATTAACGCTTTCATTTATTTTGTTTTTTACATACAATGACGAAGATCAAAGAAAAATAGAAGCAAAAACGAAAGACAAAAAATGAGATTTAAAATCACCTTTGGAAAACTCTTTTTCCTATTCAAACTTTTGGTATAGATTTTGTATCGTCTCTCCCAAAAATCCCCCTTTACATTCAATTTCATTTCGTTTTATAGCTGAAAAATAAGAATAAAATAAATAAGAAAATCAAATTTCCTTGCTGTAATTTCTGTTATTTGCTGTCCATTGCTCTTTTGTTTGTTAGTCTGTTGTAGGTGTGTATGGCGTGGAGAAGCCATTAGTGGGCATGTCGACGTGGAGAATGAAGCAACGGCGCGCGTGAAAGCTGGCACGAAGGTAGCAGCGGCACAAGGGGGAAAGGGAACCCTATAGTTCTAAAAATATTAAACTTTCGGGCCTGGGCTAGTTTTTGTCATTGGGCCGTTGCAATTTGATTTGTATTTTGAGGCTTTTTATTTTGGATTTTGGGCTTGGGATATTATTATGGACATTGGACTTTAATTTTGGTTTTTTTTTTGTTTTGGTTTATTTTGTTTTTTGGTTTTTGTATGGCCCGGGCTAAAATTGGGCCTTACAATGTAAAGACTTATTTATTGAATGCTTAAAAGAAAATTATTCTACACGTCTCAAAATCTTTGTATTTTACTAACTTCATTTTTTTTATTTTTGTGAAAAATAAAATAAAATAAAATAAAGAACACACAAATTTTACGTGGAAATCTTTTCGGGAAAAAATTACGGGCAGAGAAGAAGAAAATTCACTATGTTGAAAATTTTGAATCAAATACAACAGGAATAGACTATGTCTATTTATAGGCTTGCAAAGCTATATTCTAGTAGGATTGAAACACCTTATCCTAATCAATATAAAATAGATGGAGTTTAATAAGGTTTAAAAACCTTATTCTAAAATAAAATAAAAAAAGTCTAGTTCTATATGGATTTTACTTTTATTTTATTTTCCATCGTATTTTATTTAAATAAGAATTTGGGTCACTTAATTCTAACAATTTTCATGTTTCAATTTTTTAATATGTTTTTCTAGCAATCTTAACACTGTAATATCAATTTATTATGAAGCAGGAATTATTCTGTGGCTACTATGCCCCTTCTTACAATGTGACAATAATTTTAAGGATCCATCAAATATAGTGAAAAGATGAATGAAAGAGCGTATTGATATATATAATATCGTGATTGTTGATTTAAACATTCTTTAGTAAAAGATGTACATTTTGCATTGACAACTATAGTGAAATTTTTTAAAATAAGAACTATGAGAACAAAAACGATTTTAGCTATTAGATCAAAAATAAATAGTTCTAAGCCTTAGATTTTGTATTTATCTTACTTTATTAAAATCAAAACCAGCAACACCTAATCTTTTAATTCATTTTTTCTTTTTACCGTCTAATTGAAGTTTTAGGGTGAAAAAATTTTAGGTAATCTTTGCTTTCAGATTTAATTTTTTAAGAAAAAAATGCAATGGAAGGAGTTTAGGTTATTAAGATTCATCAAATTGGGTATTAGGTACTAGTTTTTCTTGATTGAATAAATTGGTAGACCGTTTCATTCTAAAAAAATTAAAATTTTTTTCTTGGTTGATTTTAAGTACTTACTTTTTTACTCAATCAATGTAAAAGTTCTAGTTTTTTAAAAATGAAATGGTCAACCAATTTTTTTAATAAAAAAACAAATATCTAATACACAAATTGGTTAATCTTAATAACCTTAATATCTTGCTTTCAATTCCCATTTTTTTCAAAAAAAAATAGAAATTAAATATGAAAGTAAAGATTACCAAAAAAAATAAATTTCACCTTGATACTTTAATAACACACTGAAAAGAAAAAGAATAGAAAAAATGAGTGTTGTTGGTTTTATTTTAATAAGGTAGAACCATTTATTTTGATTCAATGGCTATGATTATTTTAGTTCTCATTGTTCTCATTTTAAAAGTTCTCACTGTAGTTGCCATTACATTTTACAACCATAATGTAGTAAAATTACAGTATGAAATTATACAATCTAATAATTTTAACTATCTTATGAAGAAAAAGTAATTGAAATGATTCTTAATCTTATAGGATTAAAGTGTGACTTCTTTATTTAGTTTATCCAACTTAAAGTTGAATTTATGGAAATAGAATGGTTAAAATTTATATGAATGAAAATTAGAGTTCTGGTCATAACCAATGCCGACTATTTCCTAATAAAAGGGGACGATGTCTAAAAATATGTTGTAAAATATATTTTGGCCATGTTAGTCTATGAATTGATTATATTAGAGATCCAATCTCAAATTTAAGATAATGAAATGGCAGAGGAAATAATTTTGTTTAACTAGTAGTACCACAACTAGAATGAGTTTTGACCATATTATTAGACATTGATAATGAGAACCAAACAATTAATTAGTAACTTTTAATTTTAAAGTTCAATGGATAAAAGCAAGTTATCGTTTGTGTTTGTGATGCATTAGTAAAACTCATTCTAAAACAAGTTTAATAGAGACTATTAAAGGAACTTTATCTATAGAACATAAGAAGTGGTGCTGCTTTGATGTGATTCAGGTCACATCATGGTACAAAGTAATTCGACGAAGTCGAAATTGGCCCAAACACAAGGAGCCCAAGTGCAAAATGAAACATCTCATGGGCTTGATTGATTATTGGGCTAACTATTTCAAAGACATTTTTCTTATTTTAATAAGTTGCATTTTAATTTAATCCACAAATTTTACTTGCATTATATTTAATATGTTGCATGAGTTATTTATGTTAATGCATGAGTTTGAGTCATATGTCCATATTATATGTGTGTGGTGTGTTGTTCATTTTATGTTGTTGTGTTTTATTGCATGTTGCATGTTAAGATATATATATGCGTATGATAGTATGTTTGGGTCATTGCTCGTAAATGTTACATATATGCGTGTGTCTAGTGCATGTGTGTTAATAACTAAGTGCTGTCTTGTGTTTATATTATTTATACGTGTGAGTCTTAGTCGAATTTTGGAATGATTTGTTGCAAAGTATGATGGCTATTTATATTGGTTGTAGGTGACCTATTGGTGTCCCAAGAGTGACCTTTCATTTAGCCGAATGCATGCACACAAAAATCTTCTAAAATATTCAAGAACCAGCTTTCAATGAAGATGCATTATGACCATTCAAATGTTACTCAACTACATGTCTTCATGCATTTCTTAATGAGGAAAAATTCATGAACAAATCAAGGAAATGTGCTTCATAAATTCAACCATTGAATGAGAATATACATGCACCAAAGTGGGGAATGAACTTCAAGGATCCATGCATCAAATTCATGAACCAAGAATCTCATTATGGCATGATTAATGGAAATGAATGCCCCATGCTGTAATGATCTGAATTTTACCGATACTGGAAAAGTGTAATTTCGAGTCTCCGTTTATGAAAAATGGATTCGTAAATATTTATTAAAAATATTTACGAAGTTAAGTAAGTGATTAATTAAAGTCTAATAAAGTGAATTTAGCTTAATTAGGAATAATTAAGTAGAAGGATTAAATTGAATAAAGAATAAAAGTCTAATTATAGAATAAAGAAAAATCAAGGGACTAAATAGGAATTAAGCCAAAAGGTGGCGACAAATGTATGGTGAAAATAAGGTAGATGTGTAAAAATATAATATGTACACATGTATTATACATATGTATTTACTTAATTGATAAGTAAAATTATAATAATTAAAGTATTATATTATATTATTATATTATAAAGTAATATAATTAAGAAATAAAAGAAATGAAATGAAGAAAAAAAAGAAAAAAAGAAGGCACGGGTAGCAGGAGAAAGAAAGAAGAGAGGAAAGAAAAAGAAAAAGGAAAAATTAGGGTTTTGATGTTTCAAGTTTAATTGGTAAGTCAATTTGATCCTTTTCTTTGTAATTTTAATGTTTATGGAATCCTAGAGAAGAGTGCTACATGAATTATGTCAAAAGTTAGGAAGTTAATGATTTTTTTATGTATTGATTAAGTTAAAAAAATTGAAGAATTATGAGTTAAATGATAGGAATTTAAGTTAGAAGTAGGAGAAGAATTGAATTGTAAAGTAATTCATAAGTTTTGACATAATAAGAATTAAATTAAAGGGAATTCAAAATTGAAGTTTTATGTTGAATATGAAAAGCTAGAAATTACTTTAAAGTAAGTATAAAGATGAAAACTAGGTTAATTTTGAAGAAAAAGAAAGGTTATGGTGATAGGACTAAAATAGAATTTATGAAAAAGTTTCATGGAAAATTAGAGAATATGATATTAATGATCTTAAATGTTGTGTTAATTTTTCAGTAGCTAATATAGTGCCGAAAGTGTCATCGAGGAAAGGGAAAAAGAAAATGGACGAGGAATATCGAGTGAACTCAAGAATTACGGTTTGTATTTCTAAAAACTGAACTTAATAGTTAATTGTTATGTTAATATTTGAATTGCTTGAAAATGTAAATGCTAAGGTAAGAATTATAATGTTTTATAACTTATTGAATTTGATTATTGATTGTTGTATCATGATTGATATGTGACAAGTAATTAACGTATGAAATATTTGAATGTGTGATTATTGGAAAATGAATTAAAAGGTATGTTGTATTAAAATTGAATTACATGTGAATTGATAAAGAAAGGTATTTAAATGAAGTGAAAGTAAATTAAGAACGGAAAGTAGAAATTGAAAGTTGACTGAATACCCTATTAATAATGTCGGGCTAGTCGAATATATTTGGCATGCCATAGGATTGGAAGTGTTCAGGGATATTCCGACTGTGTGTCGATGAGACACTATATGTATCGACTACTGTGACTGTTTCGGATTCATTCCGAAGAGGTACTCTGTACCTAACTGTGACTGTTACTGTTACTGTTACCCTTACGGTGTATTCCGGCTTCGGCCGATGAAACACTGTATATTATCCCCAGTGTGTGGGTTGGATCCGTGTATCCGTCCAGGTCCGAGTCATGTTAATAGGGATAACTAAAAGTATTAAAGACTGTTTGCTACGAAATAATTAACTGTTATTGAATAAATGACTGTTATTGTATAATTGACTGTTATAGAGCAACTAAATGCTACTGAAAAAAATGATTATAAGAGTATAACTAATTGTTGAGGAATGACTGAATGTTCTGTATGAAACCGATAAATTGGTTGATAAATATTGACTGTTGACTGTTATGTATTAATGGATAACGAATGTAGACCGAATTAAATGGTAAAATTTATAACTTATGAAGTGAAGTTAAGTGATTGAATTATAAAAACTGTGAAGCTAAAAGCTAAAGCTCGAATACATATATGAATGACAAATATTGTTGTTTTATTGATTTATGAAATTACTATAAAAGTTGCATGATTTTAAGCAAATGTTATATTTTTTATATATATACTATTAAGTATTTAGTTTATAGAAATACCATTGAGTTTATACTCAGCGTACGGTCGTTTCTGTGGGTAGGTTAAGCTAAAGAAAGATCGTCGAATCAGCATCCTAAGCCGATCCCAAACTCAACAAGGTAAAATATGTTAATTGTTAATAATGACATGTACCTAGGCTATTAAGTTAATAGAGTAAAAATGTTCAAGAATGGTTTAAAGATGTTAGGTCATAAAATGAAATATGCATGCTTGAAAGTTAATATAAGTAAGTTGTTTAAGATTGTACACAAAAATTTTAAGTCAATCTAGACCGTGGTACCACTGAGAATACATTGGTTGAATGTCTTATTGTCAAGTTGGGTTAGCATTAAATATGTTTAATCGAGTTTTAATCATGTTGAAAGTCGGTAAAAATGTTATCTTAAAGCCTAAGTTTTTACAGGGTTAGTAACTTGCAAAACGAAGCTCATTATAGGTCCACACGGCCAGGTCACACGGGCGTGATCGTGAGACACACGGCTCGCGCATGGGCATGTGCTTTGGCCGTGCGAAATTAACAGATTCTAAAGGAAACAACACGGTGTTCCCACACGGACGTGTAAGAAGGGTACACGGGCATGTCCCTTAGGTCACACGGGCGTGTAACACTACTCACAAAAGAGAATTTTTAAGTTTTCACAAAAAAAAATTTATAAGCTTCCGATCGAACCCCGGTTGGATTCAAATGTTTATGGTAATCAATATAGGCCCATTTAAGATACAAAATGATATAATTTTAATTTATGTATCATAATTATCCCCGTTTAATGCACAAAAGTATTGTAAAGACTGGTAATGCTCCGTAATCCTGTTCCGGCGACGGGACGGGGTTAAGGGGGTGTTACACATGCATTATACATTTGGTCAAAGGGGATGGAGAGGAATTAAAGGTGACCAATTCATGGAACATGAAGTTTCTTCATGGCTAAGCATGCATGCACGCACCAAGGGGGAAGAAAGTGACCATTCAGTTTATGCAAGCATCCATCAAGTTCAAGAACCATTTTTAATGACCTATGTGTGAACATCTTTATGTTAAGTGTGAACATGTTTATGGTGTGTGTGAACACTATTAGATGCCAAATTTGAGTAGTCATCTTTGTGTCTATAAATATGTTGTAACAAGGACATTTTGAGGTTAGAACTTTATTAATCAAATTTATACTTTGTGAGATTTTTCTCTTTTGGTTCTTAACTGAACTTTTGAACTTATCAAGCAGAAAGGTTTGTGGCATTCACCAATTGTCTTATCACTCCGTTCCCCACCTCGGAGTGTGGCGCCTTTCCTTATACCGAGGTTCTAGTGGTTTAAGTGTTAAACAAGTCTTAGCTTTAATATAGCTAAGGTTCTTTAGCTAAGACTGCTATGGGTTAAGGTTTTCCACCATTGAACCATTCAAGACGATCCATCCCATCTAAGCTGTTTTCCAAACTTTCCAAGTCTTGGGAAGTCGCATCATGCTTCAACAAATAGAGTTGGGATCTCTCTTGTAAATGGTTATTATGAATAAGATAAGCACATGGTTATAATAGTGCTAAAAGTGAATGACTTCTAACTAAAATATAAATGAATATTGTGTGTGGTATACTTCCACTTCAAATACTAAGAGTTGTAGTTCAATTTTTGGGCACCGACAACTCATTAGAATTCTAAAATACATTCTTTAATTGATGGCTCAAATCGAAAAATATCATCTTGTATATATAATATTTGTTTGAGTAAAAGACTATAAAATAAGTTACCAACATTTTAAACTTTCTGAGGGTTGTTAGTAGTTTATAATGTTGATATAGGTAATAATATTTTGTTATTTAAATGTATAACAAATTATAATTATTGATCAAATAGTTGTACCATAAAAACGTAACTTTTGCACATGAAGTTATCTTATAAAGACATAATATAAAATTATCTTCTAAAATAATACAATCCTATAAAAGAGTATCTCTTAAAAAGATCTCTATGAAATGTTATATCATGGAAAGATAAACATGTTGGATTTCTATTTAAAGGACTTTTCTATTAATTATTGTTACTGATCTGCTGGAAGTGTTGAATGTTTTATTGTATCTTGGAGACATATTAAAGTGGATTTTCAAAATAGTATAAAAAGAAGTGGTTTGAATCATTGCTATTTAACCCAAAACTGTTTTAAAAGAGTAGGGGCATTTTGAATTGTTTCTTGACATGTCCAAAATCAGAGAAAATCTCTGAAATTATTTCAATATTAAACCTTGGATATATAATAGTTTAGAATTAAATCTCTTTAAAAAGATCTTTTGTCCATAATAGCATACTTTAGTCCCGTTACTAAACTTTTGTTATCGTGCACGCCTTAAATTCATTATATGTTATTGGATTATCCATACACTTCAATCATTATATTTTACTAACTTTATTTTTTATTTTTCATGTCAATTTTCTTATTTATTTTTTCTGACAAAGATTGCTTACATGCCCTGCAAACTTATAGGGTGGCATGAGCACTATGAGAGGGAACCATTATTATCTCATGCAGTTCTTGTTTCTTTATTGTTCCTCTGGTGGATTGGATAGTTTCAGACTTGCAGGACACCTCGAAACTATAGTTTGAGGGTGTTGAATGGGAAATGGTTCGGTTCAATCATCTGGTTTTTACGGAAGCAACGCTTTGCTGCAGTTTTCAAACGATGTAACTTCAATGTTGAAAATATCCTATCACAAAGATGGTACGTGGCTTCTAACATCAAGCAAACCGAGGCAGGCAACAGAGTTCATGTTACTGGTTGCAAAAGAAGGTTATATGGGGTCCTCCAGAGCTGGGATGGGTAAAGGTGAATGTCGACGGCGTTGTCCATGCAAGGATGTCTAAAGCACTGGTCGGGTGGACTAAAAAGGGATATCAAAGACGAATGGTTGTTGGGGTTTAACAAACTATTGGGTGCTCGACTTTTTATGCTGAGCTTCGGGGAGCAATTGAAGCACTCAGGTTGGCTTGGGAGCAAGGTTTCGAGTCTGAGAATGCTAGTGTGATCAAGGACGCTTTAATTTGCAACGGGAGAGTGTTAAAGAAATTGGAAAACTCAATTAAGGCATATTAATAGAAGCGACAACATGGTGGCATAAGGTTTAGCAAAGATTTTAAATCCGAATGGCCTCAATTTGCGAATCTACACTGAACCACTTCTCGAAGTGCAGGGCAGTTTGGCTATTGATGCAGCTATTATGGTTTCTTAATGCTACTTGTTTATGTGTGTTTCATTGTTGGTATCTTCTAGCTAGCCTCTTGTTATCTTCTTGGTTTCTTAATGCTATTTTTTCTTAGGAGTCTAGGGAGCAAAATAGAATTTACGTTATAATAGAAGGACCCATACAGTATTTTTACATAAAAACAAGCAGTTAAAGTCAGACCAAATTTACTGTTTAGTCCGCTGCTCCTTGTCCCTGATCCATCCATGTCATTCAGTGACAAATTGTCTAATTTAGGAATCTTAAAACTGAAAAGTGAAAACTGACTTTACCATGCTTTGTCGTGACATAGTTTATTAATGTTCAGTACCAATTGTTTTGTCTGCAACAGTTTTATGAAAGTAGTATAGTTTAAAATTGCAAAAAGAAATTGTAAAAATTAGGTTTAGGTATTTCCTTGAGGTACTAGGTTTTTTATTATCACAAAATATAGGTGAATTTTGTCTCATGGGTTTGCACTTTTTATTTGTTTTTATTTTATTTTATTTTGTATTTTTTTATAATTACATTATATTTATATTTATAAACTTGTTATATCCTTTCGTTAAGCGTACACATGTCAACACTAGAGGCATTGTTAACTTTGCCTTAACACTCTCATTTGTAATATCTTTAAATGTGACCACCCATTATACCTCAAAAGAATTATCCACCCAGTCTTAAGTGTAAATATTATCTTAACATGATTACACTTTCAAGATAATAAAAAATTTATTTAAGCTTAACTATCTCGTAAAGTTAATGAAACATTTTCGAAGAAATCTTTCAAAAAATTATTAACGAAGCCGAAAGGTTCCTTATTAGACTATGGTATTTGATTCACCAAATACATCATTATTCTATATTCTTTCATATGTATGGCGTAACCCGATTCGTGTTTTTCAAGTTTATAATTCCTTACTTTTTTTTGAATCAAAATTCTAAATGCAAATAAAATAAATGAAATAGAAATAGATAAATAATATAAAAATAATACTAATATATATTAGAATATATATAATAGAATAGATACATGTACTTGATGCCCTCCCAAGAAAGGGACCCAAGCCCCTGTAACCCTGCTAAATGGTAATTCGACATAGATTCTACATCTTAGAACCAAGCTAATTTTGGGGCCGCTTTGTGATAATGGAACCAACCGGCAAAAAGCATTAAGGCCGCAAAGACCAATGCACCGGTACAATAGAGTTGTAATTCACTAGTTATTCCAGATGCTCGCCAAATCTGAAAAAAAAACATAAAATCTCATGATACATACCTATGATATCTCGAATTACCTTATACGACAAAATTCTTTGCCATGACACCATTGCAACAAGACAATCATGTAAAATATGAAGAATCGTCTCGTTACCAACCTTACATTGATAGCAGAGCGGGTCATCAACCATGCCACGCTTCACCCGTTTGACATTAGTTAGCAACGTCCCCTTCACCACCAGCCATAGAAATTGCCACAACCGTTGTGGCCCGTGCAACAACCAGACTAAATAGGATCCCTCGGGCCCCATAAATGTCGAGTCAAGTGCTTATACGTCTTAGCCACCGTAAACTTCCCCATCTTAGACCATTGCCAACAAACAAAATTTGGGCTTGCATCAGGAGGTGGCCGAGTGCCAGCTATGCGCAGAACAATCTCCCATTACAGATTAAAAGCAAACCAACCCCAATCCAATTCCCCGCTTGTACGCACTGTATCTTGTACCATAACTCTATCATCTGCAATAGCTGGATTGCAACAGTGATGAACTACAAGGCCAAGCTCCACAATCCAAGTATCAAACCAAACTTCACTGACTTGCCCTCGCCTATAGTCCAGCATATACTGTCTTTTACTTCCTGCCAAACACGTGCTATTGATTTCCAAGCAAAAGACGATTGTGCCCTATAAATACTTCTTAGGCACGAAAGTTTAAATGTTTTTAAAATTGATTACTTATATTATTTATAACAATAAACTTAACTGAAATTATACTTGTGTTTTGTACGAGATAAAAAACGACATTTTTTATGTTTTGAGTGTGAACTCAAAATTTATCGAATCAATCGAACAAAATAAAAACTTTGTTAACTTTCAATAAGAAAATGAATTTTCTCTTTAATTGAAAATTATGCTTTTTTCTCAAAAAAAATCCAACAAAATAACAATTAAGTCAAGAGTTTAAATAGTTCAACACATAGTTCCTAATTTTATTAAAATGGGGTTATTATATGTCAAATAAAAATGGATAAAGATATTATCAAGCATTTGCTAATACCAAATAATAGTGTTAAAATCCCCCCTTAACTGGAATTTCCAGGACCACTGCTAATCAGCTCAACACCATCCATAATCTCTTTGCTATTAGGCAAGCACGGGGCATACACCTTAAGCATGGATCATTAGAGAGCCTTTCTAGCCCAATCTTAAACAAAAAATGGCACGTTACGCCTAAATTCGAATTTTGAAATCGACATTATTGAGGAGACTTTACTTGAATATCACCCTGCCAATACAGTACTAGACTTAGATTGCAAAATGAATATGGTGATTTAAGGATATTGGCATGGTGAGTGTCGAGTTTTGATGGGTATGAGTTTGGCAATATGTGGTAGTGGTTCTACAGTATAGAGTTGCTATGAAATTGAGGGTTTAAAACTGATAGTGGAACGAGGCTCAATGCGGGGGCTAGTGGTGTGTTTGATGGGATTTTGGAATGATGAAGGTGATGAACGTTGGAATGAGGGTTTAATTCAGGGTACAACTATGTTGGTTTTGAAGAGCTGACAAAAAATAGCAAGAGTTGCTGATGGTTTAATGTTTTTTTTTTGTGCGGTGAACAGAGAGTTTGGAGATTGTTGATTAAACGTTAAATGTGATTTTAATGGGTTTAATTTAGAAGTTTTTTTAAGGAGAATGAAAGCTCAAGAGTCATTAGTTTATGGCTATTATTAGATTTTAATATTTTCATTTTTTTTTCAGGGCAATAGTCTATAAATAGTTTGTAAGCATTTGATATAAGATAGAGAAAGAAAAAGTAAGAAATTTTAGAAGTTAAAAATAATTTTTTTTTTAGTTCTGCCTTAAGTAATTTTTCAATTTGGTATCCAAGCCATGGAAAGTGTGACTAGTAATGTGCCGCTGCCTCGAGTAACGAAGGCAAACTACGGGAATTAGAGCATCCAAATAAAGGCTCTTCTCGAGTCTCAAGATGGTTAGGAGGTGGTCCAATAAGGTTTTGTAGAACCGACAAATACAGCATGATATACGGCGGCTCAAAACAAGATGTTGAAAGAGATGCGATCGAAAGATAATGTGGCATTGTACATGTTGTTCTGAGCTATTGACGAGTCGGGCTTTAAGAAGATTGCGAGTGCGACAACTTCAAAAGAAACGTGGGACATTTTGGCGAAGGTGTACAAAGGAGCCGACCGGGTTAAACAAGTCTGCCTTCAAACTCTTTGCGGCAAGTTCGAAGGCATGAAGATGAAGGAATCGGAAGGTGTCTTCGACTACATTACGTGTGTTCAAACCGTGGTGAACCAACTCAACTGAAATGGAGAAGCGTTAACTGATGCACGGGTTGTGGAGAAAATTTTGAGGTCGTTAACTTACAGTTTTGAGAATGTCGTATGTGCCATAGAAGAGTTAAAGGATCTAGCAACGCTCACAGTCGACGAGCTCATCGGTTCTCTCGAGGAACATGAACAACGTAAGAAGAAGAAGAAAGAGGAGACACTCGATGATACGAGCACGCCCCGCGAACTTCATCGAACAAGCCTGTCAAGCCGAGCATTGACATGTTGGCAAGCTGATCCAAGCTCGTTTCTAGCTCCACGAGCTCCGTCCACCTCAAATCCAGCTTATTCGAGCTCAATCCAACTTGCCTGAGCTAAACCGAGCTCACTCCTAGCTCATATTTAGCTCACGAGCTAAACCTTAGCTCAGCTTTAGCTTAGGAGTTTAATCTCAGCTCAACTTTAGCTCACGAGCTAAAGCTTAGCTCATTTTAGTTTAACTCGGTTTTGTCTTTAATGCATTAAATAAAATTTGCACATATTTATTTAAGCATTAAACTTGTCTTATATTAATATTTGTTATTAATATGTCATAGATATCACATAACTTAAATGTGTTCACATTGTGCTGAATTTATGTGTGTTCACATGATGTCTTATGAATTGTTTTATTTCTTGTAGGTACAATGCTCATGGACGGCGCAATGAATGCTTGAAGAAACATCTCTTTTGGACATCCCACATGCATGAATGAACAACATTTAATTAGGTGCATGTATGACCAGATTCAAGGTGTTTACAAGTTCATGTATTTGCCAAATACATGAATGCACAAAATACATGAATGCTTGGGTTCAAATGCACATTCAGTTACATAAATGATGAAGATTTATGCATGAATGTATCTAGAAGATCCAATCCCTTTGGACGGCACACATGCATGCATGGAAGGAAATTAATGCAAGTTCATGTAGGGCTTAGTGCAATGTATGAAGAGGTGCATGTAGAATTGAGGTTCAATGGACGGCATTTAAGGGAGTACATGTATTGGAGACGTTCATGCAAGTATGAGCTATTTAATGTTCATGTTTTTGAAGGTTCATGGACTGAATTTATGGAGGAACATACATTGGGACGTTTCATGCATGATCCATGCATTTTCAAGCTAACCATTCAAGTATTCAAGGTGCATTAAAGCTTCATTCAGCCAAGGGGGATGATGGAACATTAAAGGGCTGCACATTCATGGATATTCATGATTTTTCTTCTAGAATTATCTAGGTGTTTATGGCCGAATTTCTTAGCTTCTAAGCTTGTCCATTCACCTACTTTTATTTAGGCTATAAATATATGTTATTTCATTTGTAAGAGGTTAGACTTTTCACTTAATGAAACTTTGTTAAACTTTCATGGAATTTGTGAGATTTCTTTCTCTCATATTTCGTTGAGGACTTCGTTGGCTTATCTAAGAAGCCTAGTGGCGTCAACCCTGTTCTTCACTACCCGAACTTATCACTATTCGTAGTGTGGCGTTCAACATACCGAGGTTCCTATCTTGTTAGATAGTGGGTCGAGGTTTCCTTTACCAAAACTATAACCGAACTCAAAAGGCTAAATCAACGGGTCGATACCATTTCGGTATTTGGTTCTTGAAAGTACATTTAGTAGTTCAAACTCGTTCTTTCTTCTTTACCTAATCGAACCTAAACCGACCAATTTGTTTATACCATTTTGTTCCTACCCTTTCGTTCCTACCATTCCATTCGTACCTCTCTTTCTACTCTGACTATACTTACAACTCAACTACTCCTAACGTAACTTCTCGTAGACGATCGGGCAATCTACATACGACTCGACTCTTCCCGAGACGGCTCGTATAATTTGGTATCAGAGCTACTAAAACGAGAAGATCGTGCGACAAAATTAATCCCGGGCTAGTCCAAGTGAACGCAAGTAAGTAGGATCTGGAAAAAAAAAGAGTATAGAAAAAAAATTTTCGTATACCGAAGTTTTCTCATTTTGATTAGTTAGCTGCTGTTGCTATAAAAACAAAAATCTACGCAGCCGAAGAAAAAAAATCGTGTACAAAAAGTGTTTTATTGTATTTAGTTTGTCAATATAGTATAAAAAAAAAGTTATACAAGTTTGAAAAAAAACCCGAAAATTTTTTTGGAAAAAAGTGATTTATGCAAATTTTTTTGCTATTTGAACGTCAAGCCTTGATCTGATATAGTTTCCCGATCCATCTTCTGTTCTAAACCCCCTAATCATATACACGCCACACTTTCCTACCCAATTCCCTGTTCTTTCAGCCAACCTTAAACCTATACGTGTCTCCCTTGTTACCCTATTGAAACCGACCCCTAAGCCTACGATAAAGCCTTGGCAAGTTCGACTACGAAGTTGCGAGAGAAAAGATTGAGAGGGAAAAGGCACGAGCGAGTGAGATTATTCGAGTGGATGTAAAAGCCAAACGAGTGTAAACACGAACGGGAGTGACACCTTTTCCTTCTTCTTTTCGAGCGAAATTGTGAGGTTTGTGGTGAGGTATTTAATTTTTTTTATTTTGTTTTGTGATCTAACGTTTTCTTTTTAGCAACAAAAATCATGTCACGCGAAGAGTTCACTGAATCGGAATACCAATACTTGGTTGAAGAAATGCGAAGAATGGCGACTAAACGAGACCAAAGTGATCGAGTTTCTTCAAGTCGTAAAACGGAACCAAGAAACCCACGGAGATATACCCCTGACTACTACCTGAAAAAAAGTTCCAATCGTGATTCCTTTTCACCATCTACGTCGAGACAAAGAGATTCATACTATGACTCATATTCATCAGCGAATTCGAGAAGTGACTTCGATCGAAAGTCCTTTTCATCAAGAAATTCGAGAAGACGAGAAGCCGATTACGATTTTGATTCGTTCCAAGATGTCGTTCGGAGAGAAAGACATACTTCTAGTATATCTTCAAAGAAATCATTCAAGGAGTATTCTTCACGAAGTTTTGATTGTGAATCATACGCAAATAGTTCTTCATCTTTCGAACAAGATTTGTATTCTCATCGTTCTTTTGTACATTCTTGTAAAGAGAAAACAAAGAAAAGAAAAGAAAAAGCAAAAGAAGAAAAAGAAAAAGAAATAAAAAGAAAAGAGAGGCAAGAGGCAAGTAAGAGAGAAAATGAGCGAATCTTGAGAGGACTTGAAAAAGCCTTTGAAAAAGCATTTGAAAAGCAAAAAGAAAATGAGATTGAAAAAGAGAACGAAAAGAAATTTGAGAGTGAAAAAGAATATGAAAAAGAAATTGAAACAAAAGAATCGAGTGAGAAAACAAGTGAGCGAGTGAGGATTATTTCTACTAACCCACCTGTTCGATCTTCTTGTGAGTTAACTTTTCAGGTTCCTAGAAGTTTGTGCGACCAATTCCATCTACATTACCTTCCAAACGAGAGGTGTTTTAGGTTGTTCGAAAAAGGTAAGTTCACGAATGACAGCCACCCACTTGCAATTGAAGGTAAGAAAGGTAAGGATTCCTTATTTATTGATTCGAGGCCGTTTGAATACAAAGTTGCTCATATAGATTTTTATGGCCTTATTTTTGAAAATCTTCCATCTTTTGATTTGGTTAATTACTGTTCACATACTAATGTTAACGATGTTGTTTCAAAAGATGTCATGAAGATTCCGTCTTATGACATGTTTTATAATGACAATTTTGTTGATTCTTTTGGATTGGTTCATCCTGTGCAAATTGTGAATGTGTGTGATAGCAGTTTTTCACGTTTTGATTTGTTTGATTATAAAAATTCTTTGAATTCATCTTTCTGTTTAAACGTGCCTATTCAAATGATTTGTGATGGATTTGAATTTCTGAAAGGTTGCATGAACACAACTTCTTTGCTCGATATATGCGTTAAAAGATTTTTGCATGAAGTAATTGATCTGTTTGACTTTGTTCTTCAAGATAAATCTCTGAAATTTTGTGCAAGATTTCCATGCTTTGATCTATCTGTTCGAGTAGAAATTACGATGCAAAATTGTTCGAGTATTTGCATGTTTAAGTTTCCTTTGATTTACTTGCATGATAACATGTTGCATCGTTTCTTTGGTGATAAAATAAATATGCTTGGGTGTGCCAATTTTTCAAGTCTAATTGAACGAGTGAAATTTGAATCATGCGATGAGTTGATTATATTTTCCTTATTTAACATGTTGCTTGCTAAATCAAATGATCAAGTTCGTGTGTTCAAGCCTGGTATTTGCTACATGAATTCATTTTATGGAAACATTAAGCACTTTGCATCATTTACAATCAAAATATGTTTGCTTGATGTTCAAACTTTTGATAAGAAGGTGAAATTCAATGATTTGGGTTTCAATTTTGATTCATTTATTAATCACCTTGTTTGGCTACATTTGAAATTTTCGTTTCATTTCGAGAAGGTAAGGCCAAGCTATGTTTTTGGAATTGAATCAAATTTCCATGGTAGCTTTCCTTTTCCATTTAAGTCCATAGTTTTCGATAATACTAACCATTCTCATTTTTGTGAATTCCACCCCTCGAGGAGCAAGACATGTCATGGTGCGTCACCACCTATTCAAATTTATCGGAGTAGTAGGTTTGTCTTACGTTATCTATCCAAAGAGAGAAGATTCATTTTGACCGAGAAAGGTAAACCCAATCCTCAATTGTCTTCTCTTCATATTCGTCAAGGTAAGTCATCTGAAAATTTTCAAATATCTTTGCTCAATTCGATTGAAGTTGAAAATTCCATTGATTTGTTGTTTCGAAATTATTTATACTGTGATGTGATGGATTTTTCCTTTTGGCATTGTAATGATGTGATTATTATGTTGGAATTTGGAGACAACCCTTATGTTGTTCAAAAACGAAAGAAAGAGTTAGCATACCTTTGGCCATGGCATACCTTGCATGAGCAAGACAAAGGACCAAATGAGTTGCTATATTCGATTCAAGAAATTAAAAGGTTTTGGATGATGAATAATGTGTTTAAGTGCTTGCCATCATTTTCAACCAATTATCCCTTGATCCAACTTAGTTTTCATGTTTGCAGGTCTAACGAAACTCTTCTATAAATTTACGTATGCTTGCTTTGACCAATTGAGATTTTTGGCATATGTTCGATTGAATGAATTTTTTATGAACTATCGAACACATTTGAATCTGACTCCTTTAAGTTTCTTTTTACTAGCTGTGGTAAGAATTTTTCATGTTTGTGTGACATCTTTCATCCCATTTGATCGAGGAAAGCTATGCACGAGTCAAAGTTCTCCTATGGACAAACAGCTCGACTTGAGGACAAGTCACCTAAAAGAGGGGGAGGATGATACGAGCACGCCCCACGAACTTCATCGAACAAGCCTGTCAAGCTGAGCATTAACATGTTGGCAAGCTGATCCAAGCTCGTTTCCAGCTCCACGAGCTCCGTCCACCTCAAATCCAGCTTATTCAGGCTCAATCTAACTTGCCTGAGCTAAACCGAGCTCACTCCTAGCTCATATTCAGCTCACGAGCTAAACCTTAGCTCAGCTTCAGCTTAGGAGTTTAATCTCAGCTCAACTTTAGCTCACGAGCTAAAGCTTAGCTCATTTTAGTTTAACTCGGTTTTGTCTTTAATGCATTAAATAAAATTTGCACATATTTATTTAAGCATTAAACTTGTCTTATATTAATATTTGTTATTAATATGTCATAGATATCACATAACTTAAATGTGTTCACATTGTGCTGAATTTATGTGTGTTCACATGATGTCTTATGAATTGTTTTATTTCTTGTAGGTATAATGCTCATGGACGGTGCAATGAATGCTTGAAGAAACATCTCTTTTGGACATCCCACATGCATGAATGAACAACATTTAATTAGGTGCATGTATGACCAGATTCAGGGTGTTTACAAGTTCATGTATTTGCCAAATACATGAATGCACAAAATACATGAATGCTTGGGTTCAAATGCACATTCAGTTACATGAATGATGAAGATTCATGCATGAATGTATCTAGAAGATCCAATCCCTTTGGACGGCACACATGCATGCATGGAAGGAAATTAATGCAAGTTCATGTAGGGCTTGGTGCAATGTATGAAGAGGTGCATGTAGAATTGAGGTTCAATGGACGGCATTTAAGGGAGTACATGTATTGGAGACGTTCATGCAAGTAGGAGCTATTTAATGTTCATGTTTTTGAAGGTTCATGGACCGAATTTATGGAGGAACATACATTGGGACGTTTCATGCATGATCCATGCATTTTCAAGCTAACCATTCAAGTATTCAAGGTGCATTAAAGCTTCATTCAGCCAAGGGGGATGATGGAACATTAAAGGGCTGCACATTCATGGATATTCATGATTTTTCTTCTAGAATTATCTAGGTGTTTATGGCCGAATTTCTTAGCTTCTAAGCTTGTCCATTCACCTACTTTTATTTAGGCTATAAATATATGTTATTTCATTTGTAAGAGGTTAGACTTTTCACTTAATGAAACTTTGTTAAACTTTCATGGAATTTGTGAGATTTCTTTCTCTCATATTTCGTTGAGGACTTCGTTGGCTTATCTAGGAAGCCTAATGGCGTCAACCCTGTTCTTCACTACCCGAACTTATCACTATTCGTAGTGTGGCGTTCAACATACCGAGGTTCCTATCTTGTTAGATAGTGGGTCGAGGTTTCCTTTACCAAACCTATAACCGAACTCAAAAGGCTAAATCAACGGGTCGATACCATTTCGGTATTTGGTTCTTGAAAGTACCTTTAGTAGTTCAAACCCGTTCTTTCTTCTTTACCTAATCGAACCTAAACCGACCAATTTGTTCATACCCTTTCGTTCCTACCATTCCATTCGTACCCCTCTTTCTACTCTGACTATACTTACAACTCAACTACTCCTAACGTAACTTCTCGTAGACGATCGGGCAATCTACATACGACTCGACTCTTCCCGAGATGGTTCGTATCACTCGAGCAATCACTTCAAACCAATGCCTCAATCAAAGACAAAAAGGATTTCTATTCTCAAAACTTTCGAGGTAGATGGCGTGGCCGTGGAGGTCGAGGAAATGGTCGCGGTCAAGAAGGGCATTATGAGGAGAATGAGCAATCAAACCAACAAAATTGACGTGGAAGAGGACACAGTCGTAGAAGAGGCGGTCGGTCGAATTATTCCAACATCGATTAGTACAAGTGTGGCAAATATAGTCACTATGCGAAGGATTGCAACTTTGATAAGTGTTACAATTGTGGTAAGACAGGCCATTTCACGAAAAAATGTCGCATTTTGAAAAAGGTGGAAGAGACAACCAACCTAACCACGAAAGATGAGGAGGCGAAAGAAGGTTTTCTCTTGATGGCACACAACGAAGTCAACACCAACAACAACCTGGTGTGGTACCTAGACATGGGTGCAAGTAACCATATGTGCGGGCACAAGCACCCATTCAAAGATATGCGAAAGGTTGAAACGAGACATGTGTCGTTTGGAGATGTGTTGAAAGTTGAGGTAAAAGGCCAAGGTACCGTTTTTATTTACAAAAGGATGGGTTAGTTGGATCTATCCAAGATGTGTATTACGTACCAGACCTCAAGAACAACATTTTGAGCATGGGGTAACTCATGGAAAAAAGGTGATTCGGTACTTATGAAAGATCGGGTGTTACACTTGAAAGATAAACAATGGGCGTTTGGTCACTCGAGTTGAAATGGGGAGAAATCGCATGTACAAGTTAAATTTGAGAAGCGTTCGAGAAAATTTTTTGCAAGTCGATGTAGAAGACAAGGTGTCACTGTGGCATCTTCATTTTGGTCACCTACATTATGGTGGTCTAAACGAGTTAGCGAAGAAGAACATGGTGCACGGGCTACCAGACATGGACTACGAGGGAAAATTTTATGAAGAGTGTGTGCTCGGCAAGCATGCAAGAACTTTGTTTCAAAAAAAGGTAGAATATCGGGCTAAGCAACCTCTCGAATTGAGTCATACCGACATATGTGGACTGATCACCCCCGAATTTTTTAACGGTAAAAGGTATTTCATTTCCATTATTGATGATTTCTCACTAAAAACTTGGGTTTATTTTCTGAAAGAAAAATCCAAGGCATTCGAGGTGTTCAAAAAGTTCAAAGTGATGGTGGAAAAGACAACCAGTAGACACATCAAATCTGTACAATTCGATAAAGATGGCGAGTATAGTTCGACGACTTTCATGGAGTATTGTGAGGAGCAAGGCATAAGACGATTCCTAACTACACCGTACTCTCCAACAAAACGGTGTGGCAGAAAGGAAGAACCAGACTGTTCTCAACATGGTTCGGTCAATGCTTAAGAGCAAGAAGATGCCCAAGGAATTTTGGGCAGAAGCCGTGCAATGTGCCATCGATGTGCAAAATCGATGACCACATACGAAGTTGAATGATCAAACACTACAAAAGGCATGAAGCAGACAAAAATCAACAATTTCTCATCTCAAAGTATTCGGTAGTGAGGCCTATGCACATCTGTCGGATTAGTGAAGAACGAAGCTCGAAGACAAAAGCAAAAGGTTTATTTTTATTGGGTATGATGAGAAAACAAAAGGATACAAGCTACTCGACTTGATAAGTAAGAAGGTTGTGGTGAGTCGTGATGTACAATGAACCAAGCAAGTGGGATTGGAATAACTCAACGGAGGTAATCATCAAAGATGAAGAATCATCAACTACTACACCAACAATCATACCGACAAATCCTGAAACTATCGATGATGAAGATGAACCACAACAACCCAAAATGTAAAGTTTGCAAGATTTGTATGATTCAAAAAATGGGGTACAAATTGTATGTCTTTTGGCAGATTCCGAGAATATAAGTTTTGAAGAGGCGGTGCGGGACAAGAAGTGACAAACTGCTATAAACGAGGCGATTAAAGCAATTGACCGCAACAACACATGGGAGTTAACGGAGTTGCCGAAAGGAAGTTAGCCCATTGGTGTGAAATGGATGTTCAAGAGAAAGATGAATGCTCAAAGCGAGATAGAACGGTACAAGGCACGACTTGTTTCAAAGGGATACAAACAAAAAGAGGGAATCGATTATGACGAGGTGTTTGCTTCTGTTGTAAGAATGGAGACAATTTAATTGCTCTTTTCATAAGAGGCTCAATTCAAATAGCCGATATTTCAAATGGATGTCAAGTCGACATTTTTGAATAATTTTCCTGAAGAAGAAGTCTACATCGAACAACCACCATGGTACATGAAAAGTGGAAAAGAGAATAAGGTGCTGAAATTGAAGAAGGCACTTTACGGGTTGAAGCAACCACCGCGGGCATGGAATACTCGTATTGATACATACTTCAAGGAGAACGGATTCAAACAATGTCCCTATGAATATGCCCTTTACGTGAAGAAGAATGGAGGTAATATGTTATTTGTTGCTCTTTATGTTGATGATCTCATTTTTATGGGGAACAATGGTGAGATGATACAAGATTTTAAGAGCACAATGACACAGGAATTCGAGACGACAGATTTAGGTTTGATGAAGTTTTTCCTTGGTTTGGAGGTAAGACAAGAAGAGATAGGTATTTTTGTGTCACAAGAGGCATATGCAAAGGAAGTTTTGAAGAAATACAAGATGGTATATTGCAAACCGGTATCAACACCAATTGAACCAGGTGTAAGACTCTCGAAATTCGATGGAGGAGAACGAGTCAACGCGAGCAAATACCGGAGTTTGGTGGGAAGTTTTCGCTATCTCACTTGTACAAGGCCTGATCTTTCGCTAAGTGTTGGCATTGTAAGCCGGTTCATGGAGGAGCCGGTTTATTCACATTGAAAGGCGTTGAAGCAAATCTTACGGTACATCTAAGGAACGATGTCACTCGGGTTATTCTATTCAAATGTGGAAGATTACAAGTTGATTGGGTACTCTGATAGTGATTGGTGCGGAGACTTAGACGATCGGAAAAGTACATCAGATATGTGTTCTTTATGGGTAACACGGCGTTTACTTGGCTTTCAAAGAAGCAACCAATCGTGACACTCTCAACATGTAAAGATAAATATGTGGCAGCGTCTTGGTGTGTATGTCATGCTATATGTTTTTTTTTGTACGGTGAACGGAGAGTTTGGAGATTAAGTGATGATGGGTTATAGATATTTAGGTGAATAGGGAACGAGAATGGAGCTTGGGGAAGAATCGATGAAAAATAGTGAGGGTCTGTAATGGTTTTATGATTTTATTTTTGTGTGGGGTGAAAGAAGAGTTTGGGGATAAGGTGATGTCTATAGGTATTTTAGGTGAATAGGGAATGATAATGCAACATGGTGAGAAGTTGAGGATGATGAATGAGTTTTTAAACAACTAAAATTGATATTAGGTTAGTAGTGAGTTTTTTTTTAAAAAAAAATCAAATTTTATAATTTTTCTATATTTTTATTTCTAATTTTTTAAAATATTTTTAATTCCTTCTTTCCTTTTTTTCAAAGAATTACATATTTTCTATATTTATAAATTTTATGATTTTTTTGAATCGAGATTAAATTGATATAATATGTAAATATTGAGAGATGAATTAATTATTATGCCAATAAAATGTCTATGTCAACATTCCATTAATGATTTAATGAATATCAAATGTATAGTTAAGTGACTAAAATAGAAATACTTCAATAATTAGATGATAATTTATATAATTTACCCTATATAATACTATACAATATAATATATAAATATATCAAAATTATAAAATGCAAATTATTAATACATAAAATTTTATATAAATATATAACATCTTAAACACAACTATTACATTACACCACATTATTTCTCATATATATCAATTCTATTGAGGGATTCTCTTATACATAAATTAATTAAACATCTTTTAATTTCTTTTTATTTGTCTATTCTTTATTGGTCCTTAATACAACCTCTTTCATCTCAAGCAAGGCATCTTCAAAGCATTTAGCTACAAACTCTGGATCAGGGATGATATCTTTAGCTACCTGTATTTGCATTTCGACCTTATCAACGTAGCTCAGCATGTGCATTATTATAGCCTGCATTCACTAGTATATATATAGTCACTTACTAGCATGTAATTCGGATATGAGTATTAAATTCATGTAAGCAAGTTTTAAAATTTTTAAATAATTTTAATTTGGTTCAATTTTAAGTTTAAATCGCTTTGAATTTGGGTCAATTCAGGCATGAGTTGTTAACTTTATATGATCATATCAGATTAAATCGAGTTTAAGTTTGAGTTGATTAAGTTTGATTTTTTGAGTTTGGATAAGAATTGACCAGTCTACATGAGTAAGTTCCCTATTTCTAAGTTTTTTTTATGTATTTAGAAGATTGTGAGAGATATTCAAATCCTAACATTCGACAAAAATTAAATATTAAAAAAAAACGAAATGACATGATACATACTAGAATATGGCATACCTACAATGATAGTAAAAAAAAATTGATATAAAAAATAAATGAGATTTTGGTGGAAAGGATAAAGTTAAGATATTGAAAAATATAGTGTCATAGGATTAAATCTCATTACGGGTGTTTTTCTAGATTTTACCTAAAATATAACAAGACAAAAATACCCTTATAGTGATGTTGGTTACTTTATAAAAAGACTATTTTTTTTTTATAAATTTTCAATCAAATTAAGATCTTATTAATATTAATGGATAGCACCAAATCAATCGGTATAGATATTTATATAACAAGCAGAGACGGGATGGTGTATTTGTACCTGTGGTAGGCTGGATACATTGACCTTAATGCTAGAGACTGGGTTGCCTGCAAGGGTAATTTGCTCTAGAGGGCCAGCTACGTTTGAGATCATGAAGGTAGTATTACATAGGAGTTTGTAGCACAGCATACCAGCATACTGCAAAACCAAAGAAAATAAACCTTAATTCGTAAAATATGCTATTGATGCACCCATCATATATATTTTTATACCTTTTGTCCTAACAGTGACATTGCAAGTTTCTGGATTTTGTACGAGAAATAAGCCTCTAGGGAATGTTTCTTCTTGTCAACCATGGCCTTTGCTCTCTTCAAATACTCTAAAGGATCATTGCCACCTTTGTGATAGAAATTGGGAAGGAGCATTACACCAAATTTGTTTCCCATTCTGCTTCTGAGCCGATTTTCATTAACTTGGATAGGAACTTGATAAAAAAAAATTGGAACTCCAATAAATTTCTAACAAAGGGAAAGGGCTTTGGCATATGAAATTCAAAATCCAAAATCGAAAGCTGAAACTGACCCGCGACCCTGGTTGTGTTCTAAGATTGACTGTCGCTACCCCTGTCATACGAAGGCCTTCATGCAAGGCTAACAACTAACATTAAAGTCGAATTAGTTTTAAATATTGCATACTGTGTTACTAGAATTGTAACAGCTCAGAATTTAGTGTCGGAAAATTAGTTTTTCGTTTCGGAATAAAAAACTTGAGACGTTCTGAGAAATCTAACTGAGAGGTTTCCGGGAATGAGTATCACAATAATTTTTATGTGTCATTATGATTGAATTTTCTATTCTTAAGTTTCATTAATTAGTGGGTATTAAAGAATTAAAAATTCGAAGATTTGGACCAATTTATAAAAGAATTAAAATTATAACATACCTATTAATATATTAAATAATTTTAGATTTTGGTAATACTATTACAAGAGATAATCAAACATACTACAAACCAAACAGCCATTAAGATAAACTTGTATTTAATATTTGTCCTTAAGTCCAAGTATTTAAGTATTCAATGGAATATTCATATTTATATATATATATGGAAGGCTTCATGCTAAATTTGTTTCTTGAGCTATACCCATTTCTCATTTTGATACATTGATTTTTTTTCCCCACTTTCATACTTAAACTATTATTTAATTATGTAGTCTACTTCAACTTTTGTAACAACATTAAAAATTCGATTGACATGTGGCGTCAATTAAAATTTGTCATATAGCACATTTAGTCATTTAGAATGCAATACCCGACTTTCATGTGTATTAAAATTAAAAATATACATTTCAAAGAATTTAAAAAATATAAAAAGTTAATATTTTAGAAAATTGATTGGTAGTTGATTGAATTTTCATTTTAATTTTTAATACTTTATAGAATTTAATATTTTTTAAAATATATATTACAATTTTTCTAGAATATTTTTTTTCAAATTTTCAATTTTTGAGTTAAACTTTTTTTTTTAAATTGACATATTGGTTTGATTTTTTTAATATTTTATATTTTTTTTGGAGTGTTTTGCAAAAATAAAAAGTTAAAAAAATTAGAATATATTGTTGAAAAATCTGAGGGTTTTTTTTGTAATTTTCTAAATTTTAACTTTTTTTAAAATTTTCAAATTTTTATATATTATTTTAACTTTTTAGAATTTAATTTATATATTCTAAAATTTTCTAAAATTATTTTTTAAAATAAAATTTGAAAATATTGTTTTTGAAATTTAGAATTATTTATATGTTATATATAAGTTTTTTTTTAGAATTTGTTTAATTAATGCAACATACATAATGTTATAAAAAATAAAAGAAGGTGATGTGGTGTGCTCTAGTAGTTTCTTGTGTTAGTCTTTTTTTACCTTGTAGGCTGAATTGTATAACAGAATGGCAATTTAAGTATTAAATAGAACAAAAAAAATTGAAAAAAATAAACTAATATAGTTGAAGGACCAAACTGAGCATGAAACCTAAATTCAATGAAAAATCTTTACCATTTGATGTTCGATGATCTAAATATCTAGAGAGCCCAGATGAGACCACTCCAAGGAGAACATCATTAATGGTCTGCAACATATATGTTTGAAAAACATGAGAAAATTAATAGCATTATTGGAGATTAAGGAAAAACAAAAGTAAGTACCTATATTATTTTTGAATTATTAAATTTCACAATAGGAAACGACCTTGTTTTATCTCGATAATGAGTGATATTTTCTCTTTATGAGATTTTCTTACTCTTATCGTTAGAGTCCCCTTTTCTTTCAACTTTTTCTTTCTTGATTTTTAGATATCTTACATTTTTTTTCTTTGGTTAGATTGATATTGCCTTGGGATCTATCACGAGGTGTTTCAGCTTTTACGTAGAGGTTAGGTTTTTTATTTTATTTTATTTTATTGATTGTGTGATGTGCTTACCTGGTAGCTTACATACTAGTTAATGTTTTGAGATATGTTTTGCCTTTATTTTCGGTTTTCCTATTTTCGTAAATCATATATTTTTGATTTTCCTAATTTAGTCTATTAAACTATGCCATAGATTTATGGAAGGGGATAAGGATTTAGTGGTTGAATTAAATGAGGGTAAGGATTGGAAGGAATTAAAATGTCCATTCACATTGTAGGAAAAATTGTGGCTACTAGAGTGTTAAATTGTAAAGGAGTATTAGGTATTTTGCAAAATTTGTGGCCTAAAAACGTAGCTCCTGTGATTAGGGGATTGGAGGGGAATTTGTATAGTATTTCTTTAAATTTGAAATTGGAATGAAAAAAATCTATCGACGAGGGATTGTGGTTTTACATGGGCTATTGTATAGTTTAAAGGAATGGATATTTGGTGTCATTTTTATGAATTGGATTTCTCTAAGGTAGTGTTTTGCGCGCAAGTTTACAACCTACCTTTATTGATGTTTGCAATGAAAAATGCTAATAAAAGTGAGAGGTGTTTAGGAATGGTTATTGAGATTGAGGATCCTAAGGGTGTGAGAATTTTGGGAGAGGATTTATGAGGTTGAAAATAGGATTAAAGGCGGAGAAGCTTTTGATTGAGGGCTTCTATGTTTCTAGGATGAGATTGGGGAAGATTATGATCAATGTAAAGTTTGAGAAATTAACGGTCTTTTTTTTTGTTTTTGTGGGAGGTTAGGCATTAAGGGTGTTATAGTTTTGGTGAGTTTAAAGATGAGGGTGTAAGGAGAAGTGGCAGATATGGGTCATAGTTAATAATGTTACTTATTAGGTCTTAAGGAAGAAGGTTAGATAGGGGAGGGAAGAGTGATTTGATAAAGAATTTAAAGGAGTGACATGTAAGTAAGAGGAGAGGTACAAAGAGGAGAGACGTTTCTATATATTTGTCAAAGGAAAGTGTGAGGAAGGTAGAAGATGAAGTGAGTAAAGTTAGAGAGGATGGTAGTGTAGTAAAGATGTGTATGGTTAGTGAAGGGAAAGATGATAGTGTGTTGAGTAAAGAATGTTCAAGGAAAAAGATGTTTGTAAGGGGAAGGTTATTGTTTTTAATCGGGAAAATGTGGGTATTGGTGGGAAAAAAACGTGTTGATGTTTAAAGGAAAGAAAGTTTTGATCCTTTGCATAAGGAAAAAGTTTAGGATGAAAATCTTGTGTATGAAAATTCCCCTTAAAGAGAATTTTGATGTGGAGGAATCTTTTGTGTGCTTATGGATAATTACAAGAGAAATGGGGCAATTGTTTATTAATCTAAGTACTTTGAACTTGAAAAGATCTTTTGAGGAATTAGAGGCAGATAAAGAGGTTCTAAAGTTAGAGAAAATGATGAAATTGAATAAGGATTTGTGGGGGGATAACTTTAATAAGAATAATGAGGCTGTTGGGAAAAAGGTGGTTAGTTTGGATTTTAATTTGAAAAAAGAGTGTTGTAAAGAGGGTGGATAGTATTAAACATACATGGTAGTAGGAGTAGGAAATAGACTAGAATGAGGAATAAGGTCTGAAACAGGGTCAATGAGAGATATTCTAATAGGACTTTATTAAAGGTTAAGGTAGTGGTGAAGCCAGAGGCTTTATTGTTAGCCTTTAACAGTTATCAATGAGACATAAAGTGTATATCTTAGAACTATCAAGGTGTTAGGCCTACCTTGATAATTCAAACCCTTAGAAAGCTTAAAAGTATGTATGACCTTGATAAATTTTTTTTTTACGAATACTAGGAATGAGCAGAAGAAAATTAATATGGTGAGCATGACTTTGAAGTTTAATGAGTGGTTTTGTGTTGATCCTTTAGGTTTGAGAATAAGGTTTTACTACTGGTGGAAGGGTATGTAACGGCCTAATTTTCAGTGGTGTTGAAAATGGTGATTTGAGATCACTAAATTCGACAAATAAGATTGAACAAGATAGTACTTTAATATTTATGAGTCAAGTAAGAATTTAGAAGAATTTGTGAAATGGTGAAATTAGTGAATTAAAAGAATTTATTAGGTCAAACGGGTCAAAAATGAGGTATCGAGACCTCAAAGTTGAAAATCGAGCTATAAATATTTTTATAAATATTTATGGAGTGTCATTGAGTTAGTATTAAAGTTTCGTTAGAAAATTTTAACGTTTGGATGGCTAATTAATTAAAAAGGACTAAATTGAAAATAGCATAAAATTTGTTAAATTGTGAGTAAATAGCTTAAGTATTTAAAAAGATGGATTTAAGGAGCAATTAGACCCAAAGGTTAATGGCTGGACGGTTTGGGTATGAAATAAGCAAGAAAACAATGTGAACAAGGGGCAAAATTGGAAATAGCATAAAAGTTAATAGTTAAATAATGATGTAATTGAAAAATCTAGACATTTCTTCATATTTTCTCAGCCAAAACGCCATAGAAGGTCTGGAGAAAGCTGGTTTTTCATATTTTTACATCATGTGAGTTTAATTCTTACTTTTCTTGATAATTTTTATGTTTTTATGACTTTTACAATTAGGTCCACTTGTAGAATTCATTAGTTTTTGAATTTATGGGTGAAATTGGAAGTTACCCTAGATGGATAGGGAAATTTTATGATGAATTATTATGAAATTTAAGTTCTAATTTCATATTAAGGTGGTTTTATTAAGTGATTTTGATAGGAAATGATATTTAGGACCTAATTGTGAAAAAGTTGTGAATTGAAGGTTTCTGTTGAAATTAAGAATATAAAAGGTTTTGAAATAGTTTATAATGATGAAATAAAGTGTTAATTGAGAAAAATTAGTTCAATTGATGGGTGAATTAAGCAGGGACTAAATTGTGAAAATTGTAAATTTTGGGGTAAAAGTGCAATTTTGAAATTTGAACAGCATAAATTGTGAAGTGAAATAGAATTGAAATGGATGCTAATGAAGGAATGATTTTATAATTATAGATCAAGAAAACGAACTGAATCGTGGAAAGGAGAAAATTCAAGAATAGTCCCTGAATTTCTACGAATTTTGCAAATTAGTCCAGGTAAGTTCATATGGTAAAGTTCAATGTTTTGATATGAAAATCTTATGATTGTTAAAGTATTTTATTGTTGATGAATACTATCAATTTGCATTAACTAATGAATAATGTGTAACTAAAAGTACAAATTAGTAGGAACAATGGATTTGAGTGCTTCTATTCTGTGACCCTGATGAATTGACGAAAAATATGTGATAAGTGTGCCCGTTTAAGACCATAGCTGGGCTATGGCATCGGTGCAATGTGATAATGTGACTCCGTATAAGACCATAGCTGGGCTATGGCATCGGTATAATGTGATAATGTGATTCCGTATAAGACCATGTCTGGGATATGGCTTCGGTATGATATGTGAACCGTGTAAGACCATGGCAAGGCTATGGCTTCGGTGTGTGATGCGTAATAATGTGAAAGTCCATAGTTTACTATGGCAATGTAATAATGAAGCACTCAATTCCCTTATTGTTCCCTAATTTGACAATGAAGTAAATGAGAAATGGGCCTAAGGGAGTTAAATTGTGAGTAGCCATATGGAAATTATTCCAATGAGTTATTAATGAAATTGTGATTTGGAGGATGAAATAGTTAAACTAATAGATATATGATTGTGTACGATATTTGATATGATTTGTGTTTATATGCCTATGAGCTTACTAAGCTTCAATAAGCTTACTTGTGTGTGTTTAATATTTTTATGTAGATTGACTTGAAATGAAGTGGGTAGATCGGATCAACACAACAGGGCACACTATTCAGATCAATTCTGGTAGTTTTTGTTTTATGTTTAAAGATTTATATGGCATGTATAGAGTTTGAATGAATTGAAGTAAAGATGTTATGAACTAGTTAACAATATTTGTACTAAAACAATTTTTGGTAAGTAGCAGTAGTTTGACTTTGAAAATTCACCATAAATTGTGGAAATTGAGTTAAGGGCTGAAAAAAAAATGAGATCAAAGCCTAATGAGTCTAGTTTCATATAGAGGAAACGGCGCATGCAATTGGATTTTATGTTATGAGATATTTAAATTGTGGTGAGACAGAGTCTGAATGACTTTGAGTTCCCCTATTCTGATTTTAGAAAATCATTAAAAATTGCACAAAAATAATTATGAGTCATACTGTATATGTATGGATTCCTCATTGGGTCTATTTTTAAGATAAACAAACGGCATGGTTATTTTAATTTTGTACAGAGAGAAATTTGGTTCGTAGTGCACAGGGGTCAAAGTAGCCAAACCCTGAAACAGGGGAGGATTTAACTAATAAACTGTACTAATTGGACCAACCAAAAATTATATAAAAAAATTGGTAAGTAGATATATGAGTATAAATTCGGGGAAAATTTACGGATTTGGGTTTCGAGTTTTATAACTCGAGATATGAATTATTTAGCAACTATGACGTAGTTGGACAGCTTGTCTGAAAAGTAGGATATCAATTATCTAAATTTGGTTAAGTGCTCAAATAAGTTTAGTAGTGCCTTGTGCTCGACTCTGGCAACGGTCTCGGGTAAGAGGCGTTACAGGGTAAACTTAGTGTAAATATTTTAGAGGCTAACAAAAACTTTATTGATACATTGATGTGTGATAAAGAAAAATATGAGGTGTTTAAGATTTTTTGAGGTGTATGGGGCTTAGTTTATGGGGAATGGGTAGTGCTCTGGGAAAATATTAAGAGACGAGGTAAAAGCATTTAGTGTGTCATGGATGTGCATATCGGATGTAATGATGTTAAAGAGGTGGCTAAAAAAGAGGGTGGGAGAAAGAAAGCAATGAGAAATATTTTAAGTTTTCAATGGCTTATTAATGTTTGTTGTTTAATGATTTACCAACCAAGAGGTTGGGATTTACTTGGTTTAGTAATAAGGAGGGGTGTATTATTAAGGAAAATCTTGATAGAGCTTTAGTGAATAGGAAGTGGCTGCTTAAGAAATTTCCTAATTCTTTAGTTGTTAACTAGATTGCTATAGGTTCAGATCATGCCCCTATGTTTGTGAGTTATGATTTAAAGGATAAAAATGCTCCCTTAAAGTTTAGATTTGAGATATGCAAGGCTAAATTAGAGGAATGTAAGTGCAACACCCAGAATTGATAAGTACTACGTTGGACAAGTAGCCTGAAGGAAATTTGAGTGGCATGGTCCTATCTGTCCAATTAACGCCATTGGCGTATACTTAGGGCGTTTAGTTGATAATAGAGTATAAAGTAAGAAATGTTCTCTAAAGGATGTGGTATATGAAAATGAAGGAAATAGTAAAAGTATTAAAGGTTATTTGGTAATGAAGATGACGCCAAAGGTAAGGTACACCAAGTTTGTCTAGTTACTATGCAAGTTACTTTCTAATGAGATGGTCAGAAATGAACAATGGGATAAAACAAAGGTACATAAAGATTATGGACTCTTGAATACATATGCATACAGATGTTAACCCCTAAGAGGATGATATTAAAGGTCAATGACATGTGTTAAGTTCCACTATGGAAAAATGGGTTTTCTATATCCATATATATATCTAGATATGAGCTGAAGAGAAAGGAAAGAGAGAGAGAAAGTTATTTTCTCCCTTCTATTTAAAAACACCATTTCTACTTTTACATTGGAGCTGATCAATGATCTTTCTTGCTAAGCTAAAGTTAAGGATCGGAGTTCCTACAAAATGGTTGTTTCATGTTCAGGGTAAGTAATCTAGACTTGTATGTGGACTTCTGGTTGAGTAAGTCTATTTATGAGCGTAGATAGTAAATGAATAAGTAAGGTTTTGCATGAAAGTTAATAGGGGTTCTAATGATAACAAAAGTTATATGAATGGGTTTTAATGGCATCTCTATGTCTTATAAGTAGTGATTTCTGAATCCTTGTACTGGATGTTTGGAATCTAGAGACCAAGCTGTCGTTTGTAGATGTCAGATGAGTCCCTAAACTGACTCTTGCATGTGCGTTATGCATTTTAGAAACTTTGGTGGAAAGATATAAAACTATGAGCTCCAAGCTAGAAACATATGATGTGATGATTCTGATGAGGAATGTATGATTTATGGACTTGTGCATGTGGATTGCATGAAAACTGAGGGTCTAAGTGTGTAATAGAAACCCGAGTATCTGAAATATTGAAATGTGTATATATATTTGGAAAAACACAAGTATGTCTGTCATGTGCAAGTTAATGTATGATGGGTCTGTGTCTATCTCCGAAGTCATCTAAAGGGGTTTGTCGAGACTTTAAATATGAATATCTAAAAGGAAAAGTTCATAACCATAACATTTTAAATGAAAAAATCATATCGTGTAAGATCGTAGTTGGTGAGCTATGGCGTCATATGGAAACACCATACCATATAAGACCATAACTGATGGTTATGACATCATATGGGAAGAACTAAAGGAAGGTTATTACCAAATAGGGTTTCTACATGATCTCGAACAATGAGGGGCAAACCTCATGTAATGTGAGTTTAGGTGAATCTCTATCGTAAACACATCAGAAAATGAAAGCCTTGGTGGTGTATCTAAAATGGAAGCTTCTGTAGCGATCTATGGAAAATGATGTCACTGTGGCTAATAATGACAGGAACGTCTTTATGGCATAGTTTCAAGGAAGGCCCTAGTGGCTATCATTTGTAGGGAATGCCTCTATGGCAGACTCTAAAAGAAAGAAATGGTATTCTTGGCAAACCCTGGAGGTGTGGTAAGTATGGTGAACTCTGAAGGAATAATGTGCACGGCAAACTCTGAAAGAAAAGCTTCGTATGAAATGTTATAGTAAATCCTGCATAATCTTAAGGTATGAACAAAGAAGCTGGAACATACCAGAGTATGTGGATAATCCAAGGTATGAGCCAAATGGACTTATAGAACAAATCAATCAACAATATTCTATCTTTGTGGTTCTCTAGAGTAAGAATGGGTAAGAAATCAGGAAGGGGTAAGGTGAAGGATGTGAAAGAGGTAACGAATGTGTGATAGGTAAGTTATGATCTCAGGGCAAGGTATGGCTTATATGGCATAAAGAATGGAGCTTAACAATGTATTTGTCTAAGGATAAGAACAAGGAGATAGATAATGGAGATCTTGAATACGGCTCAAGTAATGGAGGGTTTACTCATTAAGTTCTCATGAACTTACCTCTATGTTTCATGTCACAAATATGCTGTCGTGAGACTACACCAGAAGGGACGATGCCAGGGTTACGCCCAAGAAATGGCGAGATGGGTTGTTATGCATACAGAGCGAGTTTAATGACTCTATTCTGGCTAAGCAATTTCGAGACTTGTCAAAGATCGTGAAGCTTTTGGGTTCAAGTTCTTAAGGGTTTGTATTTCCCGCATAGTTTTGTCTTAGAAGCACAAAAGGGACTTAAAACTTCTTGTGTTCGAGTAGTTTAATGAGGGGAAATAATTGTTAGAAGTGAGAGAGGGTGCTAGTATTTCTATTTGGAGTGATAACTAGATTCCTAAGCTTAATAGGATACAATCGGTTGGAGGGGCATTTTCCTGAGACGATTGTTGAGTTGATTAATAAAAAAGAAGGGAAATGGGATGAGATTGCAATTGGGAAATGGATCTCTAAACATGATAATTAAGGTAGCTATTAGAAGCATTCTAGTTTGTGAGGCAAGTAGAAAATATGTTTTGCGCTGGCCTTATGACGAAAAGGATGAGTACACAGTGAAAGCTAGATATAGAAGACAAAAGTTGAAAAATCTGAATTTTCTCATAGTCTTTCAAGCTCCTCTTCAAGTTAGAAATAAGTAACAAAGTCAACATTTTATTTGGAGTTTGTGAATGGAGAAGGGGTTTGTAGTTTGAAGGGTGTATAATGGGTTGAGGGTTGAAAGGAATGAGGTTAATAGGTTTGATAATTGGCTTTAGGATCTAATAATGGAGATGAAATGTAGGGTAGTTATTACCGATTGAAATATACGGAAAAGCACTTTTGTGAGGCGGCAGTAGGAAACTAGGAGCTTAAATAGGTTTTTGGTATCATAAAAAAAGGCTAAGAAGGGGCTATTAATGAAATCTGTGTTGGTTTTACTCGAATTAGAATTTCATTTATGCTAAAACGATCTACCTTTTTTCACTTCCACGAGTCTTTTCCTTATTTTGGAATACTGCTATGTGTCTATATGTCCTTGCTGGTATTGTCATAATAATAAAGATGTTAATATAAGAATCCCATGTCTAGAAAACCGTAATAACCATTTATCACTTACGGAGTTTGGAACAGCTTTTTTCACCACATTAATGTCGTCAAGCAAAAACTTAGCAGTAGCCAATTTCCTCGGCCAGAGTTCAACGCCGTCACCCCCCGTAATCGCCGTTTTCTCGTCGGAAACAAATAAGCTCCTGCACACAAACTCCACTGAAAACAACAAGGTGAAAACGACGGCCTTCGAGAGCCCCCACAGGGCACCGAACAACCAAAACAAATCCCTTCCTTTCACGCCCTTAATTACCGGACTCTTATGGTTAAGCATCCTGGGATGCGCATCGGCATCATCCTTCCTCCTGCAAATGGCCATCAACATGGACCTCAAACACACCCCATCGCCTAAAGCATGATCAATCCTGAAAACCACGCATTTGTGCGCCGTTAAGATATGTAATTCCCATAAGGGTTTGTCCGTACTCAATGGACTGCTCACGGACAAATCTGCCACGTACTGATTCACCGCCGCTTCATCATCATCGTCGTCTTCTTCAGTGTTTTCGTCGCCTGCTTTATGGAGACGCTTGTTGATGACAACTACATGTCGATCAATGTCTATGTGGGTTTTTCTCCAGTGCTCCAACCCGTTCTTGTCACGAACCAACAAGCTGCAAAATCTGCGCTGCTGCACTGTCGATGAAGACTTAACATGCCGATTTTATAGCATCTACCTCCACGTGGTTTTCGAGGCGGACGATACAGTGGATGACGATGTTTGTTAGCGGCTGACTTAAAAGGCGGCCGACAGGAGTCAGTGGTTCGTCGGAGGAAGTTCCCGGCCAAGCCATGATCCTAATTTGATGAGAGAAAGCGGCAATGAAATTGCAACATGCAAAATTACCTCTTTATAAATAGGCGCCAACCAGGCAAAACAGGCTCCTGTATAAATTGTATTTTGTTTACACTATTAAAAAAAAAGTAATTTAATTTTATTCCTAAATTAATCATTTTATAAAAAATTTAGAAATGGAATCCTTATACTTTTTTATTTGAATATATTGGTCCCTCTGTCAAACTTTAAATTAGAACTGTTGACATGGCTGTTATAAAAAAATATTTTTTAACCTCAACATTTATAATTTTTTATTAATTTAGTCTTTAAAAGTACATAAATAATTACAAAAAAATAATTCTAAAAATTAATTTTTTTCATATTTTAAATTAAAAATTAAAAAAAACTCAACATATCCAAAATTATAATATAAGGACTGAATTTTAAATTTAAAAACAGCATAAGTATCTCTAGCATATTTAAACCTAAATAAATTTCATACCTAACTAGCTAGAATTGTCTCTCACCCGGGGTTTTTCGATTTTATTTAATGAATAGAATAAATTTAAAATGAAAATGAAAATTTATTAATTAATACTTATTCATTTAAAATTTTTATCTTTAAATTTAAATTATAATAATATTAATAATTGAATATTTATGAAAATTAACTTTGCGATAGTTGTTTAAATTTAGAGCACGTTTGGTTCGCTGTATTGGATTAGAGGTGTATTGGATTAGAGGTGTATTGGATTAGAGGTGTAATGGAATAGAGGTGTAATAGCAAATCAACTGTTTGGTTGAATGTAATGGAATAGAGGCGTAATAGTAAAACTGTGTTTGGTTGAATGTAATAGAGGTGTAATAGCATAATGGAAAAAACTAAAATGACCAGAATACCCTTAGCATAAATTTGTTTTGGTAAATGATTATTGTTATTGTTATTTAAATTTTAATAAGATTATTTATTATCAAAAATAAATAATTTAATCATATTTAAACATAATTATTATTTAATATATTTTAATTAAAATATATATTTTAATAAAATTCTTAATAATTGATTATCTTATATGAATTTACTCAAATCATAATATATGATATTATAAAAGATAATTTGAAATAATTAATATTAAATATATTTTAATTAAAATATATGATTTAATAAAATTTAAAATAATTATAACTAATAAATTATCTTATATGAATTTGTATAATTTAAAATAATTATTATTACATATAATTTAATAATAATATATAATTTCATAAAATTCTTAATAATAAATTTTCTTATATGAATTTATACAATTTAAAATAATTCGGATCAATCACACCTTCATTACTAAAAAGTTACATTTGCTGCATTATAATTTGCAATCTGCTGAAATAGTTTATATACAAGATCCACCGCTTAAAAATATGGACTCTTCCTCAGAGCATAACTAAGCTTGAATTTCATTAAATTACTTTCAAAATTTCATTAAATTACTTTCAAAGTTAAGGATCAACATTTAACTACAAATTTTGAGTTTGCTAGTTTACAAAATTGAATTATTTTGGGAATTTGTTTCGACTTGAACATCCTCGTCGAGTAACAATCTGAACTTGAGAATCTTCTGAAGTCGAGCGACCGGTTTTACTTGCTTTCTCGGAGCTTGATTTGGATCTAGTATATATTTGCCTGAGAAGAGATTTGCCTCTGATGGACCTGTCTCTTCATGTACTACAGGTGAAGCTTCTGTAAATCATAATTTCACACACAAGTTATTAATTCATGCAATGCAAAATGTTTGAGAAACAGAATAAACCAAGAGGCAGCCTATGTTACGGACTGAAGTTCAACTACTGGAACACAACATGTATGCACGAACATGCCAAAATCTATCATGGATTTATCGTGTTACAAACTATATAACACCTTAAATGCAATACGACATAGAAAAATAATAATAACACGACAAGGGAAAACAAATGATTACCCCAAATAACAACTTAAGATTTACTTGTAAATATATTTTACAACTATAGAAGGAAGAACAAAAGGATAATCAGTAACCAAACCCACCTCCATGTCATTGACAAAACCTTCAACTGAATGATAGGGTGCATAAACAATGAGATCAAATTCCAGACTCTGCAAATCCAGTTATGTACTTTTGAGAAGCACAAGCAAAAGAAAAAAGCAAGACTAAAAGAAAAAGGAAGGAGAACAATAGCCATACCTGAGACACTATCATCTCGTAATTGAGAATCATTTGATGATCCTGTGAAATCCCCTTACCAAGCTCCTCTGCTGACACATGATTTTCTTCTATCTTACAGGCCGCATACACACAGGTTAACCTAGAGTTATAAAGAAACTTTTCCAATTTAACAATTACATTATTCTCTAAAGAAAGTTTAGTATTCAATGGTGATTATCAGTCAAAGTAACATTTCTTCCACCACCACATACGAAATGACAAAGTCAGGGACAATATACAAATTCCAAACAGTATGTTGCTTACCTGATATTTTCATACATTTTTAAAATAGCACATGATGCATTTTTCTAACATACTCTTAAGCGCAAATCAGAATGACTCATCCAGCATATTACATGCAGAGATAAAGGGCATTGGAGCTTGTATCTGAAAGAGATGTAGAAGACTCGTACATTATATGTTTTGGATGATGTTCCATGACCGACCATTGCAGGTAAAACCTTTTGAAATAAATTAGAGCAGTTGCCTGCAAAACATGAACCACAAACAAAATCACATTGATCATGGCCTCATATTTATTTATAGTATGACCATTATCCAAAAAAAAAAAAGGTAGTAAGTACCTGAATTTTATTAGGAAAGTAGAATGCACTACAAACTTCTCGAAGTTTGTTCTCATAAAACACTCGCATGAACTGTTCTTCTTCAATGTTAAGAGGTTTTGGACGAGAATGCTTGTCAGCTGACATGAACAATCAAAATATTACATGGTACGCTCGATGACCTAGCACCTCACAATAGAACTAAAAAGTAAAAGAAAATTTCATTTACCATTATCTCTTTCAATAGGTTCAGGGTATGATAGTGAACCATCAGCGTCTACTTCCATTTGTGTTGTCCCATACTTCAGAATAAATCAGCAAGTCAGCTTCAATAAAATGAACACCAGAAAGAAAATTTCCACTAGGAATGGTTTCAATAATGGTGGTTTGCAACTGACAACATTTAAATGCTTCTAATGGGAAGTAAAGAAGGGAGTTCAACACCAATTTCATCTAATCTACTAAAACGATAATCCGAAGGTACACTATGCAAACACACACTCAAGCTCGCGCATATAGACATACATACAAAACTGAAAAGAAAGGACTCTGTCATACCTTCTCCAGTGCTTGTATTGCTCTTTGATTTGCAGCCTTGTATTTCTCAACCTATATCAGCAAAAAAAAAATTAAAAACAAAACACAAAAGAACCTAATTTAAACTTGAGAAAGTTCTCAATTAATTGCAATTCCTACTTTTCTATCTTTTCAATCTCTTCTTACATCAATAAAGCATCCATGAAGAAAATTAAGCAAAAAACATTAACACCAGCAGCTTGTAATCAATATAAACAGTGGAAACGGAAAAACATTGCAAAGAAAAACAATTGGTTTTTTCCTCACATTTAAGAAACAATGAAATTTCTCTTTTTTTTCTTTCATATTATTTACCAGTTCTTGAGGCGAGAAGATCCAGTTAGCTCTATGAGTCGATGTATGAAAATCAGCCATGAAGAACTCAGTAACTCGGTAGCCCCTAACTCAGCAATTCGATCGCAGCTACGCAAAATAATTTCTCCAGCCACTCAACACACTCACATCTCCCCAAATTTTAAATTCACAGTGTTTATCATCACCTGATAATCATATATGGAAAATTAAGGAATTAACAAAAGACTGAATGAAACAGAGGGTTAAAAAAACCCAAAAACAGTAGGAAAATAATTTGAGAATTACTTGATTGAGAGGATCAAAGAAGGGAAATTAGTGGTAGATCTTTCGTAGCTGTTCAATCCAGATGAAGAGAAAGGACGGCGACTCTACTTTGTGGGGGGCTCTAAAATATAAAAGGAATTTAACGGTGAGGGAAGAGGTTCATGCACGGAAGAGGAGAGGGTCGGGTAGGGAGGGAGGGTAAAACAGGGAGATGGGGAGGGAGGCCGGAAGTAATAGCTAATACAGCGAAAAGGGAAGGGATTGGAAAACACGGGAATTTGGGGATTAGGGGCGTAACCGATTACGCGCGTAATACCTATTACAGCGAACCAAACGCCGGAATAGGGGCGTAATGTAATACACACGTAATCGGGGCGTAATGGATTGGGTAATACGGCGAACCAAACACAGTGTTAGATATATGAATAAATCCTTTTAATCATATACTAAATTATGACTTCATATTATTATGAAAATAATATAAAAATAAAACAATTTTTTTATTTTTTTATTCACTAAATGTCGAGAAAAACATTTTGTAAATAAACATTTTATTAGAGAGATAATACTCATAAATGGTAAGGACATACTTAAACTACACATATATACATTACATCTAAAAAGAACTGTCTAAAAAAAAGACTATCACTTACTCCTCCAAACAAAAAACTTGAACTCGAATGAATTCTATAAGTAAACATTCATTAACCATTAATCAAAAATTAAAAAAATTAATACAAATAAAAATATAACATAACCTTTAACATGCATATGCTCAAATGCATGCAAATTTAATCCATCATAACCTTTTAACTAACCTCACCAGACCTAAGCCTTCAATGCTACGTCCTCCTATTTCTACCAACATCTACTTAAACCATATTAAACATTCGTCTCAAAGCACTGTTAGATTATGAAGAGAGGGCCTCAAGCTTTAGGGATCACCATTTTTAGCTTTTTTCTCTTTTGTTTGTTTTTTTTTCTACATTATATTAACGATTTAAAAGCACAATTTCATACAATCACTTCTCATTAATAATAATGTAAAAATAACAACGTAAATATATTGTAACGACATAAAACATAAAGAGAGACAGTTTTTTAGAACTTTTAGCAAAACGACACAACAAGTTTTATTTGATTGATCGTGGACATTGTTTTGGTTAATTGCTTAATTTCTTCGGATTTGGTTTTTATTTGTATAGGGTTATGAGGAAAGATAATGGATTTGGAGATTAATGTGAGGTTTGTGATGGGTTCTCTTGTTGATTGGAAGATAATAGTTTTTATAAGGGGTAAATATTAAAATTATAATTTAATGAGTAATTTAATATAAAATTTTGATGGGTACAATTATATACATGAAACTTTGATTGTTGTTCAAATGTATATATATGAAACTTTGATTTTATTCAATCTACATATTTAAAGAAATAAAGACATCAATTTATTATTATTTGGATAAGTATAATTATTTGGGTATTCAATACATATACGTAAAATGATAGTATATCAATAGCAATGTTAACCGTTTGTGAAAATTAATTCAAATGAACATTTCATATCTAACATTGCATATTGGACCAAGTTTATGTATAGTTTTAAACTTTATCCTTTAAAAAAAAGGATGAAAATTTTTTATTTATACAATTATTTAAGATTTAGATTGAGTTTGTGTTACCCATCAAATAGGTCTAAGTAGAGTTTTGAATTTACTAAAAACTCATTATTTATACAAGGCAATAAATATTATTTTGAAAGTATTATTGTTTTTTATATAAATTAAATACATTCACACGAAGGAACTAAACTCAAGACATCATGACCTTCACTCATTCAATCTTACTATTTCAACCAAAGCCCTATTTAATTTTTATATTATTTTTTTATTGTTATAAAATAAAGAGATATAAAAAGAGCAAATAACAAAGAAAATATATATTGGAAGCAATAGAGTATAAATGAAGTATAAATGATTACAATACTTCTTCAAAATCTCTATTTATAGGCAGAAGAAGTATAAATGAAGTAGAGATCTAATTCTAATGACTATTAAAATTTAAAGTACATCAAAATTTATCTTAATCTTAATGGACATCCATTTAATAAGATGTTCAGAACATTTATAAATTTGTTACATAATTGTTTTCATTTACATCATAGGTGAATTATAAATTTTTGAGGTAATGGTAAATTTAACCCTTGTACTTTAACAAATCTTCCAATATGATACATATATTTTCAAAATATCCAATGTGATACCTCAACTGAAATTCTACTCATCCATGCATTTTCTTCTTTGAATACAACTTAGCTGCAAAATTTTCCTTTGAGAGGGTCTGAGAACGCATAATGATAATGACATCATCGAGCCATATATGATCGTATTTAGATGGGTCCCACTAAAAGCCCATGCCATAGCTTTCTCTTCAATTAAAGTACTTGAAAAGTCCATGTATTGTAGGGAGTTAGTTAGGATCACCAAACCAACCAGTGATAGTAATTTAACATCCCATCTGTTGAATCGACTATGTATTTTGTCTATAATGAACTAGTATGTGCTAGTAGTCATACACTTATGTAGTAAGGAAACACTCAGATAATTCCCCAAATCATGAACCTACTAAAAACCCAACTTATCACATTACGTCTACACATTTGAATCCCTCCTCCAATGTTATGAGAATACCATCTAAGATTGTCCATAATTCTGCTTGAACAATCAAGCAGCAACCAATGTTGCATTTGTAATCTTGTAACCAATCTTCTTTGTTATTTCTTAATAATCATCTAGCATAAGTATTCAAGTTATCCCTTTACATGCTCCATTAGTATTCCATTTAATTCAATTAAGCTACACAATATCTAAAGCCTCAAGTCTTAGCTACAGTTTTTGTTCTTTGTAATTCATTTCTCTTAGACTGAGTTTAGGCATGCACCTAGGTCACTAGGTGGATTGTTGTGTCTATAATTAAATTTTTCGTATAAATTTGGTATGGTTGACACCTTTGGCATGTTATAGTTTATTTTAGAACTTTTGGTTACTTTCGATTTGGATATAGAATGCAAATTTCTATGTAGATTATGTGTTTTATAGTTTACAATGTACTTACCTAGCAAATTGTTATCCATTGTGTTAATGATCATGTTTCTACATTTTTATCCAATATGCCAAATATGTTTGCAATTGTTTGGTTACATGTTGCACATGTTTAGGGACATTTAAAGACTTAATTGTATGACTTGTAATGATTAAATTCTATATTTTTGGGCATATATCTCAAGACATTAAGAATATTTTCATGTGATTCATGTATTTTTAAGTATAAGTCTCAAGACATAGCATGAATGTATTGACACATGAGATGCCAAGTCTCAAGACATGGTGACATTATCTCAAAACATAAAATATTGTTGCTAAATACCAAATATTCATTCAAAATCCTCTAGACATAGTACATTATCTCGAGACATAAAGGTCAGAGTCTCAAGACATGGTTCCATTGTCTTGAGACATGAAACTTCAAAGTGAAAATATGAAAATACGGGAGGCATATCTTGAGACATAGCTTCACTATCTGGAGACATAGCCTTGCATTTTACTTGTTTGACCTAAAATTTGAGACCTGGCTTCGTGTTTGATTTCCTTTGACCCTATTTTGTTATATATAGGCTCATACAACTCACCATTATCACTTACAATCCATGGTAAATACAACTTACCATTATCACCTGGTTGTAACTCAAATCCCACTCTTATTTTTAAAACACCCCTTTCTTAGCCAACATTCTCACTTTTCTATGGGCAAATCTCTTTGGTGTGACCATAACACCTATAGTCATAACAAATCACTGGTAATCCTTTATATTCTCCTTATGTGAGAACCCATTGATGTCAAGGAAAAATACGAATGACTCTTTTAAATCTACAACAATTGTTAGATGAGCAGACCTACATCTCTTCCCCATAATAGTGTTGTAATCAATTTTAATCATAGTTCCAATAACATTGGCAATTTCTTAAAATAAACTTTTGGTGTAATAACGGTACGACAATCCTAGTAATTGAACCCATGTAATAATATGTGAAGGATAATTCTCTTAGATAAAAACAACTACCTTCTCCATGGTTGCACTAGTAAGTAGCTTGTTGGAAAATACGAGTTTGAAAAACGCAGCGAAAATAAATCTAGGGAAAACAAAGATTTAATTTTTTTTACAAAACAAGATCTTAGTTTTGATATCTAAAGTAATAAACACTTAATCAAAATTGTACCTTTTCGATTCGTCTAGGATGAGCACTTCGACCGAGTAGTCTTCTTCGCTATCCTCAAGCTCACATCTGTCGAGTGTGGGCTTGCTTCGAATCAGAAAAAAATTTTCACAAAAAATTACTAGTGGGGTAACTTCACAATTTCTCTAAACTTTTGGGTCAAATTGTAAATCAAAAGAATATCTCTAAAAATTTTCTGAAATAATCTTTTTAAATAGTTTTCTCTCTATAACTTTCTCTTGAATTTAAGTGTGCGTGAAATAATGACCCAAGGCTCTCTTTATATAGGGAGAGTTTGGAGAATTCAACTATAATTAAACTTAATCACTTTAATATTAAATTTAATCTAATATTTATCTTGATAAATATTATATTAATTTAATATTAAATCTTATTAAAATAATAGAATGTTTATATCTAGATAAACATTACAATAAATTTAATATTAAGATAATCATTTTAATATTAAATTAATAAAATACTATTAAGATAAATATTAAATTAAATTTAATATTAAACTATTAAAATAATATTATTTTTGGAATAGTTAATATGAAATCAAATTATCTGGTAACGTCCCAAAAGAGTGCAACTCTTCTACTGCTCAACCACCAAAGACTAATCATCGTCGGCCACCGGAACACTGCCGGCACCGCCATGTCCGGTGATGCAGGTGCGACAGGCTTACAGCACCCCCAGCAAGTTTAGCTACTACCTGTTCGGTCCGAGTCACTGAAAACCTGATTGGTTTGGTCTAACCACCGGTTAGACAGTTGGCCCGATTTCACATATCAGGCCCGATTCGTCCAGTTTTTGGATATTTTGGGTCTTGGGCCCAATTTACGATCTCATGTCCAATTTTCAAGTTCAATTACTTAGGCCAATTGTCTGATTTGAAAATTAATTTCCAAAAATATCATATTAATTTTAATTAATTTGATTAATTTAATTTTACTTGATCAAAATTAATTTTTCCAAAAATCACTTAGATTTTCTAAATTAATTTTTCAATAAAATTCTTTAATCAAATTCTCTAGTTGAACAATTCTCACGACCATCTAATTCAATTCCATATCGAATAAATCGACTCAATTAAATTATTTTCATAGTCGTAGAATTTTCTTCTGATTCAAATGTAATCCGATCGAGTTTTTGTTGAGCTAGCAGAGGGACCAATCAGACATATTCAATTAGGCTCTAGTAATTGCAATTATATCCACAAGCATCATTTCAATAATTCGCAATTACTTAATTATAGAGTTAGTCCACAAGAAGTACCATGATTGAAAACTCCTTATTGTATACTATTTACGAAAGCAATTCATCCAACTGCTTTATCCAATTACCTTGTTATGTGTGTGTTACCCTCATATGATATCATTGATTCTTTTGAGTTAAATCTATTCACTTAATACAATCATATTTTATCTCATTGTCTCCATTATGTCTTCTTAATGATTAATATGATCACTGTCAACAAATGACTGAGATAAATTGCTCGTTCGAGAACAAGCAACCCGTGGCCACGTTCCATAATTATCAAACCACACAATGCCAATGAGAGGATATTATTAACTCTTTAATTGAGCTATGAATTCCATTGTTGCTAGTAAAGCTATGCCATACACAAGTCATATACCCAACATACCGACTATAAGCTCGATAATTTTTAGAGCATAAGTCTCACTTATATCAAAACACATGAGCTGCATACATATGGTCAGTGACTAACTCAAGATACGGGTAAATCACACCATAAACATCACAAGTGAATTATTTCACAAATGGATTTAGAATTAATTCGTCTTGCATCTAGTCCAATGTATCATTCTACCAATGAATACATCTATGTCTCTACCCGTGGAGTCAACTACTCCGATAGCCAAGACTAGTCATCTCCCCAATTGGAATTGTAGACAACATAATAATCCTTCTCAGTATTTGAATCAAATGCTCACTTTGATTCATTTACAGGATTATGGACTCTTTTAGGTTATCTACTGAAGTAAATTGTCTTTCTCGCAATGTAAGCGTTCTTACAATGCCATTTATCTTCAGTTTGAACTGAGACAATCAATGAGCTAATATTTGTTTGTCACAATTTTGCTATCCATGCAAAATATAAAAGACATAAATATAAAAGGCAAAATAGTGAAATGTGAATTTAACTTTATTTATTTATTTATCAATCAAATAAATAGAAAACAGTTGCATGTTTACTACAATATGGTCACATTTCCCAACAATCTCCCACTTACCCTAGTGAAGTAAATGTGCCATGTTTCGTATTCTCATATCCTCGACGTGTTTGTTAAAACTCCTAGTTTCAAGAGTCTTAGTAAACGGATCCGTAAGGTTAACTTCAGAAGCTATTTTCATCACATCTACAATTCATTCGGCTATTGTCTCTCGTCTCAAGTGATACTTCCGGTCAATGTGTTTTGCCCTCTTGTGACTTCTTATTTCCTTAGTATTAGCTATTGCAACATTGTTATCATAATACAGTGTTATAGCTTTTTCCATACCAGGAATAACTTCAAGATCGAGTAAGAACTTTCCAAGCCATATTGTTTCTTTCTTTACTTCAAAAGTAGCGACATACTTAGCCTCCATAGTAGAATCAGCAATTCAAGTTTTTTTTATATACTTCTTCATACTATGGCTCCATAGCCTAGAACGAATACATTTCCCGACGTCGATTTCCTCGAATCTTTACAGGTTTGGAAGTCTAAGTTTATGTATCCACTAGGAGTAAGGTTCTCCTCAGAATACACAAGCATATAATCTCTGGTTCTTTTAAGATACCTTTATATATGTTTTACAACTTGTCAATACCTGAGAATTGGATTTGCCTAATATCGACTAACCATTCCTACTGCGAAACAAATATCTAGACGTGCACAAAGCATCGCATACATAAGGCTTCCAACTGTCAAAGCATATGGAACATTACTCATATTCTCTCTTTCTTCCTCTCTCTTAGGATAGTCATCTAAAGAAAAATGAAAACCTAATGTAGTCGGCTGGGCGTCTAATTTCGCATCAGTCATTACAAAACGTTTGGTATAAGTATAACACTAATTAAGTCATAATAACTTTAAAAACAACATAGATTAAACTAATTTTGGTGTTATCATATAATAATAATCTATGTAAAATTTGTGTATTATTATTATTTTAATTTACTCAATTATATTCAATGAATTAAAAGTTTCTTAATATCACTTTTGTTATTATCTAATAATAATTAATTATATATTAATGAATTATTATTTTATGTCAATTTGATAGTATAATAAATAATAAAAATTTAATTTGTTAATTTAAATTTTTTTCTAAATAAATATTTTAGATTACGTATATAGATATTCATATAAGTATTTGGACTTTCAAGCCTGGCTTGGGTTTTAATGTCTTAAATTGGACCCTATTCCTATACTAAACCCTGCCGAATTATAGCCCACAATAGGTCTTGAGCTTTTAAAACGCACCGTTTAGCCTTTCAGAAATCAGGAACCCTAACCCACTCCATATATAACTACTTTTAAGCCACTCTCATTTTCCATTCGCTAGGGTTTTCAACAAAAAAATGGCGGAAAGAGCACCGATCGAATCCGTACAATGCTTCGGCCGCAAGAAGACGGCGGTGGCGGTTACCCACTGCAAGCGAGGCCGTGGGCTTATCAAGATTAACGGTTGTCCTATCGAGCTTGTTGAGCCCGAAATCCTCCGTTTCAAGGCCGTCGAGCCAATTCTTCTCCTCGGCCGCCAGCGTTTTGCCGGCGTCGACATGAGGATCCGTGTTAAAGGCGGAGGCCACACTTCTCAGATCTACGCCATCCGTCAAAGCATTGCTAAGGCCCTCGTCGCTTTCTACCAGAAGTACGTCGATGAGCAAAGCAAGAAGGAGATTAAGGATATCTTAGTCGGGTACGATAGGACTTTGCTGGTGGCTGATCCGAGGCGGTGCGAGCCCAAGAAATTCGGTGGAAGAGGTGCTAGGGCAAGGTTCCAGAAGAGTTATCGTTGAATAAGATTTATGGTTTGTTCGCGAAACTTCGTTTTGTTTTACAAGAGATACTATGTTTATGTTCATTTTGAATTAAGTTTTGCTATGTTCGTGGATTAAAATTAGCTCATGACTGAGGTTCAGACTTCAAATGTTTGTTTTGCTTTTATCTTAATTTAGACTCATTCCCTAGGTTACATCGGTTTTTTATTTGATATATGCATTCTGCTTTTCATGTTTTTGTTTGGTTGCTCAACCACTATCTAGTTTTCCTTTAGATTGATCCGTAAGTGACAATCAGATTTGAATTTCGATTATAAGAAACGTTTTCATTTGATAGAAATGATGGTGAAGTGGCAGGGAAGAGTTTAGAAAGGGAAGATTCAACTACTGATATGATTTTGTTTGTACTTTTTACATGGGACGTAGCTATACTGGATGCTGTTTTGTGGGGTTTTTAGATGTTACGCTAGGTGTTTGATAAACTACCTAATCAAAGCTCTTTGAAACCTCGTCGTGCTTGCCACTTAATTTTCAATACCCTTAGAAGATTACAAACCTCAAAGATGATTCCCAGCGTATTTGGTTCCTTAATCATTGTATTTTTCCAGATGGCTTTAATGACAGGTGCATTGTGGGTTTATTCATAAATCGAAACTTTCCCTCAAATCCACTTCCAGTGGAAGATTAATAATCTAAATCAGCTCTATTGATTACACCCAAAACTGAAATCGGCTCTTAAAGGCATTAAATTTAAATCTAAAACCCTGAAAAGATCAAAACCTACTAATCAAATGTAATCAAGGTCCCTAGCAACGGACGGTCTTTTGCTTTTATTATTTTTGAATCCTGGGTTTTAGCACAAAGAGACATTGTAGTGATGGTACAAAGTCAGAATGGATAATTACCCGACGCTGGTGGAACCTTTTATGTGGCCAGGGGGCAGATGGAAAATTCTTTTTGCTTTTGTAGTTTCAACAACAGAGTTGCCAAAATCCCAGTAACTCAACACGCATGGGCATAGCATCAAGTGGCAGCCGCCCCCATTAAGGATGTTACAAATTAAAGCAGCGGCTGGCATGCTCATACGTGATGGTAGGGGCGAGTGGATTTTTGAAGCTTACAGACATATTTCCCTATGCGTTGTGGTTGATGCTACCTTTGGAATTAGTTTTATGTATTTACGAAGCATGTCATGACCAACCTACTGTTGTACACAGTAGTATATAAATATAGGACTCTCCTTAATCAGTTTGAACACTCCAAACTGATGCACACTTTTAGGGAGGGTAATCGTTACAAGACTCGGGAGCAAATTTTCAAATCCCTCAAATACGGATGCAGTAGGATCCAGTTATTATTGGTGTTTTTGTCAACACCCACCAGACTCTTCAATCCCTATTTATGTGCTGAGGCAGTAAGGGAACGTCATATCTTTAACTTTTTATGATAAAAATAAGGGTAAATTACACCAACAGTCACCCAACTTTGGGGTAACTGACAAAACAGTCACCTAGATTTTATTTCAGTTTCTTAACTTTCAAAAAGTAACAAAACGGTCCTTTTTGCCGTTTTTCGTCACAGACGTCACAATAAAGTGACGTGGCAGGTGACGGAGTCCTAGCTGTCAACCTTAAGTCTAGTTGGCCAGTTACTAACACTTTAACAATAGTACCAGCACCATTTTAGGGTTTGAGAAAAAGAAAAAGAATAAGAGGAGGAGGAAGAGAAGAAGAAGAAGGAGAAGAGGAAAAATGGATATGCCTGAAGTGATTCCGGTGTGCTATTGTGGAAACTCAGCCAAATTAAATACGTGTTGGTCCAATAACAACCTAGGTAGGAGGTTTTTTGGGTGTAAGCAATTCGGCAGTGGATTTCGAAAATCATGTCGATTTTTCAGCTGGTTTGATCCACCATTGACGCCCTGTTTAAGAGTTGTGTTGTTGGGTCTGCTGAAAAAAGTGAAGACATTAAAGGATGCAAGGAAGAGGGAAAAAAGAACCTGGTTTTTGGTGCTTGTAATTGTTACTGTTTTGCTATTTTCAAAACCTTAAAAATTATTTTATGTTAATTGAAAACCAGCTTATGTTTTGTAATTTTGTTGCTGGTAAATTGTTGCTTATGTTGGTATAGATGGTTGCTGTTATACACAGCTAACCATCTCATATTGTTTACAAAAACTTGAATGAAATGGAAAATTTTTGTTGATTACAAATTGTGTTGGAATATTTTTGTTGCTTAACATGTGTTAAAAATGGCTGCTGGTATACATAGCTAACCAGCTCATGTTGTTTACAAATTGCTTAACACTTGGTATACATGGCTACTGGTTAGAAGAGATAACAATTGATATGCAAATTGCTTAACAGTTAGTATACATGGCTGCTAGTTAGAAAAGATAACAGTTGGTATACAAATTGCTTAACAGTTGGATAATAAATAGCATGGATAAATTGCTCATATATTAAGGCCAAAATGTCAAACTATTTACTAAATGAATGAAGGGCAAAATATTGCCAAATTTTCTTACAATTCATTACAATTGAACAAATGTGAATTGTAGGGAAATTTATAAAAAAATTCAGTGACTATGCCTAAGTTCATCAACAGTAGCAATCATAGGCAAATTCCTAAAAAATTATCTGCCTAAGTTAATAATCAGTAGCAGGCAAATTTACACAGTTTTAAAAAGTTAACAAAATGCAGTCTGTTCACATCATCATCAATGGTCTGTCATGGATGACTCTTGAGTAAAAGGCATCCATCTAACAGTGGTTGTGGTTGATTTTCTCTTTAATGGGAGCTTTTGTCTTAGGGCAGCTTCTTGATGAGTTGGGGCAGTAGGTAGCTGAGTTGGGGCACCTTGTTGAGTTGGGGTACCCTCTTGCTGACTTGGGGTAGCCTGTTGCTGGGTTCAGACACCAACTTGATGTCTTTTAACCTACAAGAATAAAAGAAATGTGAAAAACAAACAAATTCATAGATAGAAATATACTATAAGTTAAGGCAAATTACTTACTAGAATGTTTTGGCCAACTTTCCCTTTGCAACTCCCCTTATTGTGGCCTATTATTTTGCATTTACTGCACCTCATCTCTACCACTCTCTTGCTCAACCTTTTTGTTGTTTGTGGTTCATCAGGTTCTTTCCTTCTCACTTTAGTAGGTCTGCCAGGTGGCCTTCTTAGTGGAGGAGGTAGTATTGGTAGCATGTTTAACAAAGAGGCCCATTGTTTAGGACCCCTTACTAGACATACAAAGTTGGAGTAAGTTTGAAGCTGGGTTTGCTTGGTGTACCAGGTTTGTACATAGGTCTCTAGGAACTCATTTTTTACATGAATGACAGTTAATGCATGCATGCAAGGGATGCCAGTAAGATCCCAATTCCTGCAAGAGCAGGAATTCTGAACCAAGTCCACCACATGTTGGCTGCTTGGACCATATTCAACCTAATACTTATCCCCACCAGCATGTGATGAAACACATCTAAAAAACAGTGAGCATGCTTGGTTAAAACATACAATGACACACACCCCCTAAAAAAGTAGTCACTACATGCATATTATAAAAAAAAAACTCATTGCATGCATATTAAAAAATAGGCAACACACCAACAATCATTGCATACATATTAAAAAATAGTCAACAGCTTTCCAACAATCATTGCATGCATATTAAAAAATAGTCAACAGCTTTCCAACAATCATTGCATGCATATTAAAAAATAGTCAACAACTTTCCAACAATCATTGCATGCATATTAAAAAATAGTCAACAGCTTTCCAACAATCATTGCATACATATTAAAAAAAGTCAATAGCTTTCCAAAAATCAGTGCATGTGATCAGCAACATTAAGTCAGAATATAGGCATTAGAAAGAATCTTTACCTTAATGAATCTTTTATATTTACATCGAGCTTTTTCTTATCTTTGGACACAAAATTCCTTTCCATTTATCAGCTTCTTCTTTCTTCTTGACAATAAGTAACATAATCTTGGTCCTTATTGTTTCCATCATGGTCAGGATAGGTTTACCTCTTGCTTCCAGTATCATCTGTCCATAAACCACATAAATGATTAGTGAATTGTTAATGATTAGTAAGAAACATAAAACATAGGGATTTACCTTGTTAAATGATTCAGATAGATTATTCACCAACATGTCAGAATGGCTCCTAATTAGGAAGTGAGACCTTGACCAGTGAATAGGGTTCTTCTTCTTCAACCAGTCATAAGCATGCTGATTGGTTTTTCTCAGTTCATCCATGGCATCATCGAACTCCCTTGTAGTGCTTGTTCTGGCAGCTTTCCAAATCAAATCTTTCAACTCCTTTGTTCAGAAACCAGCATTCTTAAAATTGGAATGTAGGTGCCTAACACAGTGTCTTATTTCTGCATTAAGAAACAACATACATATTGCTTCCAAAAGTCTCTGCAATTAGGAAAAAATAGTTTAATTCTTTGACAAACCCTAAATAGAAACAACATAAAAATATATATATAAATAGAGTTTTACCTTTTGTTTGTCAAACATGAAAGATATCTGGTACGAGCTCACAATTTCCAAGTCTATTGCAAGCAACTCCAAGAACCAAAGCCATGATACTGGGTTTTCACTTTCGACAGCAGCATATGCAAGTGGATAGATGCCATTATTTGCATCTATACCAACAGCTACAAGCATGTAGCCACCATAGTAGCCCTTTAAGAAACATCCATTTAAACCTACTATCCTCCTACAACCAGCCCTATAGCCATCTTTATATGCCTGCAAACAGACATACATCCTTTGAAACAATCTGTTATCCAAATAACAGATTGTTGTTGTTCCCTCATTTTGGATCCTAACCTCCAACAAGTACTCAAAATTTTCTCATATTGAGCCTTATGAGCTCCTTCAATTAATTCCAATGCCCTAAGTTTAGCCCTCCTACATTTGATTAGTGAGACCAAGCAACAAAAATCTCTTTTGACATATTGCTATAATGATTTCAGAGAATAATTAGGATCAGCAATGAATTTTTTTTATATTTTTCACCTATCCAAGCTGAGGTTACGTTCCTATTTTTATAGACTTTAGAACAAGTATGGTTAGGGTTTGAACTCCTAATTTGCCAAGTCTGGTCAATAGGGTCATTAGGGTTTAGCCTAGAAGCCCATATGAACCAAGAACATTTTTCATTGCAAACTGTCTTTAACCTTCTTAAATCATTTTTTGGAAACTTAATAAAATAACTATTCAACCTAAGATACTGCTTGACAGCTTCTTTTAGACTATCTTTAGACTTAAATAACATTCCAACCTTAAGTCTAGGATTACTCATGTCATTCTCTAAGTTAAACTCAGGCCAATTTTGGCCATCTGAGTTAGATTCATGTGCACTATCTAACCTTATAGAATCATCACTATCACACAATTCATTTACTTTTATACCATCCATGTCTAAACCATCTAAACTAACTCTTTCAGATGCATCACTATCACTACTAGACACATCACTACCAGACATGTTTTCTTCATTCTCATTAAAATTTTCATCAATTAAACCTGCCAAACAAAGTACTCATCAATAAAAACAGACAATATAGGCAAACACATTAACCATTTATGTCAGACAATAACCAATATAAAATGCCCAATAATTTAATACAAATACTTCTGTCATGCACATAGCAGACAACAACCAATACAAAAAATAATTTAATAATGGCAGACAACAAACACAACCATTTTTGTCATGTACATGGTAGGCAATAACAGGCAATAACCAGTTTGATAATAGTAGATATACACAATATACACAATAAACATCATGGCAGATATACACAATAAACATCAGTTTGATAATGCATTCATACAATGGCAGATATACACAATACACATCAATTTGATAATGGCATTCATATAATGGCAGATATACAAAATACACATCAATTTGATAATGGCATTCATACAATGGCAGAAACAAACAATAAACATCATGCACATGGCATACAATACAAAATCGAAATAACCCTAAATCGAAATCCATATCGAAATCAAAATCAAATTCTAAATCTAAATCGAGATCAAAATTGGAATCAAAATCAAAATCAATGAGTGTTTTAAAATTGAAATCAAAATCGAAATTAGAATCGAAATTAAAATTGAAATAGAAATAACCCTAAATCAAAATAGCACCATTGAAATCCAAAAAATTTAAAACTAAATGCAACAACTTACCCATTAAAGTAGACGTAACACCACTGGTAGCTTATTTTCTATTGCCCATTGTCGCTGGCAATAAAAAAATTGAATGGTTTCTGGTTCGTCTTCTTTTCTTCCCAAAAAAAATAGACAATCGTACCCTAAACCTTATACCCTGTTAATAGATTGTTGAACGAATTTCTAACCCTAAACCCTTCTTAATCGATTCCCGATTCAGTTTAAACCCTAAAACCCCTAAATTAGGATCGAAATTTCCCAAATCGATTTTTCTTTTTCTCCCCTCCAAATCCCCTTCCCTAATCTGTTTCTAACCCTAAAACATTACATTAACTCATAACCTTTACCCATTTTTTCCCTAAACCCGCCCCAATCAGCCGTTTTGCCAATGTGGCAAGTTAACTTGCCACATCAGCTGGTTAACTTGCCACGTCAGCAATCCCGTTAAAACCCTAACGACAATCGTTAATCGGTGACTATTTTGTCACTTTTTAATAACGTTGGTGACTGTTTTGTTACTTTTTGAAAGTTAAGTGACTGAAATAAGACCTAAGTGATTGTTTTGTCAGTTACCCCAAAGTTGGGTGACTGTTAGTGTAATTTACCCTAAAAATAAAATAAAAAGAAAATAAATTAGTTGAACAATTAATTCACCAAAAAGTCTATGTGGAATAAGATGCATGGTAGTATGTGATGTATTGGTATCGGTCGTACCGGCATGTACGTATTATTTTGGTCTTAAACTAGTATCAAATAGTTTATATTCTGTTTCGGTTAAAATTTTAGTCATTTCGATGTGTTCCAACTCGTTTTGGTCAATACTAGCTTATACCGGTACGTATCGACCCATATCGGTTGATACAAAATTTTAATATTTTAAACTAACTTTTAATTTTTTTATCACAACCATTTTGAATTTTCTATAATTATACTTAAAATTAAAAGCTATTAAATTAACTTATTGAACTTAATTAATAATTTTAAAACTTATATTTATGTATAAATATATTTATATGGATGTAATTGAGATATATTTGTTTTATATATAACATATAATATATTTTATCAAAGTAATATATAATTTATTAAAAAAACTAAAAAATTAGACTATATTTATGTGTGCGAGAATATTTAAAACATCGATAAACCCGAAATGATACATCGAAATATGCTAGTATCGATATGTACTATTACCAAGACAAAAACGATATGCCCATGGATACATAGTAGTTACCTTGAGAACAAGTTTCTCAAGATTGATTTCATTAATGTTGAATGTTTTCATATTGGGTGACCGAAATAAAACACACAAATAAACAAGGGATCAAAGGTGAAATTTATCCTTATTTAATTAATGTTTTGTTTTGTTTTTTTTAAATGAATTAATATTTGATTTTATGTTTTGTAGTTCTTTTGTGAACTCTCTGCTATTATGATGAAATTAAATATTTATGGAGTATGCAAGACACCATATTATTAGGGCAAAACATTTTATACCATCCATTCCTCAATTCATAGCTTGAGAAACTAACTATGACTTTTACATGGTAGATAATCATGTTTAAATTTCAAATTAAAAGTTAAACCATGAATTTGGTACCAATAAAGTGACTACTCTATAACAAGATGATAATGTAAATGATTAAAATGTAACATTTCAAATATAAGCGACTAAAATGTAATCGGAGTTAAACAAAAATAAATATTTTTATAGTTTACTTTTTAATGATTTATTTTGATGATAGTAATTGATATAATTGTAACTTAAAAAAAATTAAAGTGTTAATTTAAATAGATTGATGATTAAAGATCAAACAGTCTTTTAGTACGAATTTGAACCATATTATCTGATCTCATCTATAAAAAAAAAAGATAAACCGATATTCTTGAATAATCATCCACCATTATGATAAAAGAAAAATACACAATTGTAAGATTTGAAATTAAAAAGGAAGGAATAAAAAAGAGTGGAGTTGAAATTTGAAGACGCTCAAATTTGGACGGCGGCGGTAACGGTGGTTCATTTGAGGCGACGGCAAAGGGTGATTCCATCACCAACAGGGAGCATGCAGATCTCAATCCTAGGGTCAACAGCAAGAGCCTTGTTGAGTTCCAAAACAAAGTCTCTATAATACCTGACGTACTTCCTGAGCGGAGCATCAGGCGGCGCCACCACCGAGCCGTTCCATAGGGTGTTGTCGTAGCCGATTAAACCTCCCACTTTCACCAACTCAATCAACCTCTTATGGTAGTTTAAGTAGTTGTCCTTATCAGCATCCACGAATATGAAGTCAAAGGATCCGTGATTCTTTTCCTGCCATTCAATTTTCCCCTTTAGTATCAAACAAAAAAAGAACAAGAAAAATGGAGGGTTGGGGTTGGTGAAAAATTTTACATCTTGGACAAGTTCATCAAGAACTGGCATTGCAGGCCCTTCTTTGAAATCAATTTTGTGAGCAACACCAGCTTTTTGGATTACAGGTAGACCCAACTCGTAGTTTTCTCTGTTAATATCCATGGCCAAGATCTGCAAACATATTTTGAAATGAAAATGGCATTGATTTTCTGGTGTTGTTTTTGAAGGATTAAAAAAAAAATTCAAATCATTAGCTACCTTCCCATCATCGGGGACAGCAAGGGCCGTGGCTAAAAGAGAGTAGCCAGTGTAAACACCAATCTCCATGGTGTTCTTGGCATTGATCAACTTAAGAAGCATGTTCAAGAATTGGCCTTCATCAGCTGATGTTGTCATAAGGTTCCTGTTTTTTAAACCAAATCAACAATAGTCAGAATCTCCAACCCAGAAAATAAATGGGGGTGATAGATTTTAATATCTGAATCAAGAAATATGAACCATGGATGCTTGGCTGTTATCTCTCTGAGCTCTTTCATGGGTTCAGGCTCCCTAGGATATACACTTGTCTCCAGGATATACTGCAAAAAAAAAAAAACCATTAATGAAATCAAAGAAACTAATGCTAAAAAACATGTCGGAAGAAGGTTAAAGTTAAAGATGATGATACCTGGTAAAGAGCATCGCTTTGTAAAAGGCTCTTATGGCCAACTTCTTGGTGCCTACCAGCCTGAGACTGCTGCTGCTGCTCTTCTGTTTTGTTGGTTGCCATTTGCCACTACTCTTCTAAACCTTCTTTCTTTTGTGGGAACTGTGTATTATGCCTTTGAATGGTAACCACTAAATTTGAGCTGAAAGAGGGACATTATAGGAGCTTATATGGAAGTTGAAACTCCCGGTTGGACCAACCATTTCGGGTTTGCCAACCGGGTAGGGAGTTGGTGAACTCCCAAAACTCCTTTGGGACCAGTTCTGCACTCACTCTATGACCGCATGTGCAATGTGATGACTCAAATGGATGAGGTGACTTTATGCATGAGTTGTGACTTTCCTTATTAAGCTTTTGCAATATTATATTGATAACCAAAGGTAACAAAGGCATAGGAGCCTTGGACAAAATTGTTGGTTCATATGAAAAATGATACCCAAGTTGGTTTATTCAGCAATGTGTTGATTGGGGATGATAATGGTGGGATCCACCAATTACGGTGTTGGTTTATGTGGAGAGTTGGTAAGAGGGTTGGTTGGTGAAATTGGGGAAAATTAAAAGTTTTGAGGGTCAAATATTACTAAATTATTATCCTATGAAATTGAACACCGCGTTCGGTGAAGATAATGACAGTCCATTGCTTTGAGTCAAAGCTTTGGTACTCATTCACAAAATATTAATAATAAAATGGTACTAACAACCCCTTTTTCGTATTTTGAACATTATTATTCATTATTTTGCCCATATAAAATAAGGTTAAAAGATCATACGCTATTGTCGAGGGTATATCAAAAGTGTCTTGAGAGAGCATATGATTATTTTCACAAGCTAGTCCCTCTGCATTTTGGATGTGATCAGAAATTCTCAAATGGGATTTTCATATGATTTTACATTTAATCATGTGTAATGGTATAAATATGTATATGTTTAGTTCAAAAGTCCGTAGTTTATGTAAAAATATAGATTCGAAAAATGAATTTAAATAAAAATAAAGTTCATTTTTAAATTGGCCGAGCCTCAAGGTTTTTTTTTTATCTAGTCTGGCCTGACTGACCTGAATCTATTGTTTCGTTGATGTTTTGCTCCTTATATGTTATTATTATTTGGATATTGCATATTTGTTACTATTTTAGAGACATTTGTTTTCTAAGTTGCAATTACCTTAGTATTATTTAAGTATATAAATTTTTCTAATGTATTTTCAATTTGTTGGGAAATATTTATTTTAATGTTTTTAATGTATTTTATGTATTATATTTTTAAATTTTATTTTTACTACGAAGAGGTCAAATCGAATTTGGTTTAGCTTTTTTAATCTGGATCATTCTTAAATAGAACTTAGCCCTATTTTTCAGGTCAGGCTAACCCGAACATAAAAAACAGACCTTAAATTTAATATCAGTCCGACCGAACTCATAATCAATTCTACTTCCAACTTTGATTTTATTGATTTTTGGATAAGCTTCTTTTAATTATTCCATAAAGTGAGGTTATTGCATGATCAGGAAAAGAGGGTTTGAGGTCAATTTCGACTATCTTAAAATCCGACCGACCGAGAATTGAGGTTTGTCTCGGAGTTCTTCCAACGGATAACATTCTGTTTTTCGAACCCTTTCTTTTGGGGCAAGTGTGTTTGGTTTCGTGAAACTCAGTCACCAATCTTTTGTGGATTGTCTATTGGGATTTTAATTGGGTTGGACTTAATCCAATGGGCTTTTTATTCTTACCCAATAGAATTATTTCCCAATTTATTAGGAATAGAGGTTTTTAGGGTTTATTTATATTTGTATGATTTAAAAAAATTTATTTAAAGAAATCTATTAAAAAATTATTATTTAATATTGAAATTTTTAAAAAATCACAAGTGAGGGTTTTTTTTTGGTATTCCATTACTAATATATAAAATAATTATAATATTAAAAATAAAAAATATAAATTGATTAATATATTTAAAGATTTATACCCATATTTAAATATACCTAAAACATATAATATATAATATTATTATTTCAAAAAAATAAAATAAAAATTGAATAAAATTAGGGTACAACAACAATTATTATTTATACCCATAATCCTTTTTAACTCTTAAATCAAAGGAAAAATACGCTTAAACATACTCAAACTTGTGTCTTTCTAATTGTTATAAAGGTAAATTGCACCAACAGTTACTCAACTTTAGGGTAGTTGAAAAAAAAGTCACTCAACTTTCAATTTAGTAACTCAACTTTCGAAAACTAACAAAATAGTCATCACTCACCATTTTCCGTTATAGACATAACAGAGTTGCCATTTTTCATCCCCTATCACTGCTCTCCCATCCCTCTTCTTATTCCCCACCATCCCTCCCCCTACTTCCATCAACTTAGCTTCCAAATCCTTGTCCGGTTCACTCCTTACCGACATCTCCACCTTGTTCGAACTCCGTATTATATTGCTTCAACACAATTCCTTATCTGGGTATATCCCATCTTTCGCCAACCTTTCCACCTTACTAAACATTTACCTCAACGACAACTTGTTCACTTCAGTCACCCCGACATGTTTACCGAGTTAACCAATCTTCAAACACTGAGTTTAAGCGAAAACACGAAGCTGAGTCCATGGACATTCCCAGATGTATCCAAATCAACGAGTCTCGTCCAAGTTCAATTCGACAACACCAAATTATACGACACTTTACCTGATGTGTTCCAATCTTTGAACATTTTACAAAGCATAAGGTTGTCTTACAACAACTTGAACGACACATTGCTACCTTCTCTCACCGGTTCAATGATTCAAAATCTTTGGATCAACAATCAGAATGTTGGGTTCACAAGTACTTTAGATGTTTTATCTAACATGACAGATTTGCTTCAAGTTTGGGTTCATAAAAACATGTTCACTGGTCAGATCCCAGATTTGTCTAAATCTATGGGTATCTTTGATATTAAGCTTAGAGAAAACTTATTAACCGGTTTAATCTCAAGATCTTTAATTAATCTCTCTAGTTTGGAGAACATTTCATTGTCTAATAACAAATTCCAAGGTCCATTTCCAAAATTTCCTAACACGGTTGAGAACATCGTTGTTAACGGTACTAATAATTTCTGTAATAATAATGCTGATCCTTTTGATCCTCAAGTTACTACATTACTTGAGATTGCTTGTGGTTTTGGCTACCTTATTTTTCTATCTGATGATTAGTTTGGAAATGATGCTTGTCAATGGGTTTTTATTACTTGTGATTCACAAGGCAATGTGGTTACTGTGAATCTCGCAAAGAAAAACTTAGTTGGAACGATTTCATCGGCGATTGTGAACCTCACGAAGTTGAAGAACTTGAATATAAATAATAATAACTTAACAGGTTCAATCCTTAATGGTGGAGAAGAGGGGGTGAATGGGAGACAATCAGAGTAGGGGGAGGGATAGTGGGGAAGAGGGAGAAAGATGGGAGAGTAGTGATAGGGGGATGGAAAATGGCAGTTCCATTAAGTCTATAACGAAAAATGATAGCTCCGTTATGTCTGTAGCAGAAAATGGTTAGTAGTGACTATTTTATTACTCTCCGAAAGTTGAGTGATTGAATTAAAATCTGAGTGACTGTTTTGTTAACTACCCCAAAATTAAGTGACTGTTGATGTAATTTACCCTTGTTATAATAACAATGATGCTAATGGATAAATAAAATTGGGTGGATGTAAGCACAACCCAAAACTACACTTTTTTCTAAAACTCCTCGTTCAAAAACCAAAGGTTGGTTCGCCCAATTTCATCCCTCACTAAATAGTAATTTTCAAATTTTAGTTTTAATCCCTTTTTTATGCATAAATTTAAGATTTACCCATTATATTTTAATTTGATATAATTTGATTTGTGGTTAATCATTTCAGTCAAAATATTAATGTTTTCTTTTTTTTTTCTTCTTAAAAACATCATTTTCATGATGATTGATATTGTTTTTTTTTTCCTTCTTAAAATCATCATTTTCTATTCACCATGTTGACATAAAATTTTTTATATGGGAAGAGAGTAATTAAAAAAAATCCACCATCATATTATAAAAATAGAATATTACGTTATGTTAAATTAAAATATAAATAATAAAAATATCAAAACTACAATTTAACCAATTAGAAATAAATTAAACTGCCTTTGCTTGCTATATCATACTTGGTTTTCCATTCCAAATACCAATTAGTGTTAAATCCCTCTCACTATCTTTTATACAAACAAAGTTATTGAAGCTTAATTTAATCGGCATGAACATTATTGTCAATACAAGAGGATATGAGTTTGTATGCGCTGAAACGTATTATCCTTCTATTAAAGAATTAGGAGAGAGTATAAATAATTTTAAATATTATATAAAAAAATAAATATAATTAAAATAGATAATAAAATTATTCAAAAGATTATCCAAACATAAAAAAAAGAGAGAAATAAAACAAAAGGGAAATATGATAAATTGGTAATGCATGAAGGCTACGTGTAGTACAAAAACGCCTTTTCTCTACGGCTTAAGACTCCATCATCACTTGTGACCTCATCCCTCTCAACTACGTATATCGGTTACTTTTAGATGCAGTCAATCTATTTGAGTTACTTCCCATTTCATTTTATTTTTATTTAATTTTAAATTGTTGTGAAGAGTTAAAATTTTCGAGTCAAATTATTATGAGTTCAAAATCATTTCAGCTTTTATTATTTTGAGTCTTATTATTTTATATTATTTGTTTGGTCATTTTAGAGGAAGATTATTTCAAATTTTTGTTATGATAGTCGGTATCATATCAATCTATATGTGTTAATCTGGCTATACCGATTCGTGTCTATTGATATAAAATTTTAATGTTATAAATAAAATTTTAAATTTTTTTCTTAGTCATTCTATTTTTTTAATAATTGCTTAAAAAATTGAGTAGTTATTATATTAAACTATTGAATATAATTAATAATTTTAAAATTTAGAGTAAAAATTAATAATTTTAAAATTTATATTTTAAATCAAGGTAGGATAAATGACCAATGAAATTGTTACCTTTATTTTTAGCTATAAGGCGGAGCTGGTGGTGTTAGTGGCTTTGGCATGTGTACAGACGCTTAAATTTGTTTGGGATATGGGTTTCCATCAAATAGTTCTCGAGGCTAAATTTTTGATGACTATAAAAAAAACTAAATGTTCGGTGTGAATCAATCTCACCTGAGTAGTTATATTTTAGACAACAAAGAGCTTATTAAACGATTCTTTGAGAGGTGTGCGTGAGAGTTGAATCATGTTCAACGGGAGAAGAATATCATGGCTCACTAAATCTGGTTGAGCATTTGCGTCGAATTATTTTTAGACTGAGGATAGACCAACAGACATGATGACCGTGGTAGCTCATGAGTGGTGTCTCTTTGGTCGTTAATGGCGATGGGATTGAAGTGCTCCTCTCATTTTGTCATGTTTGTGTGCATTTTCGAGTGATCTTTGGTTATGCAAATGTTGCTTAGCTACTTTTCTTTAGATTTAAAAATGTTGGGTTGTATATGTCTTATTTTTCATTTCTTCTTGTAGTCCTGTACGTTGTTTATGCTGTCTTGTTATATTATTTGAAGATAATTTAATATTTTTATTTAAAAAATTAATAAAATAATTAAAATTAAAGTATTTTAAACTGGTACCAATTGCATTAATAATATAATAAATTTACAATTAAATTAAAATTTTATTTATTTTAATTTTATTATGGATACTTTATTATCTCTTTTAATTATTTATTGTTTATTATTTTTAAGCCTACTTAAAAAAATTTATAAGTATATTGTTAATTTATTTTACTTATTTATTATTATTGTTTTACCATATCAATTTTTAAAAATGAAAAAATAAAAGAAAAAAAACCAATGTTGCAGACAGAATACACCTGTTATCTTCCTCTGTCTCTCTCAGATCATCTCATCCATTTTTTCAGTGGTTTTGTTTTGTCCTATTTTGTTGATCTCTTCTTTTTCTTTTTCTTATTTAAATTATCATTAAAAAAACCCTATCTGAAACTCAGACCAAAATAACAAGGAGAAGGAGAGAGCAAGAGAAAAAAGGTACAAAATTCCCAAAATAAAACAAAAAAGAAAGGGAAATAAAAGAAGCAATCCCTGTGACTCCTCTCCTTAAAATAATCAAACACCTAATTTCTTTTTTCCTTTTTTAATTTTAATGGTTTTCGTTTCATCGTCTCAGCTTTCTTTTTCAGGTATTTTTCTCTTAATCCGGATGATAGTAGTTTTGATGATCGAGAATAGTTGTTTTTTCAAGATCATTTCACTTTACCCTTTTTGGGATTTCTTAGTTTTTTTGGTAATTTTATGGTTATTTTCTTTATTTTGAAATATTACGAGGGATCGAGGTCGACCCATGTTGGGTTGTTTGCTAATTTTCCTTGTCAATTTTAATCGGATATTTATTTTAATCATCTGATGCTATTTTTTTTTTCTAAAAACAAAACTAAATGGAGGAAGAAATGGGGTTGGATTTTTCTGGTTTTCTCACATTTTTGTCAAAAGACCAAAGCTTTACTAGCACTGAAGCTTTCTTTATTTGGGTTTGTTTCCCTTTAGTTTGATGGGGTTGTCAATGTGATAAATTTTGTGTTTTTTTTCTTTGTTTTTCCTTCTTTTGATGCAGATGCTTAATTTTGCATTCTTGGATTGCTGATTCTGCAAACTACATTTTGTTGATTTTGTAATTTGAGGCTTGAAACAAGCGACACTCTGATCTACAAGTTCCCATATTTCTTCATTTTATTCCTTTTTGATCTGCTGATATTGCCTAACAAGCACATTATATGTGGTAATAATTTAATATCAATGTTGTTCTATCTAGCTTGTAGTTGGTTATGGATGTCAATGCATGGAAATATTGATAAAGTTCTAGTTGAGTTGTAGGCTAGTAGTAATTAGCTTTGATTTGTTTCTACTTGGTCTTGGTGCTGTGAATTTGACTGCTTGATCAGCACTTAATGTGAATGGCTGGTTATCAAGCTTTGTCATTTTGCACTGAATTGAGTGGTTGTGAAGTATTTTTGTATGTCAAAATGGAAGGCGGAAATATATTGGAAGAAAGAGTGATTTGCTAAGCTGGTATTGGAGATTCCAACTATCTAGATTCATGTTGTATTTACATTGTATTTACAGTTGTGAGTTCCTTGAAGTGATATTGAATATGAATGTTCAGCATGTGAGATAATGAAAGGGTGGGTTAATTGGTGTTAAACATAATTTACACAAAATATGAGCTCCTCAGTTCTGATAACTTTGTTTCGCACATGCTCAGGTGCATTTTTATATTTTGCATGAGAGACTATGCCAATAAGAGAGAGTAGCAGCCACAAGTATCTTATGTCCTGAACCAGAGAATTATCGCCTTATGAATGCCATACCGAAAGTTTCCTGGGGTAAAGACATAGTGAACCAACTGCTTTCCTTAAACTGTGAACCTGTCAATTACTATCAGGTCATATCTTGATCTCTAATTGACCTGGCATGCTAGAAACTAGAACTGTTGGTATTCTGTTTTTGTTTTTCTTGGCCTGTCGGGATATCAAGTTGCATGCTCTGTAACATAAAGTTGTTCTTGCTTGCACATCCTTACAAAAATCAATATCCGTTTGCAACTGAGGTAGTTATTTCTTTTGGTTTCAAGATGTTAACTGGTTGGGCCTTTCATTTGCAGACATACGTAACCTGGGAAAGCTGGATAACTCAGGAGCTTCAGAACTTATTCTGTAAGATGTGGTTGCAATATTGTTTCTTTTTATTACTTTACATAATTCCCTTGGATGACCCCTCTCCTTATTTCTCCCGTTTTCATAACTGAAATGTGAATTTGGATACTATGCTTATCTTTTCAGATTTTAACTACCAGTCTGATCCTGTGATCCCTTTCATATTTTGACCTAAGAAATGCGGAGCTTGAATGGACATTTGTTCTGAAAGTTGGAATAATATTTAGTGTCTCAGACATATTTCTGGGCGGAATATATCTTCCCTGATGCAAGGTCAGGGGGGCACCATTGACTCCTTCCCTGAAACTGTTAACATTGATGGGGGCTCTGGTCCCAATGACACGAGCATTGGTCAACCAAATTCTTTGCACAACATGCTGAATCCTGTGGAAACTCGGTTATCCAATTATGCAATGCCTTCTAGTGGGATGATGCATGGAAGCACTGTTACTCCCGATGTTCAGAGTGTTAGTGGCTGGAGTTCTGGGGAACCGAGCTCTAGATTGAGAATACAAAACCAGGTGATGCACGATGTTCTAAATCACCATCTTAATGATGATGGAACAAAAATAGAGTGTGGTTGGCCTTCTTATGGTGCTCATGTTGGGGCTGCTCCAAGGTCAGAAGAAAGGCGGATTGAGCCAGCAAATGTCATTTTTCCTGGGAGACTGACTAATGGTCGAAATGTCAATCAGGATCTACGTGGGCCCATATTTTTACAAGGTTCAAGCTCTAATCATAGCCCACAAAGGCGGATTGAGCCAGCAAATGTCATTTTTCCTGGGAGACTGATTAATGGTCGAAGTGTCAATCAGGATCTACGTGGGCCCATATTTTTACAAGGTTCAAGCTCCAATCATAGCCCACACAATGTGAATCTAAATGAAGGGTTTATTAGCAGTAGTGGTAATTCAAGGTCGAGTGTGGGAACTGGTATAGGTCTTAATCTCCACAACTCAGTTGGACTAGAAAGAGAACAGATTTCTAATGCCAGTGTTTCTTCTGATAATGTTGGTAGTTCTTCTGGAAGCTCTAATTATATGGGGGAGGAAAATAATGATGGTTCTGGCACTTCTTTGGGCAGTTGGGGTTTATCCTGCAAAAGGAAGGTTCTTGAAGGTACTTCTGGACAGTCTTATTCTGCTGGTACTTCAAGCTGTTTTCAACAAATTGAAAATGCTGCTTGGCATGCTGATCCTGCTCGTAACGATGCTTCTAGCAGCTTGAGTTTATCGACCCCCTCTTGGAATCTCCTTAATGCTAGTCCTCCTGATCAGCCGAATACAAGAGTTGGGCTTGGTATGAGAGGAGTAATTAGTGATGCGTTTCCATCTACCTTAAGAAGAGCAAATCCAGGAAACCAACAAGGACCTTTACCCCATAGTTTATCATCAACTGGGGTTGCCGGGCATTCTAGTTTCGGCTCTCCCGGTCACCCTAGAGCTGCCCTGTTTGGTGACTCTCTAGACTTGAGATCCACAGCTGCAATAGCTGGAAATTCTAGTTCTGCGTCGACTCAACCTCATATGAGGACCACTTCTGTTGTGCCGAGAAATGTGAATCCTTTCCCTTGGAATGGTACTTCCGGTTTAAGAGCTGCCAACCCATCGAGTTCTACTAATTTTGGAGAGAGAGCTGCTGCATTACGGGAGGAACCAAATATAAGAAATATCCCTAGAATCAATGCAGAACATCCCATGTTTGTACCAGCAACTGAGATGAGAAATGTAGCACAAGATCCAACAGGTTGGAATTTGGCTTCTGGAAATATTAGTACTTCTGGAGACTTTTCATCTACAAATCGACCTGGGCCTAGTTCAAGCATCCATCCTTTGCCAACTCCTGCCTTGATTCCTCCCCAAAACCCACCAATGCATAATCAACAAAGACTATCAGAATTTGCTCCCTGGTCTTTATTTCCTCCAATTGATTCTGAACCTGGTGGTCGTAGTGGCCATTTTCCACCCTTGTCTTCGGGCCCTTCTTCTTCCTCACAAGAGACAGTGGTGCCATCTGGATCGAACATCCAGGGTAGCAATCAACCATACCCTAGGTCTGCATTCATATTGGAGAGACAAGATGATGATGTTCTTGGGATGCCCCATTCGTTGCGAGCTTTGGCTGCTGACATCGAAGGGAGACACCGGCTAATATCTGAGGTTTGTTTCTGAAGGTCATTTTGCTAAATTTTAACTTCATTTGCTCTGTACATTTATATGTCTAAGGCTTCCTGAATAGGATTTGCTCTCAATAAATTCTAATACTTAATAGTAACAAATTTGGCTTTCCAGATAATGATGATTAGCAGCATTCTAGAATCACCTAGTTATCCATTTCTATGATATGCAGCGAAATGTAGTAACTAATATTGTGTTTATACGCATATAAATTTACACCCCTGCATGCACGCGCACATCTGGTTTATGCACTCATACAAACAAATAAACCATAAATATGTTCTAAGAAGACAGTTTGGTTTTAAAATTGTTGTTCTTTTGTTTTCCACATTTCATGTTTGATGTTCTTCACAAATTCATTTTGGGTTGGATATTTAGTAAGTACCTTTATTTATCCATTTATGTTAGATTGAACTGTCAAGGACAAAAGCAGATTTTTAAATTCTTTTCTTTCTATTTTCATTTTGATGTTCCCATTGGAATATCGGTTTGTAGGTGTTGTTTTATCTTACACTTGCACCCACCTCATCCTCATCAAAATTTTTCATCCTTTAAAATCATATCACAATCTTATGCTTATTTTATGAAAGAAAAAAATAACTTGTCCAGTTTTAAAAAAATTTCCCCTTTGTAGTTTCATACAGGGTATTGTAGCAACTATCTATAGTTTGCACTTTCAGAAAGAATCAATACAGTTAACATGTTATATTAGTGCTTAATCAAATTCTGATTTAAAATTTCCCTTTCTGAACATTATTAAAAGTTTATATAGGATATTCTAGCATTAATATAAGAATGTTAAAACATGAAAGAAAAATGAAAACCTGTAGTAAATCAGGCTCCTTATCACATCATTTATTTGAGTGTTTCTGCAAGCTATTTGTGTCGTCTATAGCTATCACTTTTCCTTTTAAAGCTTCTGCAAGCTGTATACTCTTTATCCCTGCCGATGTTCATCTTTCATATCTAGTTCATATTTTAGTCTGGATTGAATTATCTGTTGCCATTAGTGCTTTCTGTCATCGCCTACAAGTCATCTTTTCACCACATTTTTGTACCAGTTTGTGACCTTTTCCCACCTAAATTTTTAATTAAGATATGAAGTCTTGAGCAATCTCAACCTAGAAATGAAAATGGGCAGTTTGTATCTACTTTCAATCTATTTTTATAAATGATTGAAATGCATATTCAATTTTTACAAATATATTAAGTAGAAATTTATGAAAGTCAGGTGCTGCGTATTAGTCTCTCTACTAAAATGCTGTTGTTCACTTTCAGGTTTTTTTTATGTTTTGGTTTTATTTTTTTCTGCTCAATTTTGTTGGATGTAGATATCTCTATTTACCTCTCCTTCAAGACTTTCCTTTCTAGGGAAAAATAGTTCTGAAACCATCTCTGTTTTTTTCTCAATTCCTGATTATGTAATTCACATCTGTTAGTTTACATAATCTGTTTATACCAGTTGCTTTTTAGCTTGTTTATTTATTCCCTTTCTTTACAGAATCTGATGAATTAAGTTTGAGATAAACTATATGCATCACTAAAATTATAGTTTTCTATAATGGCAGTTGAACATAAGGAAAAAAAAAATTCTAATAACTTGCTGCTTATTTTGTTCTCCTTGTATCAGATACGCCAAGTCTTGAATGCCATGCGTAGGGGGGAGAATTTACGAATTGAGGTTTGGTTTCTGTTTCATGCAATTATGTTGCCAGGACATTTTCATAAATAGGTCGTGAGCTAGCAGCTGAATTTATTTTTGTTTATTATTATTTTTTGGCCACACTGGCTACGATGATTTTGCTGGCTAATGTTGAAAAGATTCATTTCCTTTTCTTTTTGCATTTTATCTTACATACATGTTTTATTTATTGGTGATATAGCTGTGCAACTCATTTCCCTTCCCCATTAATTAAAATTTTCTCATACCATATTATCGAAAATACAACTGAACTGCTATAAGAACATCTCTATTAGCGTTGATTTTTGTGAAAACGTATATATTTCTTAGGATGAGATTAAAAACTTAGCAGCTTCATGTGGTTAGATAGCTTTGGTGTAAATGTTTCTCTTCTTTGGTGCTAATGTGGTTAGAGACTGTTCTCACCATTGAGAACAGGTTCTGTATGACTTTGTTTTACTAGCTTAGTCTTGAATGATCTGTCACCGATTGTTTTTATGCAAAAAGCATATTATTGGATATTTTGGTGCATAGAAAGTTTGTTTGACATCTATAGGTCGCTAACTAGATTGCTTCAGCAATTGAATATATTATTGATGTGAGGACACGGTGATGTTCCCTTGTTTTAAGCCACATTTCGGCTCATATTGCATATAGTCTAGTCTTGTTTTTATGGTTGAGGTCACATGCATGGCTTCATATCCTCAAAGCAACACTTCTTCTTGCAGCCTTTGAAGCTTAGCATTCATGGATCAAAATATACTACACCCTGTGGTCTTTAAAAAGGAAAAGAAACAGGTTCCCGACTTTGGAAATACTGAAAACATATCTAAGTACTTGCTAAACAGATTTCCACCAAATGAGGGATAAAGAACTCTATTAGTAGAGCACCCCGGTAGACCCTGGAAAGGGCTCTGTTGTCTGAGAATAATTCATAGTCCTTCCCACATGATATGATGTTGTATGACATTAGATCTTTATGTGATACCCTTACAGGATTATATGGTGTTTGATCCATTCATATATCATGGTATGGCTGAAACCCATGACAGACATAGAGATATGCGCCTTGATGTTGATAACATGTCTTATGAGGTAAAAAGGGATTGCTGTTTTTTGTTCAATCACTTCACATTGGACGTTATTCTTCTCACATTGCAAATGGAACGCTAGGAATTGTTGGCATTAGAAGAACGCATTGGAGATGTGAGTACTGGACTGAATGAGGAAACCATTCTGAAGCTGCTGAAACAGCAGAAGTACTCATCCACCACAACAGAATCCACACAAGAATTGGAACCCTGCTGTATCTGTCAGGTATGATGCTCAATGACGACAGATAAGCTGCTTTAAATAACTTCATTCATCTCACCTGTTACCCTGTCTGAACTTTAATGATGGCAGGAGGAATATGCAGATGGGGATGAGACTGGGACACTAGATTGTGGACATGACTTCCACACAAACTGCATCAAACAGTGGTTAATGCTAAAAAACCTGTGTCCCATTTGTAAAACAACAGGCTTGCTCAAGTGAGAGCAAAGGCTGTTGTGAGATCCAATAATAGGGTTGGGACTTGGGATTATATATAATATATATATATCTGATTCAAACTGGCTTTTCTTGCCCTTGATCTGTAACTTTCAAGGCGACGGAGCCGCTGTTAAGGTTACGAATTGCAGGATGAGTTTGTTGAATAACTTGCATAAAGCATCATGACGATGATAAACATAATTTGAAATAATATCTATTTTATGACATTATCAAAGCTTTGAAGAATGTCAAATAGTAGTAGTTTTTAAATATGTTGATCATTTGTTACATTATCAATGGGGCACCTTTCCTCAGGTGGCTGGAATGATGTGTTTTAAGGTATCAACTGGGATGTAGGATAGATTCTTGATGATGATGGTGGTGGTGGGAAGAATAATGGTCTGGCGGTTTGCTATATGATGAATGATGAGACATGTATATATATCATCAGTTCATCATCATCAACTCCACTATCTTTTTCCTTCTGCATGTACAGATTTTAGCAGCCGTTTTATTTGTTGTAGCGTGGACAGCACATTTCTAACACTTGATCATTCTATGCCCAAACTCTCTTTCTATAATTTACTATTTACTTCCAATATTTTATACCTTCAAATAAGGTATTTTTTTTGTAGCTAAATAACACAATATATATATGTCCCAATTGTTTTTATTTATTTATTTTATTTGTAATATTAGTATGTCTATGCATAATTAAAACCACATACATATAAAAATTGGGGTTTTTTTTAAATACATAAAATATTATATGTTTTTACATATTTATTAGATGTCAACTTTCAAATATATGAGTTAGAGCATATTTTAATTTTTTTTCAGATAAAATGAACCTACCTGAAGACGATAAGCTAAGTTGCATGCATGCATGGGATAGCATTAATTAACAAATAGAAACAAAAATGAGTAATTGCTTTCGATAGACCTTTTCATGGCCGAATTAGAAGGAATTAGAAGGTATAAGGTATGACTGAAATGTGAGAGGGTGTGGATAAAATATAGACTTGAAAAATGAGTTTGGACAAAAAAATAAAGTCCGTTTTTAAATGAGCGGGATCTTGGGTAAGATATTTTTTGCTTGGGCCTAACCCGAATTTACTTAAAGACAAAAAAATCTGTTTTTTTTTTTTGTTTTTTAATGCTATTTTCTTGTTATTTTCTCTCTATTTTACTACTATTTTGTTGTTATTATTTAGATATTGTATAAAAATTTGTTTTATTGTTAATTTTGTTATTATTTTAGAGGCTTTTGATAATGTTGTTATTATTTAAGGTATTTGTTTATTAAGTTACATCTATCTTTATATTATTTAAGTATACATATTTTTTAAAATTTATTTTCAATTTGTTTAGAAATATTTATTTTTAAAATAATATAAAAAAATTAATACGGGTGGGCTAAATCCGAATTTTAGCATTTTTATATAAATCGAGCTTAGACAAAGTTTTAAGTCTATTTTTCGAATCGAGCCGGACTTGAACCTAATAAACGGGCCTAAATTTTTAATTAAGTCTAACTTAACCTGACTCATGAATACCTTTAGTTTTCCACAACTTATTAGAGTTTAGAAATGTCGTTCGCTAACATTTCTATTTATATATAAGAAGGAGAGATGTAATTCATAATTCTTTTTATGGTTTTTAAAAATTCGTCTGTTATGTTTATTGTTTTATTGCCGTTTCTTCAGAAAAAAGAAATGTAAGAACCTTTCAATGGTTAAATAGATATATTTATTTTATATTTAAGTGTTTAATTAAGTTAATGTTACGAGTCAATCTATATAAACTTAATTAGTAAATGATTAAAAATTCATTTTTTTACAAAATAATAAATATTAGTAAGAGGGTACTTTGTATCTTTTTGTATTTAAAATCAATTTAAACCCAAAATAAATCTAGAAAAAATAACACAATATTGAGACTTGAAACACCATAATTTTTAAAGACTCAATTTTACCATGTCAACTAAAACCTCATTTTTTTATACTTTTCTTTTTATAAATATATATATACATTATTTTTTTTTACTCACAACATGAGTGCCATAAAATAGTATTAATAAGAACAACATTATGAATCGATTTAGTAGGGATATTAGATTAAAAATTTTAATGTAGGAGAAATACAATTATAGTGATAAATATAACATTGAATTGTTAAGATATTAATCATTCAAAATTGTATATAAACATATAGAACTAAATTATTATTATTATTTTGATAATTGAAGGTAGGGATGAGGTTGTTAATGATTAGGGGCGTAACTAGGTAGGCTGGCAGGGGCCGCGGTCCCCCTTAAAATGAAAAAAAATTTATTTAGGCTTTTTAAAATTTTTAAAATTTTAAATTAGAAAAGGTAAAATTGTACTTTGGTCTCCTAAATATGATAAATTTTGATATAATTCCTTAAAAATTTTAAAGATATAAACTATTAAAATGGTGAAATTATATTTTTACTACTATAAAAATTACAATTTAATTTCTGCCTCTTTAAAAAAATTTCTGATTTCTGCTCTCATGACACAACATAAATATTCTAATACTAATGTAATAAATTCTTCTCATTCTATTATGAGAAATATAAAGAGCAAATATCATAGAAATTATAATGAAATTATTCAAAAAAAATAAAAATAAAGTGAGGGTTATAATAAGTTTTGAGTTGTGAACCTTTAAAAAGAAAAAAAGAAATATCTATTTTTAAAATTTATCGAAGTAAAGTTTCGAGTTTTAATTACGTGTAAGTTTATAGACAAGCTAAATAACATCAGAAAAATTAATTAAATTTAAATATTTTTAAATTTAATCGAGATTTAATGTAATTTACGGTTTGGTACAACGCGGTTTGGAAGATATAAAAAAATATATAAAATATATAAATTAGATGTACATACGTTTTTGTTTAGATTCTGAGTAACGGCATAGGCTTATGATTGTATTTTGGGCACTTCCTTGTTGAAAGACAATCTCTTTTTTCTTGTTTGCCACCTTTTAAACGTCTTTTCTCCTCTCTCTCTTTTATCTTCTCAATTCAGCTATGTCTGCCACCCCTGGAAGTTTCTTCTTATGCGAAAACCACCCATTTCCACCACCTTCTAACAACAATTCAGGCAGTGGTGGTGCCAATGGAAGCGAAGACAACAACCAACATGAAAAGCAACCTCTGCAAGACTCCACCAACAACAAGAGAGGGGGCGAATCGGATCATGAAATGCATATATGGACCGAAAGAGAGAGGAGGAAGAAGATGAGGAACATGTTCTCCAACCTCCATGCCTTGCTTCCTCATCTATCTCCTAAGGTAAAAAAAATAACCATACCATCTCTTGTCTCTTTAATCGCCATTAATTAACCTCCTGCTGCTATTCATTCATCACCAGAACTTTTTTTCCCTTTTAATTACATGGATTAATAAGTTAAAAAGAAAGGAAAAATAATGGTTTTGGTCTTTCCATTATGTTTGAATTTAAAATTTAGTCCTTTAGTGTAATTTAGTAATGAAAATTGGTAACACGGTTAATTATTCCAATTTCATAACATAAATTTTTAATTTTTTTTATGTTGACGTGATGAGTTTGAGGGTTTAAAAAAATCATATTAGCATTTTATCATGTTAATATTTGAATTGACTAATTACATTATGAGCGTAAAAAGATTAAATTACTTCAAAATAAAGTTTAAAGACTAAATCTTAAATTAAAATATAATATAGAGAACTAAATAATCATTTAACCTAAAAGAAAACGGAAGTTTCAGTTATGGAAAGTGCTTGTGTGTACCCGGATAGGTTCTTTCATTTGTTTATAGTTTAATATGGTAATGTATTTATTGTAGCTGAGTTGTCATAATCTGTTTAATTTGCCAAATCCCAGTTTTTGTTGACCCTCCTTTTTGAAATTCCTTTTTTTATACAAGTGAACAATTACATCGGAAAGAAAAGGAAAAGATTTGTAAGTACGGGATTAAGTCTTGAATTTTATGTTAATTAATTTGAAATTTACATAAATTTACTTATGAATTATGACGTGATTGGTAACTAATTACAGGGAGAAATCAGAAAATATTTTAAAGGGTCGGAATTATATAGTAATTTTTATGACAGAAAAAATACAATTCTACTATTTTAATAGGCTATATTTTTATAATCTTTAAAGAATTAAATCAAATTTTTATATTTTTAGAATGTTAGAGTGTAATTTTACTTTTATTAATTTAAAATTTTAAATAGATCATATAAAAAAAATTCATTTTACGGGGTCGGGACCCTTGCCAGCACCCCTAATTTTGCCATCGACTAATTATATCTTTTAAGATTCAAATGGTACTATTCAAGGTTTGTTTCATTTAAATACACCACAGTTCAATCAAATTAATTAGTTGGTCGAACCGAATAAGTTAGCCGAATTGAGAACTAATTGATTCACGAATCTGAACAAAAGTGTTATACTTGTTTTTAAAAGAAATTTGGGTAAAGTGAAATACATAGAAAAAAAATTAAAGTAAGATAAAAAGGAGGAAAAAAACTAACTTAATAAATGATATTTATGTCATTGTGTTTATTATTATTTTTTTACTTTTCCCTAGTTACTTAATTTTCGGGAATTTTTAATTTTGGATTAGTGACCTAACTTTAATAGAAAAATCATGTGATGCCATGATTCTCGTTAATAACCTATAAATTAGATAAGCATCTGATGAAGAGTTTTAATGTTTTGACAGGCTGACAAATCGACCATAGTCGACGAAGCAGTGAAGCACATACAAACCCTAGAGAAAACCCTCCAAAAGCTGCAAAAACAGAAGCTAGACAGACTCCAAGAAGGACTCAATCCCATTGATTTGGGTCACCAGGATACAACCAGGGAAGCATTCATGGCGGATCAAGTATTATCTGGAAACGATGCTGCAGCCAAGGATTTAATAATAAAATCCAATTCTGTTATGGTCGCTCAACCCCGTTTGCAGTTTCAAACATGGACCTCCTCCAACGTGGTGTTGAACATCTGCGGCAAGGAAGCACAGATAAGCGTGTGTTCCCCCAAGAAACTAGGGTTGTTCACCACTGTTTGCTGCATCTTGGAGAAGCACCACTTGGAGGTCATATCTGCCCATGTTTCCTCCCAATCTAATCGTTCCATCTTCATGATTCAAGCTCATGTAAGTTATATATGGCTTTCTTTTTTTTTTTTGTTCTTAATCTCTACATCAAGCTATTTGCTGCTTCATGTCTTTGATTTAGTTATTTCTTCTTTCTCTAGTTGCATGCATAGTTAGGGAAATATTCTAGAGAGACATGTAGTTATTGTCTTTTACACATTATTATGATATATTGGTGAGTTGAAAGTTGATGATCTCTCAATAAATTAGTATTGTCTCCAATGGAATTGTCTCTTAACTTTGCCAAGAGACTGAATGTATGAAAAAATAGTAGAATTCACAAAGTGAGAGTTTCTTATCGAATCTTGATAATCTTGATAATCTTGATAAAGTGAGAATCTCTTGACAAGTATTAGAGTTGGAATCTCAGTAGTAATTTTGGTGTATGGTTTCTAAGTATCACTTAACACTGTACAAAGCGAATGATATAGTTTAACACTAGAGTGTCTTAGATGTTTGGGTGAAAGAATATGAAATAGACGACACCATCTATATATACATTTGTGTATGTGTGACTTACACCAAATTATCAATCTACAAAAATGAAGCAGGTGGGAAGTAGTGGAGCTTATAATCATCAGGTGTCAGAAGTGGACGAAATATTCAAACAAGCTGCAGCTGAGATCATGTTCTGCCTCACCTCTTGATTATATGCCCTCTTTTACATGCATTTATAGATAAATATCTCACAGTTTTTCTGTAAAAGCTCCCATATATGTATGCATGTATGTATATATATGAGTAAAAAGCTCTTTTTTTCTGCATATGATTGAAGGTAGCTTTGTTGATTCCCTCCATATATATAGTCCATAGTGTGGAAGGCATATTATCCAGAAAATATACCCAGTTTTGCTTCACAATATGCTGAGTTGTTGTTATAGAAAATCAAAATATACTTTGATGCATGGGTGCCTTTAATGCATGATTGGTTTCTTGAATTATAATTTTTTTTAATTTTAGTATTTCAACTTTTTAAAATAGACACATAAAACTATAATTTTTTTATACAATTAAGGTATTTTCTAAATCCATTTTACATTTCATGAATTTTTTATTTTTTTTTGATATGTAATCCTCTTAATAATACCGTCTTCAAGCTCGTATTTTCTTCTATATCTTTCAATAATGCTACAAGATTACCTATTTAGCCAGGTTAATTTTAAATGTGCAAACGCCATTAACTTAGAACTTAATATTGTAAGAACGGTTGAATCAGAAATAAAAATTTTCAGTTAACACATCAATAACTAGTTGGGTGTAATAGTAAGATACATTACATTCCTAAAGGAAGGATCCAAGTTCAAACTTTAAAGACGATATTGTTAGCAAGATAGTCATAAACCTCAAACATGAACATAAAGAATATAATTAAAGAAAACAATAATAATCTATTAATTTGATGATTTGGGTTCTTTCAGATCAAGTTTTCTTATGGATCATAATATTGGGCTAAGAAATAAAAATATCAGTATCAATATCAGGCCTCTTTCGGCCTATATTCAAAAACCAATCTCATGAGCTTAGCTTGTAAGCGCCTACACGGATAAAATATGATTCTGATGTAGTAATATGAGAAATTTCAAACTATAAAGATCTAACATTAGTACTTATAAGTAAAATCAACTCATCATGTTACAAGGTTATGTAATGCTAAATTTAAAGTTAGGATACAAATCCAAACTCAGTTACCAAAGTGTACTTTTATTTCGATGTTAACATGTCTCAAGCTACTAAAAGTGGTGTCTCGAGGCATGGTTCTTTATGTTTAGAGATTAGGTCTCCAAACCAACCTTCCATGTTTCCTTAATTTTGCTTCGATATTAAAATGGCTCAAGACTTGGAGTAAGACAAAACTAATTTAGCTTCAAAGTTTACTTCTCACTTGTCTCGAGACTCAATGGTAAAATAACTCTAGAAACACATTTTCAAGTGTATAAATCATACCTAAACTTTACATCAAAATAAAACCATCAATTAAACTCCTAAACACAATTGAACAACATCAAATTATAACCATCAATGCAACATCATTTAACCATCTAATTCACGTAAACAAACTTATATAAACTAGCATAATTATCTACTAACTAAATATTAAAATTCAACTTATAAAACCTTATACGCCAATATACTAGATATACCAAAATGGCTGCTTAAGCAACATGTCCAAAACAACCCACGTACATGTTATTCCAACTCAAACACATATATACGTATAAAAGAGTAGCAAAATGATTCCCAAGTTAAGTTGTTGAGAATGGATGCTTTTAGACTTTCAACCTACAAAAATCCTCATCCGAAACCTGCACACAAAAATAAATAAAACCGTGTGTTGAGTATTGAATACTCAGTGGTGCTAATATAATTCAAATACATTTCATTAAGAAATGGTATTCAATACTCAATATACAACATACCAATAAATACTACTTTAACCCATTACCTCGATGCGTAGTCATATTGATTATAACAATTAGTTGGTCTATGAAAGCAAATTGAAATTGAATAACAGAAGCACAAACTATAAAAGCTAAATGACGTCTAACTTTTCGTTTCCTTCGCCTTTGATGTTCCAATGTTGTCTTTAGTTATGTTTGATAATACAATTACGAAAACTTCATTAATTACATAATTCAACACAATTCAACGAAATCAAACATGAACGTGTTTAATTCAATTTAATCCTTCACTTCTCTGATATTCAAAACATTTACATTGCATAATTTATCTGATCGAATTTAAATCCAACTTAATAAATATAGTATGAGAAACTTTCTAATTCTATTAATTATTAATAAATCTAAATTTTCACTTTTTACAAATAAGTCTTTGATAAAGCGTAATTTGTTAATAATTTAATCTTAATTTCAACTTGATTCACTATCACTAGCAACTTTTTTTTATCATGTTCTCCCCTCATTCATTCTAACATCACATTTCTCAAATTTTCCAACAATGAAAATCTATATCTAAACTTACTCATATCCTTCATCACTTAACCAAAAATTCAACTAAAATTTTAAGAAAGAAACTCACCTAACCCTTAGCAAGGTACCACAATGGTGAAAATGAGAAGGAAAGAGTTTCTTTCTTCTCTTTCTTATTTTGGATGGTAAGAAGAGAATGGAAAATATGCTTCTCTCTCCCACTAGCTTTCAACATATACATTCTTAATTTAATTAACTTATTAACTTAATTAAATATTTAATATAAATCTAGTATTATTGCATTATAAATATCTCATTCCATTAAAATTAGTTAATTTATCCTTTAATCCTTGACTTAATTTCTATCCCTTTTTATTTTTTAAATTAAAAATTCATGAGCAATTGTACTTTTACAATTCAGTCCTTATATTATAATTACTAATTGATTCATTTTAATTTTGCTAAATAGTTTAAGCTATCACTATAGTAGATGATACTTAAATTTTCACTTCTACAATTAATCATTATGCTTTAATAATTTATTTTTAAAACCGAATTTTTTCGATACCACTAGAAATTGGATCGTTACAGATAGACTTTTGTAGCATTCTTTGAATGTTCCCAAACATTCGGTTATGACATGATTGCCAAGAAAACAGAAATTGAGAGGTGTTGGATTAAATGTTGACGAAGGAAGCATGCTATGTGGTGCTGCAAGGGAGAATCGAAACCATTTGCCTTTTTATTGTGTTTTTTCAAAGAAAGTTGGAGAGGAGGTTTTGAATTTATGTAATTTGCAAAGAAGGGTCATGATTTGGAACCAAGAATTGGCATGGGGCTATCAAAATAGGAATAACGGTTAAGTTTCGGAACTAATATGGACAAAAACAAGTTCAATGACCAAGATGAATAAATTTATCAAATTGAAGGACCAGATGATAATTTATCCCTAAACTTTATCAATCCATTTCAATGGTAGTCATCAACCAAAGGCATACTATCATTAAAAAAAGAAAAAGGAAATCTTCTCCTGAGAAGTAATTCCAGGTAAAAATGCAGCCCTCATGATTTGTCAACACATGGGAGTAAAGTTAAAAAAGGACATTAATGGTTGGACCCCCAAAAGAGTAGGAAACAGAGGAGGTGTGTTGGAAAACATGTGAGCACTTGTAGTAGTTAGCCATCACCACCAGGGACCAAAGAATATGAGCAGCCGTCACCACCACCACCACCACCATCATGTGATTCCATTCCCATGTGACCCCTCATCTTCTTTTTTACAACCCACAATCCTTAGTTTTTTTCCCATTTGAAACAGAGTGGTGGGCCTCCCTCCCCCTGTTTCTATGCCATGATTCCTCTTGCGGACCTCTAAGCATGCACGCCACCAACATACGTATCTATCTCTGGCACTCCACAGTCAATACCCAGTTTTGTGTTTTCATTTTTGATGTGCCCTCTCAAGCAGTATAATCTGTTAAACCCAAAGAGTAATGGGTTGCAAACTGGAGGCGAAAATGGCTATTGATTTTCCGTATGATTTCAGGAAAAAGAGCAAAATGTTTCCAGGAAAACAGATGTATGATTCATTTGCTTTGCTTAACAAAAATTACAATCCTTGTTTATATACACCCATCTCTTAAAAAATGTTGTAGGTATTATCGGAATTTAAAAGGCTTATATTTTTCTGTTCCAAACTTTTCGGTGTGAGGCGAGAGGGATGGTCAAAAGGGTACGATTTCACTGCAAGCAAAATCATCCGAATTGCCGATGGAATCTTCGGGCCACGAATCCCGAAGCAACTTAAGAAGCATTTGGGCCTTCCTCTTCGCCCTCTCCGTACAATCACTTTGAACCAGCAATAGCAGCTGTGTCAGAACCCCCGCGCTCACCGCCTCCCTCTGGCTCCCTTCCGACTCCGAGCACAGCGCCATCAGTGCACCCGCCGCGTACTCCGTAGCCCTGTCCGAGATCTTCAGTATCGTTTTTACCAGCAGCGGGACAGTCAGCGCGTGCGCCGCGAACGCCAAACACCCGGAGGGGATCCGGCACAACAATTCTATCGTCGCCAGAGCTCGTTCGGCCTCGCACTTGTCCAAATCGGCCAACCGGTCGATCAACATCGCCGGCACTCCGGCTTGGACGGCTTTGTGCCTCGTTTGCTTCACTAAGCACAAGGCGAAGAGAGCCCGAACGCCGATTCTCAGCGCGCGAGGATAAGAGTTGAGGTTCCTTAATATGTCCACGACGCCTTCGAAGATCTCATCCGCATTGCATATCTGAGCTCGAAGATCCGGCGATCTCGTGCCGGAGAGAACGTTTTCGATGAGTGAAGCCGAGTTAATTCGTACTTCGATCGAGGAATGGAACAACATACGCGACAGGTAGACCACTCTGTTGGGGTCCGAACCAATCGACTCGCACTCGGATTCATTGAGTTGAAACATCACTAAAACCGCAAGCGCCTCCACGCTCAACTCCGACGAGCCTGTATCCGAAAACACGATATATATCAGTACCTCACGTGCGTCATGTGAAGAAATAACGGACCGGTTCTTATCCGAGTCTCTTGCCAGTCCCTTGAGTCGACGCAGAGCCGAAAGACGAGGCTGAAACGGACTGGAAACCGCCGAAGCTTGAGTCAACAAAGCCCGAACCATAACCGGGTCGGCAGGTTGCTTAGGCGTGGGAATCCTCTGTATACCAAAAGCCTGGTTCGCTACACACCAATCTTGAATAAGACGGCGAAGGGTATGGTTAGGAATAAAAGTGAAATCAGAGAGGGGGGCACGAGTGACGGGACAAGTGGTGTTGCCGGTGGCGACCCAGGACTCAATGCTGGAACGGTCGTAGGTTTGGCCGGTGCAGACGGTGACAGGGTCACGCATGAGCTCGAGGGAGATGGGGCACCTGAAATGATAAGGAATTTGGAGACCAACCAAATCTAAAGGCTCAACAATAGTGGTGCCAGGCATATTCGTCTTCTTGGTTGTTCCAGATTATGGGGGGAGGGGGTGTCTGAAGATTCTCTGAGCGGTGGCTGCTGGTTTTGGTTTGATATGAGGAAAAAACGTAAAAATAAAAATTGGGGAAGCAGGGGAGAGACAAGAAGGCAATAACAGCTAAGGGAAGGGAATGGTGGGGACTTGTGAGAGGGGGTCGGGTCCTTTCGTCTCTTATCTTATCTTATCTGACTATGGGCCACACGTGTAGCCATTTATAAGTGTGGACTCTATAGGAGTATTGGTCAAACCATTTTATGTACGACTTGTTTTCTCTTGGGTCCCACCTTTTTACATCACCAAATACTGCATTATTAATTATTCTGATTTATTTGTTTTAATAAATTATATATTTTAATTACATCTATTAATATTATTAATTAATTTAAATAACTTAATTTAATACATATATTTTTAATTTTAAATGTTATTATAAAAAATTAAAAATGTTTAAGATAAAAAAAGGTTAAAAGTTAGATCTAAAGTATCAAATCCCACCAATTAGTATGAGCTGTACGTATAAGTACAAGTTGATATTGTTTGAAAAGGGTCGAAACACATAAATCTATACGCATCGAAATTTTAACCGAAACGAAATCTAAAGCACTTGGTGGGGATTAAGGATTGAAACAATACATATTGATTACCGACTACCATGATTTAACTCTTATTTAGGAGTTTGATTCAACTTAATTCTGGAGTTATTAGAGGTTTAGTATAATTACCAAATACAAGTGGGTCTAAAACTTGATAATAATGTTTAATAGAAGAATACGAAATATTTAATTTAGGTTAGTTCTATAGATGAAATATTAGTTTAATAGTAAGTTGAGGTTTTGTGAACTTTGAGTTTTCATGTTCAAGTTTTATCTTATATAAGTTATATGGGAATTTTTTATCCAAATTTTATCTCGAGTAAGTCCTACCATACATACGTGAATCTTATTCAAACATATTTCTATAATCAATTTGATCGATGCCAATCGAGTTAAGATTTAATCGACAATTTTGATTTTTTTAAAATCTACATCAATTGATTAATCGAAATCTTTTAATGGTATTTGATTATTTCAACTAACCAAGGTATATCAAATTAAAGTAATTAAATTAATTATAATAGAGAAATAAATTCAAAAATCGTAATTTTTTTACTAATTCAAGTTATATCAAGTTTTGATTAGCCCATGTATATGATGAAATGATTAGATATTTTTAGCTTATAGATTTCTAGGTGCTGTGCTTGCTTTTATGTACATACTTTGAAGACTAAATTATGTTAGGGCTAGCTTTACAGCTTGGCTGGTTGTCAAAATCTTGTGAATCCATTTTTTTCATATATAATAACAAATAATTATCCAATTTATGTTTATTAAATTGATTTTTTATCTTTAAATGATTAATCTTACTTTTATAATTTTGGAATCATATTAAATATTTGAAAAAAATAAAATAAAATTAAAGTTCAAATTATTTTTTTAGTTTCTATATTAGGTATAGTCTTGTTTATATTCTAATTCTATCATTTTTAGCCAATATATTTTTAAAATTTAAAATTTTAATTTTGACTCAAATAATAATTATTAGATTTTATCGTTTTTAAAATATTATGTGACAAATATATTATCACATATGTTATGTACTGTTATGTAGTGTAATGTTAATTTGCTATTCTCGCATAATACTCAAAAAAAAAGTCACATTATTCTTGTTAGTAGGTTTAATGGCCACCATTTTGAGTCACGATTGAATTAAATTTTAAACAAAGATATAGACTAAAAATAATTAAATTGGAAAATAAAGATTAAATCCACGTATAATACAAATAAATGACATAATTTAAATTAATGAATTAAATTACTATCGATTAAATCAAAATTCAAAAAATATATATACATATTAAATTCTCAAAATTAAATGTATTTTTATAGATTGAATCTATTCAATGTGGGATTTTTCATGGTTATAAGTTGAAGTGTTTCACTTTCAAAGCTTTGACGCCTTAAAAAAGGTGACTAAAGAAAAGTTTTGGGAGAGCACCAATGGAAGTGAAACCTTTGATTTGAAGTAAAATAAAAAGGAAAAAAAAAGATTACTTTTATTTGGTTAGATTAAGACACTTGAACTAAACCAAATATTTTGTTTGACAGTTTTGGCTATAATTATTACCCTTTTGATAATAACATTTTTAGGGCTGCTTTTAGAAGATTAAAGCAAAAGAAGTAACTATTTCTTTCCATTGTAGTGTTTGGAGACACTTTCTTTGAATTTTATTGTGAACATCGATGTCGGTATATCTGATGGCACAAATAACTCTATCGTAGAGTTACAAGAATAATTGTCTTCCTTTACAATGGATTTTAATGAAGTTACGAGCATGGCAAGTTTGAGTGTGCTGACACTTTAAAAAATAAGAAGTCCTTTAACGTCACATGAAGTAACGGTTCAGAGGTTGAAGAGCTAATGCAAAAGAAACAAGTAACTACGTTGCTTTTATTGTTAGATTGCAATATATCCTTTTTAGTGTGACCATAACAACATTCGCAACTTCAGTTGCAGCCATTGATGGGGATGATGGTGATGCTCCCAATTTACATAAGACTTACCAAGTTTTGTTAGAGAAATGGAATATGGTTTTTGATGTGAAAAAAATCCTTCAATGAGCGAATCATTAATCTAAAAAAGGTCAATTTAAAGTTTGTTGAGGTTGTCAAATAAAGAGATTATGTGATTCTCGTGTTGGGATTTAGTGTCCTAGTGTATTAATATCATTAAATGTACTTGTACTTTTTCAAACATATTAATTTAATAAAATTTCATCGTTTACATGTAAATATTAGCTCCTACTTATCTGATGTCTAACTAATATTAAGTTGTATTATGTAGTTGGATCATAATGCTAGAAAACAACTTATAATAGTAGGCAATCTAAATGGTTTGTAGTCTAATCAAAATTGAACAAGTCGATTAAAAGAATATTATGTCTTCTATTAAGTTCAATTAAGAAGATACATTGTAAAATAGATGTGATTATCTAAAAGATAGAGATACAGATATGATTGTCTAGATTAGCAGTATCTTGGGCAGGACCCTAGTAGAGATCAGTTTATGGATTTATTTGTTTATGACGTTCATAGTATGGCTTACTTTAATCTTGAGTAATTGACGGGCTATATGTGCGTAACTCGTATATTTTAATGTATTAAAAGCCTGAGTACAATTGGTGATAGAGTTGAAAGCTAGTACGTTGGGATATGACTTCTGCATGATATGATTTCACTTAAAAATGTTGGAAAAAATCCAGTTTGAAAATGGTTTTCTTGCATAGCGAAAAATAAAAATTTTGAAAACCGAGCTGATTTGTGATATTTATAACAATAAACTCTTTGCCGAAATTTCACTTATGTTTTTAGCTAGATGGATCCTTATCGTTCCCGTCTTTCAACTGAGTGACCTTCTCTACTATTCCCGTACCATGAACTGCTTTGAGTGTGGGCTCGAACAGTACAAATTAGATACAGAACTAGAAATAGTGTTATTCCATAAAATAGAATTAATACTTAGAGAATAAATTCTCACTATTTTCGGGCAAAATAACAATATCTTTAAGTTGTATATCTAGCCCTACTGATGTCATCTATTTATAGGGAGATGAGGTAAAATCCTTGTTGAATTGTAGAAGTCTATTTCAATAGAAAATCAAACTCCTAGTCTAACTAGGAGGTGGAGTTTACCATCCCTCTCTTTAAACATGAAGGGCTTTTGGGTCTCTCACATATCGGGTTCAATTACAAGAACTTCCTAAACTTTTAACCCATTACTCTATAATTTCATCCAACCCGATTTTGTTTTTCTATTACCCAAGATCAACACCTTAAATTAATTTCCTAATAAAATAATTTTCTCGACCCAATTATAATTTCATTAAAATCATCACGACTTTACCGTAAAAGAATATATGAGAAAATATATTTAATATTTCTACATTCAATTAATTCACTATGACAAAATGATTTATTTTTATTTTCGAACTTTATTTAATTCGAAAGTTATAAATTCATTTCTAGGTCATTTTTCACTTTCATGTTCATTTTCAATTTGGAGAAAACCACATTCATTTCCAAACGTTTCTCATTTCCTCATTTTTTTTTACCATTTCTATCCATTTTTGTTCATTTGATTCAACATGCAATTCATTTATGGTTTAAACGAGCTAGCGGAGGGACCAATTAAACATATGCAATTAGGGCTCAAATGATTTATAATTAAGTTTCAATTTTTTGCCTATTATTTATAAAGTTACTTAGTCACAAATCATTTCACTATAGTGTCGTAACTGAGCTCTTCCCAACGGCATACCATTATGGAAGCAACTTGGTCAATGCTCGTCCAATGACCTTGTCATAAGTGCGTTGCCCTAATAGGATATTCTTAATCCTTTTGGGATAAATTCGTTCTCCCAATATGATCTTATTTTATCTCATGTTAACCATTACATCTTCCTTCATGAAAAGTCAATTACTATCAAATAGTAATCAAGTCATTCATCACAAAGACGAATGACTTGTGGCCATGTTTACTTTTCATCAACCATGTAATGTCAATGAGAAGATATCATTTACCCATCTCTTGGGCTATGAATTCCACTGTTGTGAATGACACTATATACTGCAGAAGTCTTATGCCCAACGAATCAACTTTCGGTTCCTTATCTATTTGAACTCAAGCTTTTATTTACATCAAAGTATACGGGTTACATATACATAGTTCGTTATCCACTCAAGATTAAGGTATGTTACACTTTGAACGTCACAAGTGAATAAATCCATAAATGGATACAATATCTATTCTTTTTGGGTCCAACCTGATGTATGTTAGTCCTGTAATACCCCGAAAATCTTTACAGTAATATATTATCCTTGATATAATAAAATAAGGAAATAAAGTGATAAAAAGGGAAATTTTGAGTTATGGCAACATTGGGAAGTAAATTATGATATCTTGATTCAGGAAAGGACTAAATTGTAAAAGTCAGAAAAGTTTTGTTGCCTAAGAGTAAATACTCAAGACTTAAGGGGTTAAAGTGTAAATATGAAAAGTTGAAGGACCAATAGTGTAAATATTTTAAGGGTAGAATGATTTAGAAACTAAGGAAAATGGATAAATTAGGACCAAATTGAATAAGTGAAGAACTATGAGGGACTAAATTGTAATTTTACCAAATTAAATGATGACTCAAGGATGGAATTCTAAAAGATCATAAAGGGCAAAATGGTCAATTAGTAAGAGAGAGAATTCTAGAATGTAATGATTATGTTGATGATATTGTAAATTAATTAATTAGATAAATATTATTTTATTAATATTTTATGAGATATTTAATATTATTTTATTATTATTTATTTAGTATATAAGGAAAGAAAGATGAATAATTTTCATCATCTTTCCTTTCCATGCAAACCAACGTGAGAAAGAGTAAGAAGAAAAGAAGTTTTCTTTCTTTACAATTTAGTCCTTTCACCAAAAATTCATTATTCTCACCTAAAAATTGAAAGAATTTCCATAGCCATCAAGAGAGAAAGATAGCAAGGAGATGATGGGGAGAAAGAATATCAAGTTGGATTCAAGAAATAGAAGCTGGAGGAGAGAGAAAAATCAAGTTAAAGATTGAAGTTAATAAGAAAAGGTAAGAACATTAAGGTTTCAATATATTTTTAAGTCTAATATTGTTGAAAATGCATGGAATTGATGTTAATGTAGAGTTTTCTTTTATATGGTTCCATATTTTTGATATATTAGTGAAGGGAAATGAGAGAAAATAATGGGAAATATGGTAGAAAATGGAAATAGGAGTGTTATAAACTTGGTAATCAATATGTTGCACTAAAGTAGTTTTAGACAGTAGTAATAGGCTAACTTTTAAAAATCACCAAAAATGATAGAAATTGAATTAGAAGCTAAGGGTGATATGGAATTAAATCTTATTGAGTCTATTTTTATATAAAATAAATATAGAAAGTAAAGTAATTCTGTATTCTGAGATATCTATATTTTTGTGAGACTAGTTCAGAATGATTTCAAGATCCCTTGTTCTGACTTGGAAAAATCACTAAAAATTATAAAAAAATAATTTTGTTACATAATTTATATGGTTAAATTCCTTAATGAGTCTATTTTTATAAGAAACAAATTATAACATCATTTGAATTCTTTTTAAAGAGATAATTAAACTTTAGTGAAGAGTGGTCAGAACTGTCAAATAGCAAAACATGGGAGACTTTAATGAATAAACTTTACTAATTGGCTAAACCAAAAATTCTGAAAATTTTATGGTAAGAAGACATGTGAGTATAGTTTCAGGAAAAATTAAAGGATCTTAATTTCGAGTTCTGTAGCTTAATATATAAATAATTTAGTGACTATGACGCAAATGGACAGTTTTGAATGTACATATAAGTAAATAGTGAAATTATTGATAATGTTACTTGTTGCATGTTATATAAATTAAGGATGTGGAATGGAGAGGAGGAGGAGGAAAGTATGTATGAATATTCATCTAGCATGGCTAATTTGCATGTTTTAGGCTTAGGGACTAAATTGAATAAAAGTAAAACTTTATGGGCAATTTTTTAAAAATGTCAGAAATGACTAAATTGCATGAAATAGATTATTTTATTATTTAAATAACAAAATTTAACGAAATTATCAATTTAGTTCAAGATCGGGGGAAAACATGTTTTAGGGATTAAATTGAAAAGTGTTAAAATTGTGAAAAATTTTGATATTTAAAATTGTGAAAAATTTTGATATTTTATAGAATTCATGGACTATTATCGATATGTATGATAATAATAGCTGGAAATAAGGATTAAATTGCAAGAATTTTATTTTCTTGACCCTAAGGATGAAATCGTCATTAATTAAAAGTTTAGGGGCAAAATGGTAATTTTTGCCTGGAGCATTAATTAAATGCATTAGAATATGAAATGAATGAAAATGATGATCAAATTTATTTATAAAGATCCGGACGACACAAATATGAGACTTGATCATGGAAAAGAAAATATATCAGAATAATGAAATCATAAACACGAACAATCAATGAGGTAAGTTCGTGTAACTTGAATTATATTCTGAAATGCTTGAGATTGTATGTTATTGATGAGAATATGATTTGAGTGTTCATTGTATCAAAATTAATGAAACATTGATATATTTGATAAAATGGGAAGAAATCCTGGTTGAATGAAAGGAAAATTCGATGGATCTCTGAAAAGGAATTGACGGTAAAAAGGATCAAGCCCGGACGGGTGATCCTATCCCGATATAGCCCTCCCAAAGAATATGTGTAAAATGGATTTAGCCCGGACGGGTAATCTGAATTAGGATCTGAATTTAGCCTGGACTGGTAATTCAGATCCAAGCTCATTAGAGTAATTGTCGTTGCAGGGGATTTAGCCTGGACTGGTAATCCCGACAATACTCTATGTGTAACACCCCTTACCCGTATCCAACACCGGAATAGGGTACGAGGCATTACCAAAACACATACACTTGTAAACGTATTTAACCGAGTTATAAAATTTCATCAAAATTAAAACTTTCAAAATAATTAACATGTTTCTATAACTTTTCACAATATATCCTCAAAATATTATAGTCATAATAATTAGCGCCTGCGAGACCCGATACATACTCATGCAATTTAATGCTTCATTTCCATTTCATTCAATTCGCAATTTCTCATTCTCATAATTTAAATCATATCACTAGCAATTTCCATTTAATTCACGTACAATTCAATGACATCAAATTCAAAACTAATACGTATTTACCATTTAACTCAATGTTTATTGATTATACCATTCAATAACACATTTATGTAATTCTCAATTTAGCAATGAAAATATCACTTTAGTTTGAATAACAACATCGTCCCGATATAAATACACTACCACTTATCCATTTACTTTAATTCTTTTGGGCCCATTTGTCACTTACCATCCTTAATCAAATTACGGAACGGTCACAGAAAATTGAGTACTTCACTTTCACTTTGCCATAGTATAACTATGGTCTTACGTATGATCACTTATCACTTGTCCCTGATCAGATAAGTGTAGCCACCTATCACTTTGTTTCTTGATCAGATAAGTGTAGCCACTTATCACTTTGTTTCTTGATCAGATAAGTGTAGCCACTTATCACTTTGTCTCTTGATCAGATAAGTATAGCCGAAGCTATCACTTATCACTTTTCACTTGTCACTTGATCAGATAAGTGTAGCCGAAGCTATCACTTATCACTTTGTCACTTGATCAGATAAGTATAGCCGAAGCTATTACTTATCACTTTCCACTTGTCACTTGATCAGATAAGTGTAGCTAAAGCTACCACTTATCACTTTGTCACTTGATCAGAAGTACTCAAATCCGGCGTTCCGCTCAATTTGATCATTTATTCATATATCAGGCTTACCAACATGTGTTAATTCATAAACCATTCATGGTATTATTTCATGCCAAATCATATACTGAATATACCATACACACATACTATGAAACTTTATTTTCACACATGAGCTTAAACCATGACCAATAATGCACAAAAATAAGCATCATTCATATTTCATCGTTTATGAGTTATAATCAAACATATGACCATTTATACACGAATCATTCATATATTTCCCAATTTTCCTCCTCCTCCTCTCCATTCCACATCCTTAATATGTATAACACACTTAAACAACATTAACCATAATTTCAATATTCACTAACATGTATATTCAAAGCTGTTTATCCGAGTCAGAGTCACTAAATTATTTTTATCCGGAGCTAAAGAGCTCCAAATTAAGATCCGTTAATTTTCCCTGAAACTAGACTCAAATATCTTCATACCATAAAATTTTCATAATTTTTGGTTCAGCCAAATAGTACAGTTTATTCTTTAAAGTTTCCCCTGTTTCGCTGTCTGACAGTTCCGACCACTCTTCACTAAAAATTAATTATCTCATTGTACAGAATTCGGATGATGTTTTAGCTTGTTGATTCTAAAAATAGACTCATTAAGGATTCTAACCATATAAACTATAACTCATAATCATTTCTGTACAATTTTAATGATTTTCCAAAGTCAGAACAGGGGAACCCGAATTCATTCTGACCTTGTCTCACAAAATCTATTATATCTCATGATTTACAATTCCATTGCTCACGTCATTTCTTTTATAAGAAACTAGACTCAATAAGCTTTAGTTTCATATTTTATTCATCCTCTAATTCAATCTCTACAATTTTTGGTGATTTTTCAAAGTTACACTACTGCTGCTGTCCAAAACTGCTTTAGTGCAAAATGTTGATTTCCATTTTGCCCCAAATTTCACAGTTTATACAATTCGGTCCTTTCTCAATTAACCCCTCAATTAATCTAATTTTCTCAATTAGTACTTTACTAGACATTATAAGTTGTTACACAAATATTGAAATTCAGAATTTCCACATATAACTCTATCTTCAAACTCTTTTACTATTAGGTCCCAAACATTCACTTTCTATTCAATTCTTTCAATAAAATCAGCATATGAACAATTTAAAGCTCTAATTTCATGCTAAATCATCATATACTTCCAGCACATATTCATATCAACTTTCAACTTCTTTCATAAAATAAAAAACTAATGAATTTAACAAGTGGGCCTAGTTGTAAAAGTCATAAAAATACAAAAATTTCAAGAAATAGTCAAGAATTGAACTTACTTGTAATAAAAATATGAAGAACCAGCTTGAAGAAGCCCTTCCATGGTGTTTTAGCTGATGAGAATTCAGAAAAATGAAGAGAAATCTAGATAATTCCACTTGGGTCCTAACTTTATTAAGCAAATTTTGCAATTTTCCAATTTTGCCCTTAATTCTCCTTACTTTCTTGCTGATTTCATGCCTCTGCCGTCCAGCCCAAATAGACCTTGGGTCTATTTTCCTTTTAAGCCCTCTTCCTTTTATCATTTAAGCTATTTAATCATTTCCCAAAATTTTGCATTTGTTACAATTTAGTCCTTTTTGTTCAATTAATTATCGGAACTTTAAAATTTCTTAACGAAACTTTAATACTAACTTTTTAACACTCCATAAATATTTATAAAAATATTTATGGCTCAGTTTAAAATCCCCGAGGTCTTGATACCTCATTTCGATTCTAATTATTTTAATATTTATTTCTAGTGCACTATTCACTATTTCAAAAATTTTCCTAACTTCATATTTAACTTATACTTACTAAATTAATAATATTTTCTACCCATTTGTCGAATTTAGTGATCTCGAATCACCGTTCCGACACCTCTGAAAATTCAAGCCATTACATTTTTTTTTCGTCGGATTTGTGGTCCCGAAACCACTGTTCCGACTAAGCCTAAAATCGGGCTATTACACTATGAGTTTATATTACAGGGGATTTAGCCTGGACTGGTAATCCCACTGTAAGAATGAGGTTCGCGGGAGTGTGCTCTCTGACAGAAAATGTGTAAGACCATGGTTGAAAGATACCATGGCAACTTGATATGAAACGTGTAAGACCATGGTTGAAAGATACCATGGCAACCTGATATGAAACGTGTAAGACCATGGTTGAAAGATACCATGGCAACATGACATGAAATGTGTAAGACCATGGTTGAAAGATACCATGGCAACGTGACGGGGAAATGAATAAGACCATGGTTGAATGATACCATGGCAACATGACAGAAAATGAGTAAGACCATAGTTGAAAGACACTATGGCATCATGTCGAAGATAAATAAGATCGTGGAAGAGAAACGCCAAGATATCTGTTGAACAACTAATATTCAGGTAATATAACAAATGGTTAAATGAATTGGTTATACAAAATGGTAATGTCAAATGTTTACAGGAATTGGTCATATGGAAATAAATGTACAAAATAGTTGTTTGAAATAATTTATAAGATAGATAAATGAAATAAGTATAGGTACATGGAAGTTAAATTATGTTAAGTTTAATACGAACCATTATCGAAATAAATATACCTAAGATATAAGGAAATGATAGTGCATGAAATGTTGATATAATGAAATGAATGATATATGTTTTTAAAGAAACGGTAAGAGAATGATATTTATCATGACATGTACATATGAGATTATCTTTTATATGTTAACATAAGGAAAATATGTAAGTTAAGACGAGTATTAAATTCAAATATGACATATTGAGAAAATAAGAATTTATATGAAATATATGTAAGTACACTAACAAGTGTTGTTGTTGATGCTTAGGCAAGTGCCAAGCCATTGATTGAATGGTAATATATTTATTGATGCATTGAATTGATAAGTATTTAAATGATTTTTTTTTTGTGATTTGCAAGTGGTAGTAATGCTCTGAAACCCTATTTTGGCAGCGGATATGGGTTAGGGGCGTTACAAGTCCAGTCAGTCACATTTATATCTCAATCTTATGGGAGTCATCTGCTTCGATGTTGAAGGCAAAACATTTCCCCAATTAGACTTGATAGATGGCATATTAGTTATCAATCAGTTTGCTCATTTCCAATTAGACTAATAACATGTTTAGGTTCGTCTACTAATATAATTTGTCTTTCTATATTACGATTCAATCATGTAATACTACTTACTATTAATTTAAACAATAAACAACCAGTTAGCCAATATTTGCTTCTATTTTGCTTTGCATGCAAAAACCACATGAGGGTATTATACAAAGTATATTAATGTAATCCATAAATTTTTTTATTAATCAATTTGTTTGAAAAAATTATAAATTTACAAACAAATATACTACATTCAAAGCACCAGATCCAACAAAAAATAGTGGAATCATAGCACAATAAAGGGTAAATAATAACCTCTTATCAACATTACATTATAGATGGAAAAGTAACATGGCCCTGGGTAATTTGTCCAAGATGGATTATTTAATTGATATTTTTTAATATTGACTTTTTCATGAATATATAATAGTTACCATGAGATAAAATAAGATCATATTAGGTAAACGTATTTAACCCAAAGAGATTAAGGATATCCTATGGGGATAACACATTTGACAAGGTTATTGAGCGAGCACTTGATAAGTATATTTCATAATTGTATATAATGGGGAACGCTTAGTCATGGTACTTTGGTGGAATGACTCCATGACTAAATAATTTTGTAATTAATAGATGAAGAGTCAGAACTTAATTACAAATTATTTAAACCCTAACTATATATGTCCAACCAATCCTTTTGCTAACTTGACACAACTTTGAATGGTTTGCAATCGAATAGATATGAATGAATGAAAAAAACGAATTAGAGAGATCACATATATCACTATCCGCAGTGAATGTGTTTTCTCGCGAAATTATTCTTATTAAATTATTATGTAATTGTTTATAATTAAATAATTGAATTTCAAAGTGGAAATTAAATTAATTAGTCATTACAGTTTTAGTGCAAGCTAATTAAATTTATTTACTCATAAATTCTAGTATGGTAAAGTCATCATAATTTTAATAGATTTAGAATTGCGTTGAGAAAATAATTTAATTAGAAGATTAATTAAGTTTATTTTAATTAATTAAATAAATATATTTTTGGGAATAGAAAAATAGTTATTAGGTTGGTAAAATTATATGAGTTGGTTTAAAACCCAGATAACATATATAATTAATACCCAATATTGAAGCAAGCCAAGAGGCCCATTTGAGTATTAAGGGGCAGCAATCCTAGTCCCCATAAGAGGTTGCCACCACCCCTATGTATCCCTGAATGGGAATACATGTGTTTTTTCTATTAAAATAATATTATTTACTTACTAATCGTTCAATTAAGGCTCTTGTATTTTTCTCAATATATAAAAACCATTGGCGAGGTCAAAGACACCATTTTTAAGTATCAGTACTCCATCAAAATCTAGTGTAATTTATTTCTCAAATAAAATCTATATTTTGAAAGAATTCGTCTTTTTGGTTTTTAGCCACTGAATAAATTAATATTCCACTGAATATTAATAAAGTTTTCATTCTATGTGATTGGTCTGTGAAATCAAATCCCATACTTTAAGTAGATCAGAGTCTGAGATTAGCATAGAAGATCGTTTCAGTCAGAAGCTAGGAAAATTTTAAACCACATAACTTAAAGCACAAATACTAATTTGGTTAGGGTTGTTTATAAATATTACAACCATTTGGTTTTAGAAAAAAAAATTCGCTGTACAACAAAATCGATTCTTAAATATAATTTTCCACCATGTTGATCTTAAGAAGACTACTGTAAAGCTTAATGAGGATACCTAAAAGTCGGATGCCATAATTATTGATCCTAGGGCCAAATTGAAAGGCAAAGAGCAAGAAATTAGTGTTATTCAGAAAAATTTAGATGACACGCAATCCATCTTAAAGAAAATGGGCCCTCGAAGTAAAAAACCTTATGAAAGTTTGCTTGTTAGAAGAATGAGAACTGGATATAGATGTAACATCCCAAATTAGGGCCTAGTCAAAATAGTGGTTTCGAGACTACAAATTCAAATATAGAAATAATTATTTTATGATTCTTATGAGGTTTATGTTATGAATGCATGCTTGTGTGAAAGTTTCATGAAGAAATTCTATGCATAAAATGCCTAATTGCATTTTAGGGACCAAATTGAATAAAGTGAAAAACTTGCATTCTAGAAGCTTAAAGCATGAAGTTGCTTTATATTTTGAATTAGTGGGTCCCAATTAATAATTTGACCAATTTCTAAAATTTTGTGACTCAGTTTTGCATGTTGTGAATGTGTAAGTCTGGTAACCCTCGAACCCTGTCCCGGCATCGGATACGGGTAAGGGGTGTTACATTTAGTGGTATCAGAGCCATGATTTAGTTGATTCTCAGACTAACCTAGTGTATTTGAGCCTATCTATACATGCCATATATATATATATAAGTAATGATAGTGTGACGACTCCTGATAATATTAAAATGTGTTTTCATATAGCAAATGGATCCCGACAGAGCAGTGGCGGAAGATGTAGAAAGTAACGCACCTACTCCAGCTGAAGGAGCAGTGCCATCTGAAAGTAGACCCAAAACTGTCAGTAGAGGAAAATGAGGCAGAGAGGCATTTCTCCACATGATGAATGCATGGTATACGGAGTTCGTTTGAACGAACCCGAATGCTCAACCTCCCCCACCTCCCCCAAATCCACAACCCGCCCTTTGATGCCTCAACATATGGATTTCATGAGATTTACTAGAACACCTATTGATAGAATTCGGAAATAATGTGCCGAAGAATTTAGGGCAAATGCCAATGATGACCCTGAAAGAGCTGAGTTCTGGTTAGAGAACTCGATACGGGTATTCAAAGAATTATCATGTACACCCGAGGAGGCTATGAGGAAACAATACCCAAACCTTTTTACCGGTATGATTTTCGGGGATGAAAACCCCTAAAGGGGAGGAGAGTTGTAACATCCCTAATTAGGGTCTAATCAGAATAGTGCTTTTGAGACCACAAATTTGAAGATAGAAAAAATTATTTTATGATTCTTATGAGGTTTTTGTTATGAATGCATGCTTGTGTGAAAGTTTCATGAAGAAATTTTATGCATAAAATGCCTAATTGCATTTTAGGGACCAAATTGAATAAAGTGTAAAACTTGCATTCTAGAAGCTTTAAGCATGAAATTGCTTTAGATTATGAATTAGAGGGTCCCAATTAGAAATTTGACCAATTTTTAAAAATTTTTGACCCGATTTTGCATGTTGTGAATGTGTAAGTCCGGTAACACCTCGAACTCTATCTCGGCGTCAAATACGGGTAAGGGGTGTTACAGTAGAGGCCTAAGTTATATTGATAATGGTAAGGAAACCTTTACCCTTATTCTTTTTTTGTTAAAGTTAACAAAAATTGTACCAACTTTAATACATGGAAAAAAAATTTAAAAACATGCTTGTTTTTATTGTGGTGTAGTATGCCATACCAAATCAAAACTTTATAGTTTTTCAATAGTCTCAGATGAAATTGTCATGTACCTTTACACACTGCTACCAAAAGAAATAAAAAACCAGATTAAGTATGGAGGAAAAAGAAGAGGTCACCCCATGGGAATGCCAAAAGATTCGTATGCAATTATTGTGGTAAAGTTAGTCACGTTAGACCTCATTATTTTAAGCTCCTCAATGATCTCGGGATAAAAGCAAAATACTTATCTTGCATACAGTGTTCCCTCAAGATAAACAACAAGCTCACCTTACAAGAAAGTATGGCTGAGAAAAGTTCAACCTCGAGTTAATTATGAAGATTAACGAAAGATTGATGCTCGAATTGAACATGAATTTGCCTTTATAAATCTTTTTTTAAATAGTAGTTATTCATAGATTTTATTTACTAGCAGTGAAAAATTATTCGATCAGTCATTATTTGACAGGGGCCTATTCTACGACCATTTCTTACTGGCAATTGATGAGTACAATTTAGAAGTTTATTATGGAGCTTCCTGAGCTTTAGCCTATCATAGCATAAACGAATCTCCCACAATTGCTTTCAAATGCGACTTGGATTTTGGTTGCAAGCAATCTCAGAATAAGCTTTTAAAACATCAAAAACTTCATCTATAAACTTTTGTACTATCTCTGTTATTCCAGGTCGAAATCTAACAATTGTACTTAAGGCAAGCCTGAGATGTAAGGCAGAACGTAAAGGGATCGTCAGGGTAATCAGAGTAGGTTCCATGCGTTTTCCATTCATGTTCCCAAAATTGGTAGTTTTCAGCCAAGTTAAGACTATCAGTCAAGTTTATCCATAGTAACATTAAGTATACTTCAAGTGGATGTAATTTATTTAGGAGATCAGTGGAGGAGTGGGTGTCTTGCGGGTACAAGGATTATTTTTCTTGTAAGGAGGTATCGGTTGTTGGAAAATTTGGACATCACATATATAATAAGGATAATTACATGTTATTATTTACTATCATGATAGGTTAGCCCAAATTAAAAGTTATCTAATTTGGTTAGAATTTTTTTGGGCTTTTAATTATTAAATAAAGTATGGGTCAAATATATGTAGATACTCTTCTAATCAAATTCTAATTAATGATGGGCTAATTAGAATTTGATTAGAACTAATATGCTAAGGTTATAAATATTAGGGTTATGGTCCCCAAATTATACACAAGATATCTTTTCTAATATCCCATCCTTAGGAAAGAGAGAGCAGATATTCTCTGAATTTCTTGTGTGCTAATTTGGAAAATCAAATCCCCAATATCCAGAAAGTTTCAAGGAATCCATGGATTCAAGTATGCTTCCGCATCTAATTTTGTTCTTGATTTATTCTTGATGATTTGACATGACAGATCCTGGTTTATTAAGTTTTATTTTAGATTTATTTTATAAATTTAACAAGAGGCATCCAAGCCTCGTCATATCGAATCATTGGGAATTGATCCAGGTTCTTCATTTGAATAATTGATTCATGAAATTTCATGGTTTTATATTTCGGATATATATGTTGTTTTTTGAAAATTTATATTAAAGTTTTTTATTATCTTGAATTCATATTTAAAAAAAATTGGGTGATTTTCAAATTAATAGATTCAATTATAAAGTTTAAAATATTTGTGTAATATTATTTGATACCTATGTTTTTAAGCTTTATTTGAAAATATTGCGATTCAGTTCCTGTGTATTTGCAAGGCATGTGATTATTATTATTTTAATCTTATATGACATTTAAAAATATATAGAAATGTATATATAGAAATTGATTCATATATATGTTTTGTTTATATATATAAATATATAATATACGCATGCTTTGATTAGTTTAATGTATGTGGTTTTGGAAATTATATAAATATATATGTTTATCTTTTAATTTGATTGAAAGATGAAATTAAGGTAAATATTTTGGGAAAAATAAATTCAGATTTTGGCTTTCAATTAAGGATGTCTAATATTTTAAATAAATTAGTTGAAACAAATTGCCGCCAAAGTGACCTCTTTTGTGTAGATTAGTTTATTTGAAATATTAAGATGGTTATATGTTTTTGTAATCCATGCATTTATTGATTGACCCAAAGGTAAGTTAATATTTGGCAGAATTATAACGACGTCTGTGGTGATAAATGTGTGACAATTATAAGGTATTTTATGTGAGCAGTAAGTTAATCCAAAGATTAATTCATTACTTGACATAGTTTATTGTCAATGTTTGATTGCTACAACAAGAGTACCGCTTACTGTTAATATTATTGTCCAAAGACTTGATATTAATGTAGTGTTTGGTATCTTGATATGGGATTAGCCATTATCTTGAATTTATTATTTACTTATGAATATTGATTTAAGCTTGTTTTTGTTCTCTATTCAGCTAATTCATCTTCTGCTGCCACAATATCTGCTAATATAAATTCTATACCCATGCTTAATGGAACTAATTTTAAGGAATGGAAAAGGCACTTACTTATAGTGCTTGGCTGTATGGACATAGACCTTACACTAAGGGAGAACAACCTACACCTCTCACTGCGGAAAACACCCCTGATATTAAGAGGGACTTTGAGAGGTGGGATCGTTCAAATCGCATGAGTCTAATGATCATGAAACACAACATTTCAGAAGCCTTTAGGGGCACAGAATTTGAAGAGATTACTCAGGCCAAAGGTTTTTTTAATAAAATTGAGAAATGTTTTGCTAAAAACGATAGATGACATCACTTCTGACTTCTTTGATATCTACGAAGTATAAGGGTCAAGGAAACGTAAGGGAGTACATTATGAAGATGTTCCATACTGCTTCAAGACTTAAAGCATTAAAGATCGAGCTTTCTGAGGAATTGCTTATTCTTATGGTTTTGGTATCGTTTCCTGCACAGTTTAACCAATTTAAAATTAGTTATAACTATCAAAAGGAGAAATGGACCCTAAATGAACTCATTTCTTATTGTGTGCAAGAGGAAGAAAGGTTGAAGCGTGATAAGTCTGAAAGTGCTCAGTTGACCAATGCCCCTAAAGAGAAGGGCAAGAAAAGAAAATATTAGAATGATGCTGCTAAAGGTCCAGCTCAAAAGAAACAACAACAAGCTACAGAGAGTTATTTCTTTTGTAATTAGTTTGGACACGTACAGAAAGATTGTACCAAATATCATGCTTGGCGTATAAAGAAAGGTATAATTCTTAATTTGGTATGTTCTAAGATTAATTTAGCTTCAGTACCTAGAAACACTTGGTGGATAGATTCTAGTGCTACTACTCACATAAGTGTTTCTATGCAGGGTTGCTTGAGTTACTGAAAGCCAAGTGATGGTGAAAGACACATCTTTGTGGGCGATGAAAAATCAGTAGAAGTGGAAGCAATTGGGCATTTTAGGTTGTTATTAGGAACTGGTTTTTATTTGGATTTAAAAGACACTTTTATTGTACCATCATTTAGACGGAATTTAGTTTCTGTTTCTTCGTTGGACAACTTTGGATATTATTGTTCATTCGAAAACAATCAATTTAATTTGTCTTTAAATTCAAATGTTATTGGAACTGGTTATTTAAATACCTTGATTGCCATTATTTGTTAGAAACAGTTGTATCCTATAATTAAACCTTGCATGTGGAATCACGTGGTATTAAACGCAAATTAAATAAGGAAAGTTCAACATCATTATGGCATAAGCGCTCAGGTCATATCTCAAAAGTTAGAATTGAACGCCTTGTGTTTAGAGCCCCTTGACTTCACAGACTTTGATGTCTGTGTCGATTGCATTAAGGGAAAACAGACCAAAACCAAGAGATTGGGTGCAAATAAATCTTCAGACGTCTTAGAATTAATTCATACAGATATCTGTAGGCCATTCCCTACGGCATCCTGAAATGGTCAACAATATTTCATAACATTTATAGACGATTACACACGTTATGGGTACCTATATCTCATTCATGAAAAATCTCAGTCTTTGGACGTGTTCAAAACTTATAAAGTTGAATTGAGAATCAACTCAACAAAAAGATTAAAAACGTCAAATCTAATAGTGGTGGCGAGTACTACGGTAGATATGATGGTTCAGGTGAACAATGTCCAGGACCATTTGCAAAATTCTTAGAGGAATGCGGTATTGTCCCACGGTACACCATGCCAGGATCACCTAGTATGAATGGTGTAGCTGAAAGACGAAATAGAACTCTTAAAGATATAGTAAGGAGCATGATTGTTCATTCTACCTTACCTGAGTCCCTCTGGGGAGAAGCATTAAAGACAGATTCTGAACAGAGTACCTAATAAAGCAGTTGCAAAAACACCTTATGAGTTTGGACAGGTAAAAAGCCTAGTTTAAAGCACTTTCACATTTGGGGATGTCCAGCTGAGACAACACCTTATAGGCCACATGAAAAGAAATTAGACTCCAAAACAGTAAACAACTACTTTATTGGTTATTCTGAGCGATTTAGAGGCTATAAATTTTGTGATCTCATAATAAGGGATATTTTTGAGACGAGAACTGCAACATTTTTTGAGGATGTTGAGTTTGGGGGGAGAAATAAGGTTAAAGACATTGCTTTTGAGGAAGAATTAGATTCTAACTCAATTCCTACTATCACTTTTGACGATGTTCAGGTTCTTATACCTATCATTGATTAAGAAGTAAATCCAGAGCCTTTACAAGACAATGTTGAACAACTCCCCATTCAAAATGAGGTAATTGTTCCAGAAGAACAAATTCAACAACCTCAAAAACAAGTGCCATTAAGGAGGTCCACAAGAAAAATGAGAAATGCTATTCCAGATGATTATATTGTATTTCTCCAAGAACATGAGGATGATAATGGAATGATGGAAGATAATCCAATCAACTTTCATCAAGTCATAAAAAGTTTTAATTCTCAAAAATGGATTGATGCCATGAAAGATGAATATAAATCTATGCAAGACAATAAAGTTTGGGAACTTGTCCTATTACCTGAAGGTGCAAAAACAATTGGTTGTAAATGGATATTTAAAACCAAGAGAGATGCAAATGGTAATGTGGAGAGGTATAAGGTGCGTCTTCTAGCTAAAGGATATACTCAGAAAGAAGGTATTAATTTTACAAAAACTTTTTCTCCAGTTTCATCGAAAGACTCCTTCAGGATAATCATGGCCCTTGTTGCTCATTTTGATCTTGAGTTACATCAGATGGATGTTAAGACTGCGTTTCTTAATGGCGACATTGAAGAAATAATTTATATGGTGCAACTAGAAAATTTTGAGTCGAAAGACTCAAAGAATATCGTTTGCAAATTGACAAAATTCATCTATGGACTCAAACAAGCTTCCCGTCAATGGTACCACAAGTTTCATCAAATAATTGTTTTGTTTGGTTTTGAGATGAATATTGTTGATGATTGTGTGTATCATAAATTTAATGAGAGTAAGTACATATTTCTGGTTCTATATGTTGATGACATTTTGCTTGCCACTAATGATATAGGCTTATTGCACGAAACCAAGAGGTTTTTATCCAAGCATTTTAAGATGAAAGATCTTGGGGACGCCTCTTTTGTTTTAGGAATTCAGATACATTGAGATCAATCTTGAGGTATTCTTGGATTATAACAAAAGAGCTATATCGATAAAGTACTCAAAAGGTTTGGCATGTACAGTTGTATACCAGGTGACACCCCTGCACTAAAGAAGACAAATTTAGTATTACTCAATGCCCTAAAAGTAACCTTAAAATTCAGGAAATGCGAAAGATTCCTTATGCATCAGCTGTTGGGAGTTTAATGTATGTTCAAGTATGTACGCGTCTGAACATTGCGTACATTGTTTGGATGTTAGGTAAATATTTAAGCAACCCTGGTATAAAGCATTGGATAGCAGCCAAAAGGGTTATAAGATATCTTCAGAGAACAAAAGATTACATGCTTACTTATAAAAGATCAGATCTTTTAGAGGTCGTAGGGTATTTTGATTTCTGATTTCGCTGGATGCCAAGATAGTAGGAAATCTACATCAGGCTATATTTGCCTGTTAGCCGGAGGAGCTATATCTTGGAAAAGTGTCAAACAGACACTTGTAGCTTCGTCCACTATAGCAGCAGAGTTTATAGCATGCTATTAGGCATCAAACCATGGTTGCGAAACTTTGTCACAGGGCTGCGCATTTTGGAGAATGTAGAAAAACCACTCAAATTATTTTGTGACAATAAGTCAGCAGTGTTGTATTCTAATAACAACAGAAGTTCATCTAAGTCAAAGCATGTTGACATAAAGTTCCTAGTTGTAAAAGAAATAGTGCAAAATAGTCAAATATCCATAGAGCACATTGGGACAAACTCCATGATAGCGGATCCGCTCACAAAAGGTTTACCACCCAAGGTCTTTCATGAGCACACTGCTCACATGTGTTTTACATTGTTTGAGGATATCATGATTTAGTGGGAGTTTATATTTCAGGCATTTATGTATTTGGTTATTTTCTGATCAGAAATGAAGTATTCAGTTTATTCACTCAGTTTATTATTTTGAAACTGACCTCACTTAAGTTTAAAGAGGACCAGTTAGAAATAGACATGTTTAGATCATATTGCATGTAATTTTCATGCTACACGTCCATACTTGATCTATGTCATTTGGTTGTGTTAATATACGTGACCATGGATGGATTCAGTTACGATATTTGTAACAAATGTCGCATTGGTTCTATGTTAACATAATTAATGGACGAGATTGTTCGGAATGCCTTTTGGATATGATAGCAAAATTTTGAGCTTATAAGGTTATATAATGACATGTAATTATAAAGTAATTAGTATATATATGTGGTCCAAGTGGGAGATTGTTGGAAAATTTGGACATCACATATATAATAAGGATAATTACATGTTATTATTTACTATCAAAGAATCCATGGATTCAGGTACGCTTCCGCATCTAGTTTTGTTCTTGATTTATTCTTGATGATTTGACATGACAGATCCTGGTTTATTAAGTTTTATTTTAGATTTATTTTATAAATCTAACATCGGTTCGTCATATTTATCTTGCGGCCATATACCGTTAATTTTGAAGTCGGAAGGGATAGAAGGTTTGCACTTTAATGTTCCATGACAAGTAGCAGGTAGCCACTGGAGACTAAGTTTGTAAAAGCTTATCTTGGGTGTCGCCTGATTTGCTGCTGGTGGATGAGTGTAGATGTGTTGAAGGTAAAGGGTTTTGAATAAAATCGAAACCAACCCGAGAGAGCAACCAAGGTTGCCGCCAGTAATAAATATTTCCATTCCGTCCATATTATTCAATCTACACAATGGAAGATCTCTATTGCATAACAGAAAACAAGAAATGGAGAAGAATAAACTTTCATTCATGAAGTTGCCCTTATAAATCATATTAATGATATAGAGACTATTATAAATAATTCGTTGGAGTCCTGTAAAAATAAAGGAGTGCGGACTTGTGACTATTATAAAGGTGAAAAAGATTTAGTTATTTCATAAGTTAAAATGCTTGTTGGTATAACACTTTGTCACATCCCCTTGACGAGTTTGGTGAATAAATTAAAAGGGAGCATAAGAATAGAGTAAAAAGGAGTGTATTAAGGCTCCTACTAAAGGGAGTAAAACCCATATATATTTGTTATAAAATTTATTTAATTGTATATTAAGCCATTGATAATCTTCAAATCAATTCTTGTGTTAGTGTACAATTTGTTTTACTCACATTTCTTGGCACACTTCGCTATTTTGAATTTTCAATTTAGATTTTAAATGTAACGGCCCAAATTTCAGTGATATCTAAACAGTAATTTGAAATCACTAAATCCAACATGTGAGTTTAGATATTAGTAAGTAAATGTTAAGTGTGGTTTTAGAAATAATTTTGAATTAGTGAAATTATGAATTAAAGGAAGTTGTAGATTAATTGGGATAAAAATGAGGTATCGAGACCTCGAAACAATAAACCGAGCCATAAATATTTTTAAAAATATTTATGGAGTGTTAATAAATTAATATTAAAGTTTCGTCAAGAAATTTTAATGTTTCGGTAGTTAATTTGGTAAAAAAGAGTAAACTGAATTAAGTGCAAAATTGTGAGATGCGATTAAATAGCTCTAGTAATAATTAAAGGAGGACTAAATAGGCAATTAAACACATATTATTAGGTTGGACGGCATGTGTGTGCAGGAAAAATAAAAATCAAGTGTGAACAAGGGGCAAAATTGGAAATAGGATAAAAATTTAATAGTAAAATATGATGTAGTATGTAATTCTAGAGAATTCAACATTTTTCTTCATCTTCATCAGCTAAAACACCATTAGAGAGCTTTTAAAAAGCTGGTTTTTATATATTACAGCATATAAAGAAAACGAAGTGAATTGTAGAAAGGAGAAAATTCAAGAATAGTCCCTGAATTTCTATGACTTTTGTAAATTAGCCCAGGTAAGTTCATATGGCAAAGTTTAATGTTTGATATGAAAAGCTTATGATTGTTAAAGTATTTTATTGTAGATGAATATTATCAAATTGTATTAATTACTAAATAATGTGTAACTTAAAGTACAAATTAGTTGGAACAATGGATTTGAGTGCTTTCATTCTGTGACTATGACAAATCAACGAAAAAGATATGATATGTGCGCCTGTTTAAGACCATAGCTGGGCTATGGCATTGGTGCAATGTGATATGTGTTCCCGTATAAGACCATAGCTGGGCTATGGCATCGGTGTGACATGATAATGTGATTCCGTATAAGACCATATCTGGGATATGGCATCGGTGTGTGATGTGATCCGTGTAAGACCATAGTAGGGCTATGGCTTCGGTGTGTGATATGTGACAATGTGTAAGTCCATAGTTTACTATGGTATTGTGATAATGAAGCACTCAATTCCATTAGTGTTCCATAATTTGACAATAGAAATAAATGAGAAAAAGAGGCCCAAAGAAGTTAAATTTGTGAATAGCAACATGGAAATTATTTAAAGGAGCTTAATAATGAATTTGTGATTTACAGGATAAAGTAGTTAAATTAAAAGATATATGATTGTGTACAATGTTCGTTAAGATTTGTGTTTTTATGCCTATGAGCTTACTAAGCTTTTATAAGCTTACTGTGTATGATATTTGTTTTGTAGATTGACTTATATACATACGGAGGATCGGATCTACAACAAGGATCACACTATCCAGATTTACTCCGGTAGATTTTGTTAAACAACTTTTTGATTTATATGGCATGTATAGGAGGTGATTTGATAATGTAATTGTATGAATGATTAAGTATGCAAAGTATGTTGAATGTGATGTTTTGTGTTTGAAAATAAAATATACATGTTTTGGCTTGAAATAATTGATTGGTTGGATTCTATTAGTGTATAATTGTGTTTAGGTACAGGAAATGCATAAATGAATGTTATTTGATCAAGATTTATAAATCAATGTTTTGGGCATGAACTAGGTGCGTTTGATATGTGAAAATAGCTTAAAAATAGTGAAAAATCAGGTTTTCACACGGCCAAGTCACATGGGCGTATACCCAGGCCGTGCGGCAAAGTCAGAATCGCCTACAGGCTAGTCCCACGACTGTGTAAGCAAGACAGATCTGCCCACGAGCTGGCCTTACGGCCATGGGAGCCCCACGGGCAGACCACACGGGCATGTTCTAGGCCACACAGGTGTGTGCCCCTATTTTCAAGGAAAAGTTTCCAAAGTTCCTGGTTTAGTCCCAAATCACTTCCTAAGCATATTTTGGGCCTCGTAAGTCCATATTAGGGACTTAAAGATGAAATTTGAGAAATTTTAAATTGAAATACAGATTTATGACTCGGTTTTGTTTGTTTATTAGTGTGTAATTCCGGTAGCACCTCGAACATTGTCCCGGCGTCGGATACGGGCGTGGGGTGTTACATTAAATTAGTCTCTAAATTTTAAAACGTTCAAACTGAGTTCTTAAAGTATTTGTTATCAATATTGTATCAATCAAAATTTTCCATTAGCTTAGTAATCAATATGGACATTAATGTTGTGTTGGATCTAACGTGAAACATTTTCAAAAAATGCGAGTCAAATTATAGTACCACATGAATGACTTGGATCTTACATAAAAAAAAACTCTCTTCCATTTTTTTTTAAACACCATGTCTTTAAATTTACGATAGATTTTCATTATTATTTTAATACTTTAGATTCAAGTTATCCATTCTGGAGGTACACACATGTTTTAAAGATACTCTGAACTAGTTTTGCATTTGTATTTAATGTCTAAACTAATGATAAAGCTTATGAAAAATCTTGATGGATAAAATATTAGTACTTTGATAATCTAATTAGAAAACTATGAAATTCAAATTTTGACTTGAAATTTAACCTATAAATTAAGGACATGTGAAGTAATTAATTAAAGAAAATATTTTTTTACCAACACTTAATGAATCAATAGTAAAAAAGAGATTTTACTATATAAAATTTCAAGCTTAAATTGATTTACTTGAATAAAGTTGTAGTTAAAGCTCTTATCAAATACTCATTTAATACGAATTTGAATCGTGTTATCCCCATCTCTTACCCCTAATATTGTATAAAAATATTATCTCCATTTAAAGATACAACCATACTCCATTTTGGGTGCAATTAATGAGTGTAATGATTAAGGTGAGTATTAATGTATCATACTAAAAATTGGGTAAAAATATCGGGAAAGTTCTTGTACTTAGGGGTAGATTGCATTTTGACCATTCTATTCAAAAATGGGTAAATTAACCCTTATACATTTTAAAACATACAAATTAGCCCATCTGTTAAAATTTTCTATTAAATAATGACGTATAACATGCTGAAAAATATTTTTTAATGGGTAAACTATAAAAACAGTTACCCAACTATAATTTTTTTGATTTAGTCATTAAACTTTTGAAATTAAATATTGTTGTCACTCTGAGCCGATATTGACTTGTTTTAATTGGTCTAGTAGCAAAATTAGCCCTGTAATGTTTACTCATTCTATTAATTTGATCTAAAATATAAAAATTTAACAAATTTAACCCTCACTATTTTCAAAATTTTTCATTTTACTTCTAACTCTAAAAGATTAATAACTTTAACCTTTAATATTTATAAAATCTATCAATTTAATTCTAACTCTAAAATTTTAAAAAGTAGGTTTTAATTTACTTAATTTTCAATAAGAAAGTGGAAATGAAATCTGCGAGATATACTTTTACCCAAAAAGGGAGTGTAATTATGAGTCAGTTCGAATAGGGAGTGATATAAAGAGGACAGGAGTATGGTAGTTGGCAGTGAGTCAAAGGTCAAAGCGGGGAATTAATTAACACAGGAATTGGAATGGTGCGGCTCCACCTTGACTCTTTATTCCACCATTTCTCTTTTAATAAAATCCCGTGGATAACAAGGGTGGTTTCTAGATGCGTGGGACCCAAATAAGTGGACTATGTTTCATCAAAGTGGGCCCCGGCTTTTCTCCGCCTACGTTAACCCCAACTCTCTCTGACATTCGCCTAATCTTATTCTCTTCCCTTCTTTCTTTATTTAACTAGTTTGTAGACATGTGCATTGCACGCAACTCTGTGTTTTTAATTTATTTTTATAAATTTATTTTCTTGAAAAACTGTAATTAAATAAAATCAAGTTATGTGTTGCTTAAATATCCAAAATTTATAAATAAATATTATCACATACGACACTTTCAAAAAACGCAAGAGTCGGTGTCGTTTCGATAGCAGAATCACACACGCGTGTTTAGGGACAGTGTGTCCCTGCTGTCTCCGGTCAACCGGACAGTGCATTGCTTGCCGCCACGGTACAGCCTATGCAATATTTTGACTGCTCCGATGCACGTGCGAAACAGCACGTGTTTAACAGCTATAAAAATTTCAAATATCCTTTCTTAAAACATCTACAAAATATATAGATAATTGGTTTATTTTTTGTTTTAGTCTCTTTATTATACTAAAATTTAGAAGTTAATCTATATACCTTAATTTGACATAATTTGATTTCTTTACTTTTATAATATAGTCTTGACTCTGCGATTGGATAACAATAAAACAAAATTTCACGTAATTTTTTTAATAGAAGCAACTAATATTGCTATCAAATTGGATAAAATAATAATGTACAAATTGAAGGATTAAAACTGAAATTAAACCTATGACGATTAAGAAATAGAACTTTTAACTTGGATTGCTGGCAGCTGCTTTTACCATCCGCGATTTGTGCCCCAATAATTCCAACATTATCCAATAAATTTCCATTGATTTTTGTGCTCCCCCCCCCCCCAAAATATTTGTGTTAATATTTTAAAGGGAAATTGTGATTAATGTCTCCTCCTAAATTTAAATTTAATGAAATTCTATTAAATTTAATTTTTTTATGAATATAAAACGCTAATAATTATTTTTAGATATCGAAAAATATTTATCATAATGTTTTTAAATTAATGAAATATTAGCAAATGTTTTTTTTGTTTGAAGTTAAGAAAAAAAAATAAAATAAAAAAAATATCATTTTTAAAAAAGAGAAATTTTATTTAAATATTTAAATAATGAATGGAGTGAAAAGAAGCCGATGTCTAGTTGGCATTGAGATTCGCTACTAAGATTTTATCTATATGTGGTCCCACAAAGAAAATAATTGAAGTAAACATTCCACGTGGGCTGTCTCAATGCTACCACGTGTCAACTTAGAGGTGCTGCTGAGGTGGTCCATAACTGACTTGGATCCTCCTTCTTATTGGCCATTTTTTTTTCAACGGTTGTTTCATTATGGGAATGAGCTCTCCACGTGGACCTTTTATTTCCATCCATCCAAAAGCCAAAAAGGAAAAATGAACATCAAATTGAAAATAAAATATGTAATTAAAATATGAGAGAATTAGGGATAAATGTCGATTTTGAAAAAATATTGGGGATTTAAGGTGTAATAACAAAATATTTCAATGGATTTTAACAAATCGATATGGAAATTGTTGTCAACAGTAACAGAGCATAATAAAGACTCAAAATTATGTTTTATTATCCAACTAATGAATCTTTAAAATGTTTGATTGTATTAATAATTTAAATAAATTAATGTTCAATTAATTTTTTAATAATCACTAAATTGAATTGATAATCTATTAATTCATTACACCGACTCGATTAAAAATTTAATGTATAATATAAATAGGTAAATATAAAAGAAAAGAAAAGTTGAGTGGGGGTGAGAAAGAAAATGAAAAGAAAGATAATGTAGTGATAAAAGAGCAGTCAAAACCAATTGCAATAATGCAAATTGGGTCACTCCTTTTCCAATCGGTGATTGCTAACACAAGTTTTTGAATATCATCATTGGTCAATGTCATTATCACATTTTGAGTATTACCACTCGATGGGGGTGCATGTTAGGGCTCATTATAATAAACACATTAACCCCATTTCTCATGGTCCAAATTCATGCTTCAATATTGGTCAGATTTGTATGTGTTTCAATTTTATTATAAGTTTTGATTATATTTGAATTTTTTTTTCGTATAATGTCTAGAATTATCTATAGCCTCTCCCTAATCCATAAATAGGAGTATAATGTACTTCAGCGCACTTGAACCCATATTATCTTGTATTGACAACAGTATCCATGCGAATCGAACTAAGACTCAATCGGCTATTTAAGTTCTTAGTTTAAAATATAGGTAAATATGATAATAAAGTGAATCAAATTTTTTAATATTAGAATCGAAGATGGACTCATATTTAGAATAGAATTAACTTTTTTTTCTATACCTATTTATTTAACTTTAATATTTTTTGAAGTACGAATAAGATTGTGGGAATAACTCAACCTTAAAAGTATACTTGTTATCTTCCCACATAAAATAGTCATTTAAAAATCCTACTTTACCTAAAATTTTCTATTTTAATTGAAAAAATTGAATTTTATGATAAGTTTGTTCTCCTTAAAGAAATTGTGAAATTCTCTCCTTAAATCACGGTAATCATTTTCTCATCCTCTTGTCATGAACCTAAAGGTTAGTTTAGTATTACTTTTCAAAAGTATTTTTTGAGTTAAAAAATATTTTTGAGCAAAAGTTAAAATTTTCTACTACTTTTGGTTAAAAAAGTGCTATTGCAAAGCATTTTTTGTTTCAAAAGTTTTTTTAAAAAGTTCAAAAACATCTTATTTAGCAATGCTTTTATATCAAAAATGATTTTTACCCCAAATTTTTTTTTAAAAAGCAATGCTAACTGGCCCTAACTTGAGTAGTTCATACTTCATGAGTTCAATCAGATTATATACTCTTCTTTTAAAAAATATTCACAATTAAATTCGTTTTCGAATCAGTTCCAGATTAAAAATCCATTTTACTGTTTAAAATATTAATAAAAATATTAATATATTTTTAAAATATAATTTTTATTCTTTAAATCAAATTTAAACAAAATTAAATAGACTCAATATAATTTTTTTTATTCAACTTCGATTTAAATCCGATCCAACCTACTAGAAACGGCAGGCTGTATGACACTTGGACAGCTCTATCACAAAGGCAGCAAATACTTACCAAGCATTGCCACAAATTTTTATTTAGTGGAGCACTTAAGCAAATGTCCATTTATTGATGAATGCAAGTAATGGTAAAGAAAAATGACATTATTTTGTTTGTTTGTCATGCATTGCACTAAGAATTCAAATTAATCCAGAAAAAGGCAGCATATTCCAAGCATAAATATAATTAAACTAAATTATTTTATTGAAAGAAGATGTTTTAGAATATGGCATTTTGATTATCACTTAATAATTAAACTAGGTTTGTTTAATCCATAGGCATATGACGCACTCCCACCATATTCCCCCTAATCTACCTACAAATAGCATATATTCTTATTCCCAGTAAATAAAAGCAGCTAGTGTTGACTTAAATAGCACTCACAACTAGTATTTTGGAGCTACTGATTTTTTTTTTTTCAAATGGTGGATTTAAACGGGCGATTGGATGCAGTGCTATGTTTTTGGTTTACTTTTTGTTTCACGTTGCATTATAATTACAATATTTAATTTTACCATCGCTTCTATTTTTACACTAACGGTAGATAAACACACTCCTCATCTAAACTCACCCAAAAACTTTTATGGACGCCAATGACTCCTAATTTTTTAGGTCTAAGGATATTAAAATTATGTGTGAATTAATTAATTGAGTTAAAGTTGGGTATTGATAATAAATTATTTCGATTAAAACGGTTGATATAATTAGTAATAATTTTTTAATAAAAAGAATAATTGTATAAATCGACTAAATTAAATATCAAATTTAGAGCAAGTTGAGTTTACACATGTTAGTATATCATTAATCTTAATGCCACCTATTATCAATGAACACGGTTGCCCTTGAATCATGCAAGGATAGCTTAAGATTGAAAAATTGAATAGTATGTCGAATTGGTTCAACCAAATTGAGTGTGGGTTTGTATGGACAGTGCGGTGCATTTAATTTACTTTTTGTCTTATGCTATAGTATCGTTGCAATAACTAATCTCACAACTGTCGTTAGTTTTACACTAACTGTAGGTAAATGCGTCGCCTGTCCAAACCTACCCTGAATCACATGGTTCAATCTTGAAAAGTATAGGGACTAAATTCCTAAGTTTTGAAAAAGTATAGGGACTATAATCACATTTTAACCTCTAGTTTCTCATGGTTGAAAGGCCCATACCACCATTTCTTCCCCCATTTTAACAGATTAAGTTTAATTAATGGTATTAATAACAAGCCCATATGAATCATCTCATAAGGAAGCCTAAAAATAAAATAATGGGGCACTGAAATTGGGATTCTGTAGACCCAACTGGACCCATTAGAGTACCATGGTCTTACTCTTCTATCTTTCAATTAGCGGGTCGGGTCGGGTTCTTTTTCAAAAAATTAATCCGGATTAAGTGAATCCAAATAATTAATCTTTTTTATGATTGAATCAAGGATTGAAATTTCAAGTTTATATCAAAACCGACAGATCCTTCCATTATTTTAATAATAGAGTGGCTTTCATAGTGCATAGGGGTCCATCCATCGACTGCTAAAAACAAGCTAGCAGGGAAGATTCAAGACAATATGTATTGTGAGTTGAGACAACGCATGCCTCAAATAATGTCATTATTTGCAGAAAGTAAAAAAGATTCTATGCAACAATCACATGATACCCTCTTATACACTATATATATATATAAATCTGCTGCAATCATCCAAGTTTAAGAATATCATAGTATACCAATAAATTATGGCCTTCCAATCTGGATGGGGTAGCCGCCATTGTTGAACCCTTGTAATGGTTAAGACATAGAAGCTTCATTTTATTGAAAAACAAGTAGCATGTTTTTAATGTTTACATTTGCAAGAGAACTGTTGCTAAGATTATGCCAAACAACAACCATGATGAAATTGGTCGACTATCTAAATAAGCAAAGCTTGATTTATGAACCACTGATCCCTGTTGGGGGACGACACCGGCCTCGGGTATGTCACATACTCCAAATGTCATGTTTGCCTACACAGTCCACAACAATTTAGTACGTATAGTTATGTAAACAATGGAATGGTGGATAATAGGTGGGAAGAATGTTGTTTCAGACCTTGCACTTGGCAATGTTTCCGCATCCGCAAACTAGATTACCATTTACGACATCCACAGCTTCAGGAGCACCTCCGCTGTCACTCCTCTGGAATGTTCATGACAGAATTCATTTTTAGGTTGTTCATGCTTTGGTTACAAGAAATAACAGTTTTTTTGCAACATTCATTACCTTGTAAAAATCTACAGCTAAGAAGTTCGGCCACCGGTTACCAGCTGCAGTATAACATGTTTTTGCCATGCTAATCAATGGAGCTGAATTGTGTTTGCAAGCTTGGGTTATGTCAGGTCTATCGGGAAAGTAGTTGACTAAGACCAGTGACCTTGATTTTGTGTTCATCACGGGTGATTCCGCTCTGTTCGGACACGAACCAGCTACCATCCCACCATCTCCATCTGTTATTTTGGAAATGCATCAATGTCACGTCTGTTTTGTTTAGTTAACTGATTAAAAAAGATTATGGTAAAAAGGACTCACATTGGTTTTCCACCATGTATCTCCATTGATAAGCTATACCTTCAGAGGCCTCTTTAGCCGACTTCGAAGTGAAAACCACAAGGCGCTGATTCTTTTGAACCATATCATCGACCGTTGGCCAATTTTCACCGTTTTTCGGCATTCGAGATACCGGAAACCAGAACTTCCTCAAGCCGGCAGCATCGAATACTTTACTCAATCCCCTTGGAGATGTCACATAGTCTTCGATGATAATGGTAACAATCTCCAATGGATTTGCTTCAAGAAACACTCGAACCTCTTTCAAAACATCAATTGCAGGTTGCTGATAAAGAAAACAGAATCATCCATTGATAATGTTAATGGTAAGTCTAATGTAATATATGTGTATCAGCTTTTGATATTCGTATTAGACTTACAAAAGCTGTGTAGTTGAAGCATTGTCCTCCGAAAGAGTGACACAACCAGACATCATTCAGGAAGTCATACATGTCCAACATCAAACCTCTAACACCATTCTGCAAGATAGAATATAGGATCATCGATAAGATCGAATGTAATGAGTACTGTTGATATCTGGAAGAACCATAAGAAACCGAGCATATATTCATTAACCGGATCATGGATACTCGAGGAAAAACGAAGAGTTGGAGAAGCAAATACGACATTATAGGCCAACCACATCATTGGCGGTATGCAAAGCACATGGATTTCGTTTTATGAATAGTTGGCACCTAAGCATGGTATGTTGATCCCCAAATTAATATAGAAAGGTCCAACTTCCCGGCTTAAATTAAGCATCACATGGGAACCAAAATAAACACAATTTGCAAAACATAAAAAGGCCAGAGGGGATGTCTGACTCTGGTTCTTGACATGGAACCTGGGAAGTTTCGTCTTCTTCATTCCTCGACTTTAGCCTTTACTTAAAAGACACGTATTGGCTGCTAGTTTCAGTTCATTACAGTCATAAAACATGCCAAACACACTCCATTTTGATCATAAAGAGAAAAGAATTGATGAAATGGTTGTTCAACATAAGTTAAAAAGCCTACCATCAAATGAAAGCATTCAATAACAAGTGTACAGGGGAAAAGCATGGTCTGTTTTAGTTTAATTTCCCTTTAAGCAAGAAAAATCCTGGCTTCCTTGAACTTTACTGAATTAAAAAAATGGAATTCCCATACCATAAATGCCAAAATTCACCCAAAATTCAAAGCATAAAAAAACAAAAAAACCACAACATAAAGCTAATAATGCTGCTGTCTCTTCAATATATATATATATAACAAATATTCCAACTTGTGACATGGAGATTCCAATATTTAATCCTATGAACCTATATAAAAAACTGCATTTTTTTTCTTTACCATTTCATCTTTTTGCAAGAACCAAAAGCATTGACAATTATAGACATATGAAACAAAGTGAATTAAAAAAGAGAATTACATTAAGCTGGCTGGTGATGGAATCCTGCTGGTTGGTAGGTGCTAAAATCAAAGACCCAGTTGCAGACCTTTCCCCTAGCCTTGCAAACGAGTTGTGAGTAGTCAACCATGAATATCGATTAAATGGTAATCCCTTAAGCTGTTTTAATCAAATACCCTTTCTTTAAGTTTATGCACACAAAATGTACAATCATGTAAAAAAAAGGATAAAAACTGTAATACTGAACCTTAGAAATGGGGTTTAATGGCTGGATTCTTGTGCACCTGGGCCGTACGTTCCCATTTGCTAGACAGGTTTCACAGTGCAACCCTGAGTCACAATACCGATCTGCTATACATGTTTGTCCTTCCTGTTCCAATATATAACAATTAACATTCATAAAATATAATTGAATCTGGCATTTTAATGGCAACGGAGAGGCATTTACCCTGAGAGAAGAGCAAAAACCAAAACAAAGACTGGAAATGACCAAAATGGCAATTAACTGCAAATAAGAATGTAAAATCTCTGTTAGTTTCCTTTCCATGCCTTGCCCAGAGAAGAAAAAAGATACAAAAAAAACAAGGTACTTGCCCGCATTGAGTTGGTTTTGGGGTCTGCTCCTTTGAATTTTCCTTTTTTTTCCTGCTTCAGTTTCTCTTTATACATAAGGACATTAAAGGTGGCAGACTGGTAATGGAGGAAATAAATAATTACTCCCACTGTGGGTTTAAAAGGGCATGTTTTTTCAGTAGTTAATGATGATTATTACCCAAGTTTTTTTTTTTAAAGAGAGAAACCAAAAAAATGGGAAATCACTGTGATCTATACTTGTGAATGATGATGATGATGATATATATGTATATATGAGATGTTTCGTAATACAGCATGAAATTGTAACGAATACGGCATTTTCTTCATCCCACTGAAAATTTTGTTGCTTGAAGTCTTCATCTTCTGCTTGCTTGTAATCATCAATCAAATCAAAACAAGGTTTTACATATTTCCAAGTCTTATATTATTGTATGCAATTAGGACATTTATAGGTTTGCCAGATTGGGTCAACTTCAACTGTTCTTAGTAAATAATAATAATCCTTTCTCATCAGTAAAGCAGCAATGTCGCTTTAGGGCAGCTGGGGCCGTTATGGTCTTGGCAAAAATGGTAAATTTATTAATTAGTCCTTTTAACAAATATAAAATTATATTTTAATCTTTAAATTTGAGCATTCAAAATGGTAAAATTATTGTTTAAACATTTTAAAATTTGTAAATTTTAACAAATGTGATTGAAGCCAAATTTTCTGAACTCATGCATGATAGTTTTAACAGCCTTTGTTGGCACGTATAAGAACCATGTTATTAAGAATGCCACTAACCCAAGCCTGCTGCATGACAAATGTGAGTATTATTTCCCAGAATTTCCATTGAATGTGAATGACTTAAAAGCAGAAACATGATGATGAGCGGCAGCTTATTCAACCCCATTTATACTCAGGGGCGTAGTCAAGGCTGGCAGGGCTGACTGCTAAAGTGAAAATATTTTCATTTACACCTTTTAAATTTTTAAAAATTTTAAATTAATAAAAAAAATTTATTTTGACCCTCTTAAAAATGATAAAATTTTTATTTAATCTTTTAAAAATTATAAAAATATAAACTATTTGAATGATAAAATTATATATTTATTATTATAAAATTTTAAAATTTAATTTTGATCTTTTAAAAGTTTTCTGCCTTCGCTTCTATATATACTCGAATCCTTTTTTGTCTCTCGAAATTATTTTTTTAATTAGGATATATGAGGCATTCAAAGAAAATAATTTTTATTTATGTATTATGACTTAACGGCTCAAATCATGATGGAAGTATACTTTATCACTCCTAAATGCACCTTATTGAGGGGTCAAATTTATTGGGAAAAGTTTTTAAATTATCGCTCGGTTTCAACTCTCAACAATTGTTGATATTATTTTCGGCTTGAGTTGAAGTTGTTTTCAGACTTTACCTAGGGTTGAGGCTTGAGGAGAGGTTCACGAAGTAAGACCAACTCGTCGGATTGGATTAGATCAAATGATACTCATTGTACTTGTAAATATTATATAAGGGTATGGGTTCAAACTAAACCTCATCATGGATCGGGTTGAGCCAATGTAAAATTTTAAGTCCATTTTTTAGGCCTAGATCCAGTTTGGTCTGAAAAATAAGCTTAAAATTTTACTCAAGCTCAACTTAGATAAAAAATGTTAAGCCCGAGCTTGACCTAACTCGTCGATATTAAAATTTTTTATATTATTTTTATATAAAAACAATTTAAAATATAATACATAAAATATATTAAAAACAATAAAATAAATATTTTCTAACAAATTGAAAATACATTAAAAAATATATTTATACAACCTTAAGATAATTGCAACTTAGCAAATAAATGCCTTTAATATAATAGCAAAATAATAATAAAATAATAGTTATACAAGATTCAAATAATAACAATAAAATAGTAGTAATATAATAGCAAAATGATAACAAAACGGTAGCAAATAACAACAAAACAACAGCGAAAATATTCAAGTAAATTCGAGTCGGCCCTGAGCAAAAAAATCTTACCCGAGGCCTGACTTGTTTAGAAAACGAGTCTTATTTTTTGTCCAAGCCTATTTTTCGGACTTATATTTTTGCCCAAACCCTCCCACATTTCGAGCAGGCCTTCGAGCTTAGGCGGGTGACCTAACCCATGATCAGGTCTAGTTCAAACCCTACCAAAAGCAAATGTTTACATTTCTTTGTTTGGCAAAAGCACTTCTACTCCGTGAACCCCTAGAGGCTCTCAGCGAAGTTGAGAGACAAAACCCGAGACTAAAACCAAGCACATTAACCTAGGGATGGATCTAGGGGGCGCATCGCCCCCTCGGAATTTTCAGATTTTTGAATTATATGTATAAATTATAATGTATTTTAGATTTGCTGTCCACATTATATACCATTCGTCCCCATTGGCCAAATAATAATAATAATAATCAAAATATTAACGTATGATAAGCCTTCAAAGACTAAATTTAGAAGCCCAAAACAGACTTTAAAGCCAAACTCTAGAATTAATTACTTTTTCGTGTAAGGATAGATTCAGTGTAGGGTGAGTTTAGATGGAAGGTGTATTTATCTGCGTTTATTGTAAAAATAGCGATGGCGGTGAGATTAAATACTGTAGCGATAATATAGCGTAAACAAAAAGCAAGTTAAACGCAATACACCACACATCTAAGCCCACCCTAAGTCAATAGATGATTTTCGTTAAGTGAAGCTCCGCGGATATAAAATTATTGTGTCCAAACGATATTAACAAATATTATTGTGTCTAAATTGTATTAAAAAATATTAATGTTTTTTAAACTTTATCATCATTATTATTTGAGGTTAAGATTTTGTCAGCACGTTAATAAATTGATATAATTCCGAATGGAACTGTGCACACAGAACATAATCATCCCAAGTTTCCTCTGTTTTGGATTTCGGCCATTAATGTTGGTCCTACTTCATTCATGCCAAAAAGGAAAATTAAGATTCTGGGTAAAAAGTTTTGTATTAAAATGGTTTAACTTCAACTTTTAATATTTCATAAAGCTAAAAATATAATTTTTTTATGGGTAAACTATAAAAATAGTTATTTTTGTTTGACTCAGATTACATTTTAGTCACTTATATTTAAAATGTTATGTTTTAATCACTTATATTATCGTTTTGTTAAAAAATAGTCACTTTAACTGTAAGCTACGTTACCTCCCTAATGAGAATCCTACATGGCAATCCAAATGAGTTTTAAATGCCAATTTAGATGTCTAACTAGGATAAGAATATTTTTTTAGTTAAAAATGGAAAAGAAAACTAAAAAGAAAAAAGGTGACGAACGAGTTTTCTCCAGTTCAATGTGTAATTAATTTAAAATTTTAAACTAATTAAATTTATTTAATTTAAAACCTATTTTCATCCCAATTAGACATCCAAGTCAGCATTTAAAATCTATTTGGATTGCCACGTGGGATTGCCGTTAGAGAGGTAATAGAGCTTAACGGTAGAGTGACCTCTTCGTAACAAAACGATAACGTAAGTGACTAAAACGTAACATTTTAAACATAAGTAACTAAAATATAATTTGAGGCAAACAAAAGTGACTATTTTTGTAATTTACCCTTTTTTAATTAATAAAAAAAGGCTAAAAGATATTAAATTGAATAATTAATATTTTAGATGGGCTAAGGTTACAATTATATCATTTAACAAAAGGTAATCAAATTTGCAAAATAATGCAATAATTGTATTTAAATTACGTAATAATGTTAAAATTTATAATTAATTCGTTCTTATTTTTCATAATTAATTTGAACCATAATAGGGGAATCAAATTGCATAATAATGCAGTAGTTGTATTTTTAAAATCAAATAGATGACATGTCAAATTATTGGTTTATTGCAAAGTAGGTCATCATCTCCTTGCTGTCTTATTATCCTCAATCTTTTTATACATATTAGATTAATTATAAAATATAATTATATCAATACAAAGTACAAAAATATGAAAAATTAGACTCTAATTGATAGAACTTAAAAATACATATATCGTAATTGTAGATAGTAAGACTTAAACGATCAATTCCGAGTTTGATTCTTGGATCACCAGTACTTTTCTTTGTCTATAAAAAAAATCCCAAGCGACTAGTTTCTTATTTAAATTAAATACTGATTAATTATTTATTAAGAAAAATAATAATTGAATTGGTAGTAAAATATAATAATTACATCAGCCTTAAAAAATTGATGTGTTTTTTTTAAATTATATATTTTTTAATATTTTACTATATTCTTATAAGATATTTGTCAACCTCTTAATGTTATTTAACTACGAGTTTTTATTCTTGTATCTTTCTCACAGTCTTTCTTTATTTATAATTTTAATTGTACCAATGATTTTTTTTTTAAATATAATTTTTTTCAAGTTTGTTAATAAAGCATCAATCAACCTTTTCAGTATGTACCTTTTTTTCCCAATTCCTTTTTAGTATCTGCTTACATGCATGGAAATTAGAAAGCTTACATTGAAATATTACAAGACGAAGATAAACTCAGATTTCAGTTCCTACCCACATGAAGTTCAGTACAACAAAACTAGAAACAAACCCCAAACTGAGAAAACAATGAATCAGACATTGTAGCCCCTAAATGCTTTGTTCATCTCATCGAGGCAACATCTGTTGTAACACATGTAAAAAGGATCCTCAAAATAATCTTAAAAAAAAAAAAACTGACCTGTTTCAACGTGATTCTCCGGGACCACACCCATTTCCAATTTCCAATTTTCCCATTTCAACGATCAAAATTAGTTTCAGCCTCTAAGACAGAGGAAAACACCACACTACACTGTTTAAAGACTGGAAGAGGAGGGTCAAAGTTCAAACCTCAAAAAACCCTTTCTCTCTTTTGTATTTCTCTGTTGCTTAGTTCCTTGGGTTCTATCATGTGCTGATATTGACCCCATTACTTACATTTCTCAGTTCATTTGGGCAAGGCTTTTATTTTATTTTTTGAAAAGAGGGGTTCTTTGCTGGTTTACCATGGTGGTTTATGCAAAGGCAATGTTGGGTTTTCTGGCTTTTATTGGGTTGCAGCTTCCTTTGATACTGGCAGGTTAAGTTTCTTTGCTTTCTTGTTTCCATTTGTTGAGCTTTGCTTACCCTTTTTTAAGCAAGTTGTAATTGTTGTTATCACTTGTTTTTCCTTATTGTTGAAGGCATCATTTTGGGCATTCTATTATGCTTAAAAAAAGGGGTTTGGGGTATATATAGAGTCCTGAAAATGGGTTTGGGTTTTTGAAGCAGAAAACTTTGAATTATGATTTGCGTTCATAAAAGAGAAAAGGGGGACTAGAATGTTTGAGCTACTTGCAGTTTGTAAACCAGTTATGTGATTAAGATGATTTATGGGTACTTTTCTTTGGTTCACTGTTTAATGAATATTTAGAGCTATGTATCAAGAGTTAATGGCTAAAATGGTGTCCTCACAGCTGGATTTTTCTGACATTGTTCGTCTTTGCTTAGTAAAAATGATGTAGAAATGTGTTTCCTATAGTTTTGGTGTGGATCTGGCAATGATAATTTATGGTAGATTGTCAAATATAGGGCAGTCAATGTGATTTTGTGAATTTGGGGTAACTAGATTATGCATTCTACAGTTCCAGATAGTTGGTGATCTATTTTGTAATTGATTTGATTGCGAAACAATGATGACTATTTGTTACTTTTGCAGATTGCCCCCTAGATTTGAGTGGATCAAATTTTACTCTCGTGGCTTCTTTATGCTCGAATAAAAACGAGAGAGGAAAGTGCTGCCGCTATATGAATGCTTTCGTTGCATTTTCCGTTGCTCGTCATGCAAATGTGACAGGCAACCTAGGGGTTACATCGAATTTATCTGATGTTTGCATCCAATCCATATTGCAAACCATGGAGCTATATGGAGTCCCTCGAAATGCCACGAATTTCTGCGGGTTTGGTACGAAGATCCCCGTTAGTTATTACTGTAGGGATCGAACAACTGTATCTCAGATGCTTGAGTCTCCAAAATTTATGGATGTCACAAAGAACTGCAAACTGCCACTATCGCAGGAAAATGAATGCCGAAAGTGTTTAAATGCTGGTATTAACTACGTCCATCATCTAGTTGGATCTCAAGATAATATCACATTGAGTACTTGCCGAGATGCGACCTTTGCTGCACTTGCAAGCCAAGTTGATAACATTTCAGCCGTCGAAATTGCAAGTTGTTTTTTTCAAGTTGGGGGATTTAACATCCCACCAGGTATAATTTGTTTCATAAGAAACAAAAAAAAAAAAAAACAATCATTTAATTTTGTATGAGAACTATGTGCATATGTATATATATATATATCCATGGATTATTTTCTTTAAGTAAAGGAACTTCTATGTATCCTTCCAATCAGCTAATAATATGTTCTGACTGTGATGCTAGTCTTGGGGTCATCTCCATCTCCACCTGCCCCTAAGGCTTCTCCTAGTCCACTGGTTGCTGCTACACCAAATCAACTCGTGTTGGGAGCTCCTCCGAACCAAAAACACCATGAACGCCACCTAATGTCTATTCTAGGCATTGGCATAGCAGTTACGGTAGCTGCCATTATGATGCTTATAGTCTTGGTGGTCTTGATTCGTAAGAAAAGCAGAGAGTTGGAGGATTCCGAGAATGTGAACACGAACTCTTCAAAACACTTTCCTACTTGTAGGGCCATGCATAAATTCCAGGAAGGTATATTTTGATATCACCTAGTTCCTTTGATAATAGGCAAGTTTCGAACATTGTTCTCTTATTGAAGGCTATTAAATTGCAGGTACTTCATCGATGTTTCGAAAATACAGCTACAAGGAAACAAAAAGGGGAACTTATGGTTTTAGCACCATCATTGGACGAGGAGGATTCGGGACAGTGTACAAAGCTCAATATACTGATGGCTCAATGGTAGCTGTGAAGCGGATGAACAGAGTCTCGGAGCAGGGAGAAGATGAATTTTGTCGAGAGATAGAACTCCTCGCTAGGTTACACCATCGGCATCTAGTTGCTCTAAGAGGATTTTGCATTAAAAAGCGCAAGAGGTATTTTATTCTTGTATGTATGTCCTGGTGATTGATCAATCTATTACCAAATTAAATCCCTTTACTTCGTGGCAGGTTTCTAATGTATGAGTACATGTCAAATGGATGCCTAAAAGATCATCTTCATTGTATGCTTCTGCATTCCTTCAATTTACTTCTCTATAAGTTTGATATTATCCTTAAATAGGTTTAGGAAGGGGTTCTAAGGAGCATTCGGCATTCGGTTATATTATTTGGTTCAAAGGAAGAGATTTTTGCCTCTATTGGACACCGGATTAACTTTTCTGATATTGAACGATAAATACACATGCTTAAAGCAATATATGGACTTAATGGACTATTTCTTTCCCATGTTATTTTTTATGTCCATTTGTTCATTGATTTCATATTTGCGCAGCCCCCGGAAAAACTCCACTGAGTTGGGAAACCAGAATACAAATTGCGATTGATGTGGCTAATGCTTTGGTAGTAGCAGTTGTTCTTTTTCGGATTTGCAGTTCGTTAATACAAAATTATAGTCTTGCTAAATCATTTCTCTTTCCTCGTACGAACCTTGCAGGAGTACCTTCACTTTTATTGTGATCCACCTCTGTGCCACAGGGACATCAAATCAAGCAACATTCTGTTGGATGAGGATTTCGTTGCAAAGGTATCGGGTCCGTTGAATTCACCAGAACTTCTGATTTCCTTTTAATCTTCCCAATGCATTGGTTTGTATAACATTTTTCTTTCTCGGTATACATATATTTGGATAATAGAAAATGAAGTATGAATAGTTTTCGTCAATGCTTTCTGCTTTATTGTATCCTCTAGGTTGCAGATTTTGGCCTTGCACATGCTTCAAAAGGTGGCTCTATTTGCTTAGAACCTGCAAAAACCGACATCCGTGGAACTCCAGGTTAGCCAGTCATTGGAAGGTTTAAATAATGTCTTATGCTCTTAAATAAAGATCTAAAATGTTAGATGACTTTCAGGTTATATGGATCCTGAATATGTGGTCACTCAAGAGCTCACTGATAAAAGCGATGTGTACAGCTATGGTGTGCTACTTTTGGAGATGGTCACTGCAAGACGAGTCGTACAAGATGGTGTGACTTTGGTAGAATCAACCCAAATACTGTTGGCATCAGAGTCAAGGCTAACCGAGCTTCTAGACCCCCATATTAAGGACTCCTTCAACTTAGACCAACTTCAGACAGTTGTGTCCATTGTGAGATGGTGCACCCAAAGAGAAGGGCGGGCTAGACCTTCAATGAAACAAGTCCTTCGGCTTTTGTACGAGAGTTCAGATCCGATGCAAAGTGGGTTTATACAAGCCGTTGAAGATGAAGATTATGAAGGTGGTAGCGACGGAAGAGGACGGCTAAGCAGAGTGAAAATTCCTAGGAGTGGACCTCTATTTCACAGCGGGGACGGAAGATACCTTGCTTCATCTTCAAGCACATCGAGGTCATATTGCAGTAGAAGCTTTTTACTGGAAACCGGTTCGCCACGATCCCCTCAAAACATACTCTCCCTTTGAAGCCAATCTTTTGTTCATCCCGTGAGCTAGCAGGTATGCATTGTCTTTGTTATGCAAGGGATACCATCAAACTTGTGGCATGTACAAAAAAAGGACCCAAAGGTGGCATCCTTTTGGATAACTAAGACATAAATGTAAAATTTTTAAAAACAAAATCAAAGAGCAGATAACTGGAGATCATATATTTATGTGCGTGTATGTATATATATATATAAAAACAAAGGATTTATAGCTGGAATATAATTTACAGGAGTTCTACATTGGTGGTTGACCAATTACAAATGACAAAGGCATGGGAAATACATGGAAAGTTCAACCTTCAAATCCATGTATGAATGCACGACAATAATAAAAGTGCTCCCAGCCTCTCCTATCTATATCTTATGAAACCTTGGCAAAAAAATTCCAGGAAAAAAGAAGACATCAGAGACCAAACATTGATCAACATTAGCTCAATTGTAAGATCTATTCTAGTATTTTTGTTTTTATTTTAAAATAAAAGGCTTTGTCAGATTCTTCTAGCTGCCTACTGCATAGATAAATTTTCTCTTGCTTAGTGGTTCTTCATGCAAGAAGACTACATCCCTCACCTTGTCAAACAACTCCTCCAGCTTCTCCACGCCTAGCTTTTGGTAGTCCAGCATTTTCTTGTATCGTTGCTGGTATATTTCTTCGAAGCAACCCAAGAAAATTCGGCAAGAATAACTCACGAGAATTTCCTGCAACTCATATTTAAATTGCTCGAGGTTACGGTCATCGACTTCACATTCTGCTTCCCCAAAGTTGGTTCTTCCTTCATTCCTCTTCTCGTAATGTTCTTCAACTACTACTCTTTCTTCATCGGAGAACTCATCAGAAGAGCCAACACCTGCAGCAATGTCCACACTTTCCTCCTGGTTCCCCTTACCCTTCTTATCTTTCCTTGTTAAAACCAAAGGAGGTGCACTTGGGCAGGCTTTCCAATTTCGAAGGTAGACAAATTTCTTATGACCTTTTCCATCAATTGCTAGTGTGTCACCCATCTTTTTGAAAAGATTAACAAGTTTGAATGCTCCATACTCTGCTACGTAAAGAGGCCTTCCGAAAAACTTATGATACTCGGCTGGAACACGGATAAGGGGCATGCATCCTCCTGAAAGTTCAAGCAATTTCACCAGTTGTCCCTTTAACCCATTTATGTCTCCGGGCTGTACCCACATAGTGTCATTCTGAACATAAGTGCTCGGACATCCTGACACTTCATTCAAACCAGATGGGAGACTTTGCGACCTCAAAGTTGTAGGGCACGAAGGTATGGCTATTGAAGAGTTACTTGTATATTCAGATAAAGATTGCGACACAATCGAGAAATCTCTTGAGTTGTAATAGCTTTTCGAAATGCCCCGATAAACTATTGCCTCTTCTTCATTTTGGCCATCTGGATTGTCACTAATATGGCAGCCCATGAAATACCCGGCAATATCAGCTGTTCCTCCTTGAGGAGGCATTATGGCCTTAGATGGAGGTACAAAGCCTTCCCCACGAGCAACGCTAGGCCAATCCCAAACAAAATTACCGGCATTGCTCAGTGCAGATGAAACTCCTACTCCGGCAGGAATAACAAGAATGACTGTATAGCCACGTTGACCAAGAATGTGAAGAGCCGGAGCAAAATCAACATCCCCCGAAATCAACATGATAGATGAAGGTGGGGGGTTATCGAGGGCAAATAAGAACATGTCAACCAAGATAGCCTTGTCGGCGGCATCCTTCCTTCCATTTGGGACATCTATGAGTTTGACTCCAGTTCTCTGACAGCCCTCCCTGAGTCTCCTGGGGAAGGCATTAAAATCCCCGTATGCAGAGAACACCACAACAGCTCCTTTAATTATAGGATGCACTCGCAAAGCCATTCTTATATTCCCTGCTACATCTTCAGGGCGTACATCACTAGGGACAGGGCAGTTCTCTATATCCCAAAGGATAGCCACAGGACCATCATGGGATGATGTTCGGTTTTGCTGGTTCATAGAAGGTTGAAGTACATTCACATTTAAGTCCACCATAAGTGTACGCCTTTGATCCGAGGACTCTGAAGGAACTAAGGTCGTTGAGGCATTTAGATTGGCCATCACCCTCTTTTATCAAAAAATCAACAAGCAGAAAATCCTTAAGGCTGAACAAAGCAAATTTGGGTATGTCACAGACCAATCCAATATCTGAAGAATAAAAGCAAATAAGTCAAAGTACTAGAATTAAGCTTGCTAAGTTGATTGCACAAACGAAAACAGGCACGCACGCGCACACACATATAAGTTCAACAATGTACAAACACGATTACTAACAACAAGTTCTAATACAATTGAAAACCGGGAAAAAAATCAAGGGTACAAAAAAGCACGGGCGAATGATCATAGGCAATCCACGTGCAAAAATGAAAGAAAAAATTAGGAGTGATATAGCACAACTAGCTTCTCAAATAGTTAAAACCATAAAGATAGCCTTACAATTATGGCAATGTTCTGTATGGTTACGAAAACTAACTACAATCTTGATGCTTCCCTTAGTATCTATTCTAAATACACTCTCGCTGCATAGATCATTCCAAGAAGCATTTTAAAAGAACACCTAATAATATGGTGCTTGAGAGAACAAAAGGGTGACATAATTTACTTTGTTACTTGTTCCTTAAAACAGTCCAAATGCTTATTCATAAGCACTTCAAAGATGCCAAAAAGTAAATAGCTTTACGAAGGGTCCCTTCGTCGCACGAAATTGATTTTTTTTTAAAAAGAATTCCCAACACCAAATCAGTTTCTTAATTTCTGAATTGAAGAACACAATTGAGGATTGTTTCAACTTTCCATTAAAGCATGACCCTAACTTCTAATATTTATAAATTGAAATTGATAAATCCCATTCAGAGCCCTAAATTCTAACACTAAATCCATAGCTAGAACGAAGTTAAAAAAATCATGATACAAATCAACACAAACAAAATAGGAAAATACCCAATGATCAATCAATCAATCAAGTAAAATAAACAAACGAACATTGATTAACACAAAAGATAAAAAAAAAAGGGGTACCTTTATGTCAGGACCATAACACCATAGCCCTTCTCGCCAGAAAACCAATAACCCTGATCCTGAAACCAAAAAAGATCTAATATCTACTTATAAAAAAAAAAAAGAGATCTTTATTTCAAATCCACAAAAAAGAATTTAGCAGGAAATTTGGTTCGTTTCAAGAGAAAAAAAAAACAAAGGAAGGTTTTTTCCTTGATGGGTTAATCTTTAATTCATTAAAAGAAAAAATAAAAAATTGAGAAAATCTAACAAAACAATAGAATCAAGAAGGTTTAAATAAAAGGAGAGAGAAATTACAAGATCATTGCTGTGGGAAGAAGTGGCTGCTATCTTAGTACAGCTAATAGATTTGGGTTTTTGCAGAAGTGACTGATTTTGTTTTGTTTTAATAAAGACATTCTCAAATAATTTGGAAGGAAATTAAAAAAAGCATAACAAATCATGCGTACAGAGTTGTTTGTCTCGCTTTATGGACGGCTAGATTTTTGTCTTTGTAAAGAACAATGGGGAATTTCATACTCTTTTGCACTACAACTAGGTCGGTGTAATTAATATATTAACATTCTAACTTAAATTTTAATATATTTTATTCAAAAATTAATTTCGAACTTTAGATTGCTTAACTTAAAATTTATCACAATTGTTTGGATCGAGTCTAACTCGATACATTATTGTCGATAAATGATATCATATGATTAAGTTGTAAGTAAGAATTATTAAAGTTGAGTAATATGAAGTTATTTAATAAAATTTTTTTAATCAATCAAGTACTTTATTCAATCATATTTACGAACTAAAATCTATTAAGTTTTAGTCTAATGTTAACATTGACAATTCTTTATCTCAATTATAGAATTGTATAAGAGTTCTTTGATAGGATACTAATAACTCTATTTTTCGAATACTAGTTTTACTTTTACAATCTTCAACCTTCGTAATAATTATGAATTTTGAGACAATTATAATCAAAACAATAAATCATATTATAGTAAAAAGACCTTATTTTATATTGAGCAATAAATCATTTTCTGTTGATTAATTTATTTTTTATTAAAATAACATATTTTTCAGTGAAATAATAGAGATTATATTTTAAATGTTTAGACTTTTTTATATAATATTAATAGTAAAAAAAATAGTAATGTCATTTAAACTCATAATAAATAAATGTTTGACAAAAAATTTTATCACCACTTTATTCAAATTGTGAACTCCCGCATGGTTACACCATGGTTGAATTTGGCATAACTAAGATATGGTTGCATTTGGCATAACTCAGAACGACGCCGTTGAGTTCACATTGGCAGTGTGGGTGCACTGCACACTGGATAAGATAAAAGCGTCAAAGTGATCTTCGTTGTCAAAGTTTGGCCAAGCTGCTGGACAAGTAATTCCTTTACAAACTCCAATGGAGAGTTTGTCGTGTCTGGTTTTGAAACCATCACCTCCAACAAGGTTATTCTTTCCTCCAAGGATTCCTCAAATGGCACTTCCTGGCTCTACCTTTGGGTTCCCCCCTTCCATGGACTATCAGCTTCCCATAACAACCGCAAAACTGGCTTTAAAACCCATCAGAGCCTCCACTTCTACAGTTCCCACAACCCCTTCAACAACGTCCACTGTTGCAAGCTCCCCCACCGCCGCTTCTACCAAAAAGGTGTCTCCTTTCATTCAAATGCTTCATTTGTTTTTTTGGCAATTGATTTGTATCTCAAAATAGGTTAAACCCTTTTCACTATAGATTTAAAGAGTGGCAAGGGCTCGGTTTGCTTGCGTTTTTACGACTTAGCTTAAATGGGGTTTAATTAATTTGTCTAGTTGGATGGATATGGCAAGGAGGGAATGGATGCTGTTATATTTTGGCAATTTTATTTGTATCTCAAAATATGTAAAACCCTTTTTCACTACACTTTCTTAGAGTGAAAAAGGGCTTAGTTTGCTTGCGTTGTTAAGCATTTAGCTTGAATGGGGTTTTATTTTTTTTCTAGTTTTGCTGTGTGAAATTTAAAGTTTTGATCCTTATTATTTATGTGGATGGATAGGCTTTGGTTCCAATTGGATTTGGTACTGAGGAAATGGAAGCTGTTATATTGGTTGATGTTCTACGCCGTGCTGGGGCAGAGGTGACGGTGGCCTCAGTGGAACCGCAGCTCGAGGTTCATGCATCGGGAGGAACCAAGTTGGTTGCTGATACCAGAATCTCCACTTGTTCTGACCGTGTTTTCGATCTCGTGGCATTGCCAGTTAGTTCTTCAAACCTTTGATCTTCATATTTGCTTAGAATATAATGTTGCCCTGCATATTCCCACATTAATGTTTTGGAAATTGAGATTCTCCTAGAGGAAAGAACCCTCAGTACACATGGGATTTGCTGATATTTCTTTGGTAAATTGTTTTGTACAATATATAGTTGTTGTAGCAATTAACGTTTGCATACTATTTGAAGGGAGGAATGCCTGGATCAGCGCAACTGAGAGACTGTGAAATTCTGAAGAAGATTACAAGCAAACAAGCTGAGGAAAAGAGGCTATATGGAGGTATATCTACTGCTCCAGCTGTTACACTTCTCCCTTGGGGACTCTTGAAGAGGAAGCGGGTGAGTGCCGGTTTATATTAAAATCATTGTTTCATATCTATGTATTTTGATTGCTAATTTTGGTGTAGTTTTCCATTCAAGACAACTTGCCACCCTGCATTCTTTGACCGGCTTCCGACCTTCTGGGCTGTCAAATCAAATATTCAAGTTTCAGGAGAGCTTACGACAAGCCAAGGCCCGGGAACTTCTTTCTTGTTTGCCCTGGCCTTGGTAGAACAGCTTTTCGGGGAGTCTGTTGCTAGGGAGATTGGGGAATTGTTGGTAAATCCTTTTACTCCATTGTTTACGAAGCCACTTTATGATGCTTCGGACTTTCTTTTTTAGATCCATGTATCCACCATGATAGAGAATCACATTCATTCGTGCTTATGGGAGAATGTGTGCTTATATATTTTGTTTTCCTTCTGAGTTCTTGACGGCAAGCTTGCATTTAACCTTATACGATTACTGTTTTCCAGTTCATGCATTCTGCTGATGATAAACCAAGAAAGGAAGAGTTCAACAAAGTTGACTGGGCTGTGAGTCACACTCCTCGAGTGAGTTATTACTTGCTTTGGTTGGATACTCTCTCTCTGTGCCAATACTCTGGCTTTGCTTGCAACAATTTCTTCTGTATTTTTATCACAAGTTCGATATGGAATCTTTGTTTTAGCCATTTTTTCTTCCCCCTACGTACTTATTGTCGAAATATTTTTGCAGGTTCTGGTTCCAGTTGCAAATGGTTCAGAGGAGATCGAAATAGTTACTATTGTAGACATTCTACGTCGAGCAAAGGTGGATGTTGTGGTTGCTTCGGTTGAAAAATCAGTTAAGATTTTGGCATCTCAGGGTGTAAAAATCATTGCTGACAAGTTAATTGGTGATGCCGCAGGGTCAATATATGATTTGATTATTCTTCCGGTAAGATAAAACAAAGGCCTTCCAAAACAAATAGTTTTAGATGCATCCTGTCTCAATATAAATTACGGATTAAGGACTTACCATATGTAGTATCCTTTTCTTATCAATATTTGGCTCTGGATTTAAGATATTTTTAATATGGTATTTTTACTTTTAAAATGTGCCACGTGGTACTTATACTATCCTCCCATGCTTTGACTTAATATTCGAGATAACACTGTTAAATGAAGACAATGGCATGCAATTCAACTAATTACATAATGGCACTTGGATTGTAATTGCCACATCATTCGTATATATTGCTTAAAATCGCTTATGTAGTGCATACATTTGGATGCCTTTACTTTTAATTATACCCTGCATCTTGCATCTCTGGATATTGAAGATTCTTGGTTTCCTTTTAACTAGCAGGGAGGAGTTGCTGGTACCGGACAGCTACAGAAATCTCGAATTCTCAAGAAGTTGTTGAAAGAACAAGATGCGGCCGGAAGAATGCTCGGAGCTGTTTGCTCTTCTCTGACAGTCCTGCACAAACATGGACTGCTCAAGGTCAAGCCTCAAGACTCGAGATAATAGTATTTACATTTGCCTGCCTATTAAATTTTGAGTATCATTTGGCAACACTGACAACCTCGGATGAATACAGGAAAAGAAAGCCACTGCTCATCCCTCGGCCATTACAGAACTCTCCAATCCAGTAGATGGTCCCAAAGTAGTTATTGATGGTAAACTGATTACAAGCATGGGACTTGCTACAGTTTCAGATTTCGCACTGGCTATTGTGAGCAAGTTTTTTGGCCATGCAAGGGCTAGAAGTGTTGCAGAAGGCCTCGTTTTTGAGTACCCCAGAAGTTAGAAGATCTAAATACAAGTCATACTTGATGAATGGCAATTTTTCCGGATGCCATTATGATATAAACGCAAGGCTATAATCCCTCAACTTGAACATCTAGTGGAAGGAGAAAACCGTCACAGAAACTTGCTCAGCCTTGAACAGAGGTCACATGTATCTGTGAGGTCCAAAGCAGCAAAATGGCAAAATGTTATCAAGCTCGATAGCCATATTTGGGTGAAGATCTGGTACTGAATCTTCAAATATCTACCAATGTGGCTAATCAAGATACAGGTAATTAAATATTTAGTAGAACCTAGTAGAAGTAAATTCTTGATAAGGCTGCAGATTCTTAGCTTTTATATTATTGTTCGACCCTCTCCAAGAAGATGAAACATGTTAAAGGGTCTAAAATGAAACATGTCAAGGTTCTAATCTTACTATGATACCCCCCAATGTTTTAGCCTTATTTATGTCTTTTAGGGGCATGTAGATTTCGTAAGCATATGATTTTCTTGGATGCTTTGGTTCACTTTCATCAATCGTATGTTTTTCTGCAGTCATTTCCTTTCAAAGGCTTCTTTTGTCTTATAAGGTAGTTTTGTGCCTTCCGGGCACCGAATCAAATTAGAAAGTGTTTGAGATATCGATGTTGGTGGGATAAATGATTCCAATGGATGAAGCTTGGGATTATTGCAATCCGTTCTGTTCCAATTCAAACAAGCAGATATCCACGCAGAAATTTATTCGCATAGAAACCTGTTGAATGTTAAGAGTGATTGCATGTTGAATTCAGATTCTTGAAAGGTAAACTGTTGTTCTTAAGGCTGTTCTAGAAAGTAGAAACAAAAAACCCAGAATCAAAACCGATAGCTTATTTCTTACAACAGATATGTCTTAAATTTACAAGTCAAATCAGGATGAAACTGACCAAGTCTGTAGGCAGAGCATAAAGACCATATTGGAGCATCCATCTAGTTATCTTACAAGCCCGCCCTTGTTGTCAAGGTTAGATCATGATAGGCAAACAGAGATCAAGCCAATAACAAAATCAAAACTACAAACTAATACTGTCAAGTTCATAACTTACAACTCAAAACCCTTTGCTTCTATATTCACAGCTATCTAGCCTTAAGCAGTATCAAGATATAGATAATGGATGCAGATCCCAATCATTAAACTGTAGCACCGACCAAGATTGTGTATCAAAGCAACATTTTTACAATCAGCAGTTCCTCAAACTCTACCAAGGGCCTGTCAGTGTTCTTCTTAAGCATTGTCTTTTACCTCCCCATGCTGGATTAAGTGTTTCTAGCATCTGTTTGAAAAGGCAACAGAGAGCAGACCAAAAACAGGAAGCATTTCAATAAATGTGCATGGAACAAAACATGTTATATATCATGGTTTGCCATGTTCTTAAGGCTTTGGAACCCATCTAAAAGCTAGTTTGCTGCATATGAATGCTATAACATAAATGCAAGATGGAAGCAGCAGGAATGTTGCATTACCTGATTTTTCTGCATTTCCATCACTTCTTCCTGCACCAACCAAAGCACTGTCAAGAAAAGGGCCGATCCACCAACGTTTCAATAGAATACGATGAATCGAAGTCCAGGTGATAAGTACTTACCTGTTTCCTCAGCAATTCTTCATTCATTTCTTTAAGTTTTGCAACTTCAGCTTCAAGTTCCAATGTATAAGCCTGCCAGAACTCAGAGCAATTAATACAATCTTGTTTGGCATTGGATTTGAGCCAACTATAAACCATACCAAACCATTACTTTCACACAAGCAATGTAGGGGCATTGTCCTAAACATTATGAGTGGCATGTTTGTAGAAAGCAACAAAATTCAAAACTAATGAACTTTTTAAACAAGTAATCCACACAACTGAGCAAGATTTTATAGGAGAAATGAAATAGGATCTGGTAACTCAGAAGGAAAGGAAACAACAGTGTAGTGGCACTCAACTCACCTGCTTGCGAGCTCGTGATCTTGCAGCTGACTCTCTGTTCTTAATCATTCTCCTTTGCCTTCTCTCAACTACTTTCTCCAATGCTGCACTGCGTTTTCTTCCCCGGCCAAGCACATAAGGAACCGGTGATAAAGTTGTATCTACACTATTCTTTGAAATCACATCTGGAGATATATGGCTTGCAGGAGATGGTAAACCAACTATTCCCATCCCACCACTCTGCAGGCCACTAGACTGAACTAGATTAGTATTCATTGAAAGGTCACTGGTTTCAACTACCGACCCCCGAGCTCCAGGACTAGGAAAATGTGTAGTGTTTATCAAGTGCATAGATGGAGCAAATGCAACCGTTTGTTGCTTGGGAAAGAGTGGCTGTTGTTTCTGCTGTGAATGTGATGATTTGGCTCCACTCACGTCTAATGGTAAGATTGGAGGCTGATTAAGAACTGAGTTATTGTTACTCAAAAAACCATTGTTTCCATTTCTCTGTTGAAACTGAAGGGCTAAACCAGAGTTGTTATCAAAAAATCCATTGTTATTCGGCACACCAACCGGTTGCATATCTTCCCTCACAACACCTGCCCTCCCCAGGAACTCCTCCAAAGTCATCTCTCTCAATGTCTGTTGCCTCTGTGGCAAATTAGCTCCACCACCACCACCACCATTACTTACATTTTTAGCACCATCATTTTCCTTAAACAAGTCTTTCCATACTTCTTCAACCGTTTTCTGACTCAGAGTCCTTGGCAATGTCAATGAACCTTGCCTCTGCAAATTACCACCAGAAACACCTTCGCCTCCAGGAACTGAAGCTGTCATCAAACCATGAGTCTCTTCAGCAGTTGAGATGTTCCTCAAGAGTTCATCCATGTTCATAGATCCGAAGTCCTTGCCGAGTCCACCGAATGTGTTCTGCAGCTCATCGAAGGTCAACGAGTATATCGATGACTGCCTAGCCAATGGGAAATTGCCCACTGCCTTTGATCCACTCCCTTCCATACTTGGAGCTTCACCAAACCTCTTGAAATTCAGATTAGACCCCATTTCTTGTTTCAAACAGCAACAAACACAAAAGAACACAATTCAAATTCCCCTATAAAATCCAATCAACTGAAGTAGATAAGATGATCATGACATTATTCACTTTCCCTTTGATATAACTTTTTTTTCTTTCTTTCTTTAACTTGAGATCTAATCAATGATCACCAAACAAAGCAAAGTGTAACTTGATCATACATTAGAACCAATAAAGATTAGAACTTTCATGTCAAATCTCTAAATTTCAAGATTCTCTAACAACTAGCACAAAACATACAATCATACACATAGCCAAACAAATGCTCGTCAAATTCCATCCAATTTATGCAGATAACAAGGAATAAGCTGACTATATACTTTTGTCATTTTATTATCTTCAACAAAACCCAGATCCAAAAACTAAAAAGAAAAAAAAAAACAATTTTGCAGCTAGAAATTAATTAACAGCTAACAAGTATCAAACTGTCATTTCCAATACTATAGTAAACAACAACAAAAAATTGAAGCTTCAACAAAATTTAAAACCAACCCATTATTCCAAATCCTAAAACCTATCAAAAGCATGTAAACATAAACAGAAAAAAAAATTCCTCTCGTTATAGAACAGATTTATAATCAGCTAAACGAAACTCCAAGTACAAAATATATTCCTTAACCCAATTCAAGAAAAAAAACTAAAAAAAAAGAAGAGAAAATGACCAAAAAAAATAGAACAGTGGACAAAAAAGAGAGTGAGAGAGCAAGGAAAGAGACTTTTTTTTTTTGATAAACCCCAAAAAAATTCAATTAAAATAAAAATTTTAAAATAAATGTTGAAAATCGAGAGAGATTGTGATGTTGCTTACTCTTTGAAGCGAAACGGGGAGGCTTTAGCTCTGTGGTGGCGACAAGTGTCTAATACTTCAGCCTCGACATGGATCGAGATTTAAGGAGCTTTCCCAGATTTTGGTGGATTTAATTGTGATTTTATTTTATTGTTTTTATATTAATAATATTGTAAGTGGAAAACTGATTAACCGTGCAGATCGCGCAACGTGGTCCAATTCAAATAGAGATTTAAATTTTGATGTGATGTCTGGCCAATGAATAAATGAAATTTGGGAAATTTACCGCCGTCGGATCAACTTTCTTAAAGCTGATTTGATGGTAATGTTTGGACTATTTACTTATTTGGTTCACCTAAATTTTTTGGGTTAAAGTGAAATTTAGTCCTTGAACTTGATACCTTTTCTCACTTTAGTTCCTGAATTTTTTGGATTCATCTTAGTCCTGAAACTTGACAGCTTTTCTTAATTTGGCACCAACTTGGATTCTGTTAAAGCAGGATGATGATGTGGCACTATAAGATTGTGTCACATTATCACTTAAAAAAATTAAAATATTATAATTTCTTTATAATATTTTGTATTTTTTATTATATAATTTAAAAAAAAATCAATTGACTATGTGGCAATAATTCATAATATCGCGTCATTATATCTTAATTGAATCTAAGTTCAAAGATCAAATTAAGAAAAAAATGTCAAGTTTTAAATCTAATGTGGATAAAAAAAATTAGGGATCAAGTTAGAAAAAGTTACCGAGCTTAGGGATTAAATGTTGCTTTAACCATTGGACTAATTTTTCATATATTTTTTAACTATTTCATATTTATGAAATATTTATCTTCTAGTTTCTTGAGATAAATCTCATTTTTACAAATGAATTTTGATGCAATTATACATAAAAAACTTTGATTTTTTATTCAACCATACATATTTAAAAAATAAACACAGATTCATTTCCATATTGAATAAATACAATTGTTTGTATAATGCAATATGTAAATGTAAAATGGTCTTACGTTGATAACAGTATTAGTAATTTGTGAAAAATGAATCAAGTCAATTTTCATATACACAATACTACAAAATTAAAGTACATGTATTACATTAAACATTGAAATAAAATTTATGTATTATTTAAAATTTTACCGTATACCTTTTTTATATAAATTTTGATGTATTTATGTTTTTTTTAACAATCTCATTATACGTTCTGGTCATATTTGACCTTTTTTGATACAATGCCTAGAATTATACATAGCATTTTCCCAACCCATAAATAGGAAGATAATATGCTTCAGCGTACTCGAACTCACGTCCTCCTAAATTGACAATCGAACTAATACTCAGAATTTATATGGTTTTAAATTGATAATATATTGTGTTATACATTATATTTTAATTACTTCTCAGAATTTATATGGTGTCCTAACATTGTGGTTTAATTTGTTGTATAATGAATGATGAAGATGATCAGGTTGATGATTAGAGTGATTTGAGTTTGAGGATGAAATTTTTAGATAGTGATTTCAAATTCGAGTTAATTTGGATTTTCAGTTCGAGAAGATTAATTTTTTATTTCAAAATTTGAGTATATTGAATTGAGTTTTTTTAATTAACTTAAGTGTTCAATTTTACGGTTTGAGCCTTAAACCGTAAACCGTAAACCCTAAACTCTAAACTCTATTTCAAATTCGAGTTAATTTAGATTTTTAGTTCGAGAAGATTAATTTTTTATTTCAAAATTTGAGTATATTGAATTGATTTTTTTTAATTAATTTAAGTGTTGAATTTTATAGTTTGAGATAATTCGAACAACAAATTAATGTAAATTTCCTTTGATTCATTTTCAATTTTGAAAATAAACAAATTTATTTCTCCAAAAATTAAAACAATCAAAATAATTTAAAACATTCAACATATTTATAAAAAAATTAAAATTTTATAAAAATATATATAAATTTTAAAAATGTTTAATTACAAAAAATTTTAAAAATCGAAATGATAAAGTCGAGGTTATAAAGTTAAACAACTAATTTACCAAACCAAGTTTTTATCATATTAAATTATCTTGTATTTTCTTTTAATTTGTTTTGAAAGAGGTTTCAATATATGATCTCATTTGGGCAAATTTATATGCTCAACCTTAGAATTAATCATATTATTAATAAGATTTTGGTTTCATCTATTTGATTTTTTTCGTTTAATTTGAATTTTTTTTAAATCGATTCAAATTTTATTTTACTCGATTTAATTCGAAAAAAATTTCAAATTAAATTAGAATGATTAAATAAAGATTATCAACTCGATTAACTTAAAAAAAAATCACTCTATTAACTTTGATGATGTTGAGGAGAATGACAAACAACATTGCCCTATTTAGTTATTTAGTCTAAGTGAGAGATTGGCAATTATAGAATACATCGAATTTTCATGAACCTAAGAATATTTTTGACAAGCATATGGAATTAGCTGGTACCGATTTTACAGAAAATAAATATATTTATGTTACGTTTGATAGGAGTATTACTTTTTATATATATTTTAGTATATGAATTAGTAATAAATCAATTTAATTGGTAATATTTAGCTGCTCCCATGACTTACGTTTAGCAAAGAAAATAAGTTTTTTTCACTTATTTTTGAAGAGGTCTTATTTTTTTATCAAAGTTATTATTAGTTTTTTTCTAATTTTGAGTTTAACTTGTATTAATTATTCTTTATTTTATTTATAAATATTGTAATACATATGTAATAAATAATTTTTTTCCCATGTTATTACACTAGTAACCAAATAAGGCAAAGCACAAGAAAGCATCTAGAAGATCACTTTAGTCTCCCAAAAGATTTTCAACTCCTTTAAAATAAGTTTAAAAAATGTAACACTCTTTACTCGTACGTTACAAGTATGAGATGTTGCTAAGATAAATTCATGACATATATAACTTAATATCTCAAGTCATCATTCTTTAAAACAAATAATTTCATAGTTGTTTGAGCAAGTTCGGACATAATCGAGAATTTAAAATGTTTGAAACACAATCTTTATAAAAGTGATGGGTAAGAAAACAACTCATTCACCGTCCAAATGGCTATCTCTTCTATCTGGACGGAAAATTAAGAGTTACGAAAAAACAAGACAACTTGCCTCCCATCCAGATGGCTAAATCTTGCCATTTAGATGACCCTGCAGCTGTCCATCCAAACATCATCATTATGTAACTTATAACTACTTTGGTAACTTAAGAAAAGACTTAAAACATGTCAAAGAAAATACTTAACAACACTAGAAAAGTGGACATGTATGTCCCTAGCTAATCGAAAGAAATGTAGTGTATTTAGACACCAAATGGAGCTATCAAGCTCAAACATAGATAACACCAAATAAAATAACCCAAATTATCACGAATCTAACACATCCAAACATCACATAAAAGACTCACTAGGTACATGGCACATCTAATTTATACTAGTTTCATACTTTTTTAGCCTCGATGATAGTGTGGTGATCCGATAGTTGAACGAGACTTCCCAATCCAAACAAAGTCTATGCACAAAACAATAACGCGAAAGCATAAAGCTTAGTAAATTCAAATGGAAATATCATACTTACCATGTCCTTTTAAGGAAGCAAACCAAGTTAGTCATTCTCCCAAAAGACAAACTAAAGACAAAATAAGTAGTACGATATCATATAAGGTAATGTGATCAATCAAAATTTCAAGTACATATTTGCTTCATAAATAAGTGTTATTATTTCCATGTGTAGCATAAGAATAGACTTATAAGCATAGCAATGCACAATTCATAATTCATTCAAATGTAACATTACAAGTTCACGATTCATGGTACGATCTCAAATACAAATATTTTATTTGGACTCTTTGTAATCTTAATAAAATGGGACTCAGACTTTTGAGAATCCACCCAACACAACCAAAACAGAGTATTGCACTAAATGTGCATTCCAACCAACATAATCATGAACATAGCATCGAAAGTGCTCTAACCAGCACAACCAGAAATAACAAGAGAAATTATCCCTTTTGCCCACATTGAAATGCCAAGCTAAAGGTAGGTTTTCAAAACTTCAAGTTTATAAACTCATACTAGCGCTAATAAATCTCTATTGGCATGTCAATTGTATCCGAACTTTTCTACCAAAATTACGGGGGCACTCAAACACATATACATATTATGAACTTTCAAATTCTTTAAAGTAACATTATACATATTCTTTCATAAAATGCATACAATGTTTGTAATACCCCCTACTCGTATTCATTTTCAAAATAGGGTACGAGGCATTACTGAAGTTTACGAATTAAATTTTTTTTACTCAATATAGCCCATTTATAGTTATCTAACCTTCCCTACAATTTTAAACCGAGAACAATCCACATCAACCGATCCAATTTAACATTTTTTCAAGATAGATTCATGCATTTTTATAAGATAACCTCATCACATACCAAAACCAAGATTTGTTAGCCATACCAATGGCTGACCTTACATTCATTTCACATTAACATTTACTTTATTAGCTTATACATGCCATTGATTTCCAAAATAAAGTTTCTTGATATACCGAAATCTTGAAGTTGATAGTGTGATGTGTCTCCGATGAAATCCGACCTCCGAGCTCTTAACACTACAAAACAGGAAAAAAGGAAATAGGGTAAGCACCTTGTGCTTAGTAAGCTCAAGTAACAAGAATTATACTTACCTAATATTTTCAATACAATGCAATAAACATTCAAATATCCATTCAATGCATTATTACCCTAACATGCACAAACTCAACATTCAAGTTAGTCTAATAACTTCCATGTATCAATAATATATACCATGATTGATGAACTCATCAATACCATGATTTCCATTCCATTATTATTTTTCCATATTTATCCCTTTGAATTTCTCGAAATTTCAATGGATTTTCAGAGGTAAACTTTTAGTGTACATTTTCAGGTCCATCAATTCATATTCATGTGCGCACATTTCCATTTTAGAGAGCACACTCTCGCGAACCTCATTCTTACAGCAGGATTACCAGTCCAGGCTAAATCCCCTGTAATATAAACTCATAGAGTATTATCGGGATTACCAGTCCAGGCTAAATCCCCTGCAACGACAATTACTCTAATGAGCTTGGATCTTAATTACCAGTCCAGACTAAATTCAGACCCTGATTCGGATTACCCGTCCGGGCTAAATCTATTTTACACATATTCTTCGAGAGGACTATATCAAGATAGGATCACCCCTCTAGGCTAGATCCTTTTTACCGTCAATTCCTTTTCAGAGGTTCATCGATTCAACCGAGATTTCTTCCCCTTTTATCAAATATATCAATGTTTCATCAATTTTCATACAATGAATATTAAAATCATATTCACATCAATAACATACATTTCAAGCTTTTAAGAATATAATTCAAGTTACATGAACTTACCTCGATACTTGTTCGTATACAAAAATCTACTAATCCCGAACTTTTTCCTTTCCTCGATCTAGCTTTGTATTTGAATCTTCTGGATCTAAATAAATAAATTTAATTATCAATTTAATACATTTCATGTTCATATGCAACATTCTCTATAATTCCACTATTATTTATAGTTCATTCAAAGCTATCTACTTGAGCCATGGTCACTAAATTATTTTTATCTTGAGCTACAGAACTAAAAATTAGGATCTGAAAATTTTTCTTGAAACTAGGCTCACGTATCTTCTTACCATAAAATTTTCATAATTTTTGGTTTAGCCAATAAGTACAGTTTATTCTTTAAAGTCACCCCTATTCTGTTGTCTGACAGTTCTGACCCTTCTTCACTAAAAATTAATTATCTCTTCATACAGGATTCGGATGATGTTCTTGTTTGTTTCCCTTGAAAATGGACTCATTCAGAATTCTAAAAATATAAATTTAAGCCCATAATTATTTTTTTTAATTTTTTTTATGATTTTTCAAAGTCAGAACAGGGGAACCCTAATTCATTCTAACCTTGTCTCACAGAATTTATTATATCTCATGATTTACAATTCCATTGCTTACATCGTTTCTTCTATGAGAAACTAGACTCAATAAGATTTAATTTCATATTTTGTTCATCTTCTAATTGGATTTCTACTATTTATGGTGAATTTTCAAAAGTTAGCCTACTGCTGCTGTCCAAAACTATTTTAGTGCAAGCTGTTTATTACCATTTTTTCCCCTAAGCTTTTAGTAAATGATAATTTCGTCCCTACTCAATTAGCCTCTCAATTGAGCTGATTTTTCTCAATTAACACTTTATTCTATCACTTTAAACTACTTTACAACCTTAGGAAAATATAATTTCAGCACTAGACTTTAATTCCAAATATTTTCATAATTAGGTCCTAAAAATCAATTTCTATTGAAATTACCTAATAAAATCATCTAATAAACAAATTAAAGCTTCAATTTCATTCTATTTCATCGTAAACTTACAGCACTAAACCATGGTGACTTTCAATTTCATCCATGAAATCAAAAACTAATGAATTTAATAGTAGGACCAAGTTGTAAAAGTCTTAGAAACATAAAAATTACAAGAAATAGGCAAGGATTAACTCACTTGTTACAAAAATTATGAAATACCAGCTTAAATAACCCCTCCTATGGCATTTTGGCTGATGAGAATGAAGAAAAATGAAAAGAAATCTAGATATTACCTATATAGTCCTATCTTCATTTAGTTAATTATGCAATATTCCAATTTTTCCTTTAAATCATCAATTTTCCTGCTGATTTCATGTCCTTGCCATCCAGCCCAAATAAATTTTGGGTCTAATTGCCTTTTAAATCCTTTCTCATTAGACACTTAAGCTATTTAATCATTCTAGTAACTTTTACACCTTTTCCAATTTAGTCCTTTTCATTTAATTGACTACTCAAACATTAAAATTTTCTTACGAAATTTTAATATCACATCATTAACATTTCATAAATATTTATAGAAATATTTCTGACTCGGTTTTATGAGATCAAGATCTCGATACCTTGTTTTTACCCAATTTCTTCAATAATAATTTTTTTTCTAACCAACCAATAAATCGATAAAATTTTTCTATCGATATTTTCATACAGTTTTCCTATTATATTAGTATTCATGCAATAATTTTTTAAAATAATTTCTCTTTAAATCGGATTTATGATTACGAAACCATTGTTCCGATAACTTTGAATTTAGGCCATTACAACTCTCCCCCCCTTTAAAGATTTTCGTCCTCGAAAATATTACCAGTAAAGAGGTCTGGGTACTTTTTCCTCATTGCCTCCTCTGGTTCCCATGTCACTTCCTCAATACCATGCTTTTGCCACAATACTTTCACCAAATTTATCTTTTTATTTCTAAGCTCATTTATTTCCCGTGCCAATATCTTGACCGGTTCTTCACTATAAGTCATATCAGATTGAATCTCCACTTCTGTCAGAGAAATAACATGTGAAGGATCTGATCGATATCGTCGTAGGATAGATACATGAAAAACATTATGGATTCTATCAAGTTCCGGTGGTAATGCCAATCGATAAGCGACCGGTCCAATTCTTTTTATGATTTCATATGGCCTAATAAATCTTAGACTCAATTTACCCTTTCGACCGAATCGGAGAACTTTCTTTCAAGGAGACACTTTCAGGAATACCTTGTCATCGACCTGAAATTCAATCTCTTTTCGTTTAAGATTGGCATTTGATTTTTGACGATCGGAAGCTGCTTTTAAACTATCCCGAATAACCTTTACTTTTTCTTCTGTTTCCCGGATCAAATTAACCCCATGTATCTTCTTTTCACTGAGCTCTATCCAATATAAAGGTGTTTTACATTTTCTACCATACAAAGCTTCATACGGAGCCATTTTAATACTGGACTGATAACTGTTATTGTAAGCAAATTCAATTAAAGGTAGATACCTCTCCCAATTACCTTCAAACTCTAGTATACAATATCGGAGCATATCTTCCAATACTTGAATTACAAACTCAAATTGGCCATCTGTCTGAGGATGAAATGCAGTGCTGAAATACAACTGAGTACCCAAGGCTTCTTGCAATTTGTCCTAGAAACGAGACGTAAATCGGGGATCTCTATCCGATATAATGGAGACAGACACTCCATGTAGCCTGACAATCTCAGATATGTACAATTCAGCAGTTTATCTAAAGAATAATCCACACATACCGGAATAAAGTACGTTGACTTTGTCAATCGGTCAACAATCACCCAAATAGCTTCTTTTCTTCTCAGAGACAACGGTAACCCCGATACAAAATCCATAATGATTCTTTCTTATTTCCATTCCGGTATAGTAATTGGCTGAAGTAACCCCGAAGGCACCTGATTTTCAGCTTTAACTTGCTGACATATTAAACACCTTGATACAAACTCAGAGATATCACGTTTCATTCCCGACCACCAGTACATCTTTTTCAGATCATTATACATTTTATTACTCCCCGGATGTATAGACATAGTATCGCTGTGAGCATCGTGTAAAATATTCTGTATGAGCTCTGAATTCTGAGGTACACATACCCTACCTCTGAATAATAAACAACCATCAGAACCAATATGAAATTCAGAATCAATACCTGACTCACACTGTGCCCGTTTAACCTGTAACTTCTCATCATTCTTCTGAGCTTCACATATTTACTGTAGAAATGTCGGTTTAGCTCTCAATTTAGCTAGGATTGAACCATCATCAGTTAGTGACAACCGGGTATTCATAGCTCGTAAAGCAAACAAAGATTTTCGGCTCAAAGCATCAGCTACAACATTAACCTTACCCGGATGGTAATCAATAATCAAATTATAGTCATTTATCAGTTCAAGCCACCTACGCTATCTCAAATTCAAATCTTTCTGTATCATCAAATATTTTAAACTTTTATGATCAGTATAAATATGACATTTCTCACCGTACAAGTAATGCCGACATATCTTCAGCGCAAATACAATAGCAGCTAATTCAAAATCATGTACTGGGTAATTTCTTTCACGTGGTTTAAGTTGTCTTGAAGCATAGGCTATTACTTTACCTTCTTGCATCAAGACACAACCTAAACCATTTAATGAGGCATCACTACAAATAACAAATTCCTTACCCGGTTCAAGCTGCACTAATACAGGTGCTTTCATTAGTTGATATTTCAATCAGTTGAAACTCTACTGACATTAATCAGTTCACTTGAACTTTACATCTTTCAGCAATAATCGAGTCATCGGAGAAGCTATCATAGAGAATCCATGTACAAATCTCCGATAATAACCAGCTAAACCCAAGAAACTTCTACCTTCAGATACATTCTTCGGTGGACTCCAATTAACAATAGCTGAGATTTTATTTGGATCTACCTTGATGCCTTCGGCAGATACAATATGTCCTAGAAAACCCATTTCTCGAAACCAAATTTCACATTTATTGAATTTAGCACATAACTGTTTTTCTTGCAGAATTTGCAACACAATTCTCAAATGTTCTACATGTTCTTCTTCATCCCGAGAACAAATCAAAATATCATCAATGAATACTACCACAAATCTGTCTAAGTATGGTCTGAATATTCAGTTCATCAAATCCATGAATACTGCAGGTGCATTAGTTAGCCCAAACGGCATAACCAGAAACTCATAATGCCCGTACCTGGTTCTAAAGGCTGTTTTTGGCACATCTGACTCCTTTACCCATAGCTGATAATAACCTGATCGGAGATCAATCTTTGAAAACACTGTAGCACTTTTCAGCTGCTCAAATAAATCATCAATCCGGGGTAATGGGTACTTATTCTTTATGGTTACTTTATTAAGCTGACGGTAGTCGATACACTGTCTTAAAGACCCGTCCTTTTTTTTCACAAATAGAACCAGAGCACTTTAAGGTGAATGACTCGGTCGGACAAAACCCCTGTCAACAAGTTCTTACAATTGTGTCTTTAACTCCTTTAGTTCTATAAGAGCCATCCGGTACGGAGCTATGGAAATTGGAGTAGTTCCCAGAATCAAATCTATAGAAAATTTCACTTCTCTTTCTGGTGACAACCCTGGTAATTCCTCTGGAAACACATCGGAAAATTCGCATACCACTGGAACTGCCTGTATCTTTGACTCAGATACCTTGGTGTCGAGTACATAAGCCAAGTAAGCATCATGCCTTTTTTTTTACATACCTCTGTGCTGCCATTACTGAAATCACATCAGATAACCCTTCTGTCCGGTCAAATTTAACCGGAGCAACTCACCATTCTGACATTTGAGCATAATATATTTCTGTCTACAATTTACTACTGCATCATGCTGGGTTAACAAATCCATACCCAATATCACATCAAATTCATCAAATGACAGTAACATCAAATCAGCCAGGAAACAATAAACTCTTACCATCAGTGGAAAATTTTTACAAATTTTATCCACCAAAACAGATTGGCCCAAGGGGTTCGAGACTTTAACCACAAATTCAATAGGTTCAATAGATAAATCTTTAACACATGCAAGCTTTATACATATATATGAATTCATAGAGCCGGGATCAATTAATGCAGTAATATCAGTGTCAAGTAAAGAAAATGTACCAGTAATAACATCGGGTGCTGAGGCATCTTCTTTGGCACGAATGGTATATGTCCTAGCAGGTGCTCGTGCCTCAGGCCTGCCTGCAGTATCTTTTGTAGCTCCTCGGCTACCATTGACATTACCAGATGGACGAGGTGGTCTACCCCTCGAAACTAAATTACTCTGCTTCGATATCTATTTAGCTTCTTTTTCACCTCTTTCAGGACAATCTCTGAGGAAATGATCAAATGAACTACATCAGTAACAAGCCCCACTTTTCAGCCAGCATTCTCCAAAATAAGCTTTATTACAGTACTGGCATCTTGGCTTAGGGGTACCAACACTGCCAACACTGGTCACTAATGGAGTAGAAGGTCTTGGATTAGTGCGTTGAGAACCTCGCTCTCTGCCCGAATACCCAGTGGCTGAGGTAGAACGATCCTGGTACTTCTTCAATTTCTTTGGAGCAGAAAACTAAGATTTTCCCATAGGTTTTTTACTAAAAATTCGAGCTTCCCTCTCAGCCTGTTTCTTCTCTTTGCTCAATTCTTCTGCTTTATAAGCTCTCTCTGCCAATGTAATAAACTCTCGAATTTCAAGAATTCTGATCAATAGCTTAATGTCTTCATTCAACCCTTCTTCGAATCGTTTGCACATTTCAACTTCTGACTGTACCCATTCTCGAGCATATTTACTCAACCGAACAAATTCTCTTTCATACTCAGATACCGATTTATTGCCCTATTTCAGCTGAAGAAATTATTTTCTTTCCTGGTCAAGAAACCTCTGGCTGATATATTTCTTTTTAAATTCATTCTGAAAGAACTCCCATGTAATTTCTTCTTTCGGAACAACTGAAGCTTTAGTATTCCACCAATGATAAGCTGTGTCTTTTAGCAGTGAGACGATACATTTCAGACATTCTTCTAATGTGTAAGATAATTCCTCCAAAACCCGAGTAGTATTTTCTAACCAGAATTTAGCCCATTCGAAATCATCATCAACTGTTGCTCGGAATTCTTCGGCCCCATATTTTTGAATTTTATCTACTAGAGCTTTCCATTTTCTGACAGATTCAGTACCTATACTATAGGGATCTTGGGAACCGGTAAAGGAGTAGGAGGGTGAGCTTGAATTTGCTGCACTACAGGGTTAGTTCTTAAGTATTAACTAAACCATTCATTCATCATTTGAAAGAAGGCTGTTCTTGCCTCCTCCCCTTGACCCTCTGTGTAACGTCCCCCTACCCGAGACCGTTGTCGGAGTCAAGCAGGAGACATTACAAAACTTATCTTAGCACTTAAACAGTTTTCGTAATAAACTATCCATCTGCATCACGGTCGCTAAAAAAAATTATATCTCGAGTTACGAAACTCGAAATCTAATTCCGTAAATTTTCCCTGAAACTAGACTCATATATATACTTACTAATTTTTTTCTAGAATTTTTGGTCAGGCCAATTAGTACAGTTTATTAGAAGAAGTCTCCCCTATTTCAGGGTTCGGCTACTCTGACCCTTGTGCACTACGAATCAAATTTATTCCTGTACAGAAATCCAATGACTATGTCATTTCTTTCAATTAAAAATAGACTCAATAAGAAATCCATACAAATAAATTTTGAGTCCTAATTCTTAATACACAATTTATGGTGAATTTCTAAAGTTAGAACAGAGAATCCAGAAATTGTTCTAACCCTGTTTCACCAAAACATAAATATCTCATAAAATACAACTCTTTTACCTATTTTGTTTATTCCATATAAAAATAGATTCATTAAGATTCAATTAAAAATTTTATTCATTATCTAATTCACTTTATACTATTTTTGGTATATTTTCAAAGTTGGACTACCGCTACTGTCCAAATCTGTTTTAGTAAAAAATGTTGATAACTAAGTTTATAACATCTTCATTTCTTCTCTCTACAACATTTACCAACAATTCCTCTTATTACTCTTCACTAACATATCAAAACATACCATACTTAAGGTTTTGGTAACATTTACAAAACATACCAAAATATCACTTAACAACTTAGATACTTTCAAAATGACCAAGAGACATCCTAGGTACAATGCCATTTTCCAAAAAGATAGAAACTTCACCAATTTGAGTTCGGGGATCGGCTTGTATGCTGAGTCCTTATACTTTCGTACCTAGCCTGCCCACAGAAACAAACCGTACGCTGAGAATACTCTCAGTGGTATTTCTATAAACAATAGCTTAATCAACTTTAAAACATGGTAATTCAAACACATTATTGCTATTATTCAATATCAATCAGTACTTTAATAATCTTTACTTTATTTACCCTTATTGACATAACTCGGACACTGACGGATACACGGATCCAACCCACACTCCGGGATAAGCACATAGTGCTTCATCGGAATAAATCCGGAACTTTAACATTATAGTACACAAAGTACTTCATCGGAACAAATCCAGAACTTTAACAGTAGTCGACACATAGTGTCTCATCGACTCAATGTCGGAATATCCCAATACTTCCAATTCCTATGACATGTCAACTATATCCGACTAGTCCGACACTGTTAATAGGGTATTCAAAATCACATTCATTTCAATATGGTAAAAATACTTACCTCATTCACATTTTCATACAATATAAATATCAAATATAGCAATAACGATTAAGCTCGGTTTATAGAAATACAAACCACTATTTATCGAATTTAATCGATATCTTCGTTCACTTTCTCTTTTCCCTTCTTTGATGACGTATCCGGTGCTACGTTTGCTACTAACAATCATACAATTAAAAATCATCAATATACTAATTCATAAAACACATTTTCACTTTCTATCAAACTTTTACAAAAATTCCAATTTCATCATTTTTCCATTACTAATCTTTTTTTCTTTAACTTAAGCTTCATATTCTCTTTTAATCAACTCATTAACAATTTCTAACTCATAAAATTCATTATAAAACATAAATTTTGAGCTCTATTCAACTTAATCCCTATTTAAACCTAACTTAGAATTCTTTTAATAAATCACTCAATTTTCACTTCTAACTTCAATTCCTATCAATTTAACCCATAAAACCTCAATTTATTCAACTAAATCAATATCTAAAAATTTTCTATTTTTCTTCATTTTAACCTCATACATGTAGAACTTTGAATTAGGCATCCATAAACATAAAAATCATAAGAAAATGAGCTAAAACAACTTACCAATCAAGCTTTAGGGCCTTAATCCTCAAATTTCCCTTTTTTTATTTCTTTCTTTCTTTCTTTCTCACGTTTGCTCTCTGTAACTCTTTCTATGTTTCTTTACTCATTATTCTTTATTCTTTATACTATATTATAATATTATTAACCTATAATAAATATAAAATTAACATGTGTAATAGCTATAACATAAAATATCTTATAGCTATTACACATATATACCAACTATTACACATGTTATATCATACATTCACACACATGGCACTTAGGGTCTAATTGTTAGATTAGTCCCTTTTACTTCTTTAATCTATAATTAAACTTTTATTCCTTATGCAATTTAATCCTTTAAACTAAATTCAAGCTACTTCACTTAATTAAACACTAAATAACCATTCAACTATAATTCATAAATATTTCTAATAAATATTCATGAATAAATTTCAAAGAAACAGTACTCAAGACTCAATTTCCGATACCGTAACTTTCGGTTCTTACAATTCTCTCCCCCTTAATAAATTTCGTCCTCGAAATTTACCTGAAAAGAGATGGGGGTATTGAGATCTCATCGTTTCTTCTGGTTCCCATGTAGCTTCTTCAACACTGTGACTTCACCATAGCACTTTTACTAAAGGAATACGTTTATTACGTAATTCTTTTACCTCTCGTGCTAGAATCTCAACTGGTTCTTCTTCATACGATAAGTCAGGTCGAATCTCTATATTCTCGGTAGTAATAACATGTGAAGGATCTGATCGGTATCTTCTTAGCATAGAAACATAGAAGACATCGTGCATTTTCTGTAGTTCAAGAGGTAAGGCCAATCGATACGCTACTGGTCCAATTCTCTCAATAACTTCGTAAGGCCCAATAAAACGGGGACTTAATTTTCCTTTTTGACCAAATCTTAGAATTTTCTTCCAAGGTGAAACCTTTAAAAATACTTTATCCCCAACTAAGTATTCAATATCCCGTCGTTTCAAATCTGCATACGATTTCTGTCTATCAAAAGCAGTTTTCAATCTTTCCTGAATTTTCTTAACTGTACTTTCCGTTTCTTGAACCAATTCAGGTCCAATCATCTTCTTCTCATTCAGTTCTGTCCAACATACGGATGATCGGCATCTTCGTCCATACAAAGCCTCATACGGTGCCATCTGTATACTTGACTGGAAACTATTATTATATACAAATTCGGCTAATGACAAATAATATTCCCAGTTAGACTCAAAATCAATCATACAGGCTCGAAGCATATCTTCTAAAATTTGTATTACCCGTTCAGATTGACCATCAGTCTGTGGATGAAAAGCTGTACTAAAGTGAAGTCGAGTACCAAAAGATTCATGTAATTGCTTCCAAAACATTGACGTAAACCTTGGATCTCTGTCAGAAATTATTGATTTTGGAATACCATATAATCTAATGATTTCCCGAACATAAACCTCAGCAAGTTTCTTTAACAACCAATCGGTTTTCACAGCTAAGAAATGAGCTGACTTCGTAAGTCGATCAACTATTACCCAAATAACATTCTTTTTACTTGTAGACATCGGTAATCCCGTCACAAAGTCCATCGTTATTCGGTCCCATTTCCATTCAGGAATATTGATGGGTTGAAGTAATCCCGATGGAACTTGATGTTCTGCCTTCACTCGTTGACAAGTCAAACACTTTGCCACATATTCAGTTATATCCTTTTTCATTCCCGACCACTAATACAATTCACACAAATCACGATACATTTTCATACCTCCAGGATGAAATGCAAATGGACTATTATGAGCTTCTCGAAGAATTAACTCTTTCAACTCAGAATTATTCGGAATGCAAAGTCGATTCTGAAATCTTAGACAGCCATTTCCATCAATGCTAAAATTTTCTGTTGTACCATTCGGAATCATCTCTCTTTTCTTTAACAACTTATCATTTTCTAACTGTGCTGATCTGATTCGATCAAACATTACTGGCTTTATTCTTAATTCAGTCAAAAGGCTTCCATCTTCAGTGATACTAAGTTGTGCAAACATTGCTCGTAATTCAATCGCAGCTTTTCTACTCAGTGCATCGGCTACTACATTAGCCTTCCCTGGATGATAGTCTATGACACAATCATAGTCTTTTAGAAGCTCTATCCAACGCCTTTTTCTCAGATTCAATTTTTTTTACGAAAGCAGATACTTCAAACTTTTATGATCCGTATAAACATAACACTTTTCACCATAAAGATAGTGCCTCCAAATCTTTAAGGCAAAAATTACAGTTGCTAATTCTAAATCATGAGTTGGATAGTTGCGTTCATGCGGTTTCAGTTGCTGTGAAGCATAAGCAATGACTTTCCCGTTCTGCATCAGTACACATCCCAGTCCACTCAATGAAACATCACTGTACACTACAAAATCTCTTTCTGGTTCTGGTAAAGTCAATACCGGTGCCTCTGTTAACATTCGTTTCAATGCTTCAAAACTTTTCTGACATTGCTCATTCCAAACAAATGGAATATTCTTCTGTAGTAGCTTGGTCATCGGTAAGGCTATCTTTGAAAATCCGTTGACGAATCTTCGATAGTAACCAGCCAATCCAAGAAAACTTCGTACCTCTGATACATTCTTAGGAACTTTCCACTGAATAACTGCTTCAATCTTCTTTGGATCTACTCTAATTCCATCCGTTGATACGACATGACCAAGAAACACAACTTCTGATAACTAGAATTCACACTTGCTCAATTTTTCGTATAATTGCTTTTCTCGTAGTATTTGCAAAACAATCTGGAGATGTTGCTCATGATCTTTTTCTGACTTGGAAAACACCAAAATATCATCAATAAAAACTACTACGAACTGATCCAAGTATGGCTGAAAAATCCGATTCATAAGATTCATAAAAGCAGCAGGGGCATTTGTCAGTCCAAATGGCATTGCTAAGAATTCATAATGTCCATATCTCGTACGGAATGTCGTCTTCAATATGTCGCACTCTTTTACTTTCAACTGATAGTATCCCGACCTCAGGTCAATCTTTGAAAATACGGAAGCTCCTTTCAGTTGATCAAACAAATCATCTATTCGGGGAAGTGGATACTTATTCTTGACAGTCACTTTATTAAGTTGTCGATAATCAATGCACAACCGCATCGACCCATCTTTCTTCTTAACAAATAACATTGGAGCTCCCCATGGTGATGTACTAGGTCGTATAAAACCTCTGTCCAATAAGTCTTGCAACTGTACTTTTAATTCCTTTAGCTCAGTAGGTGCCATACGGTACGGAGGTATCGATACCGGATCTGTACCTGGGTAGACTTCAATCACAAATTCTACCTCTTAATCAGGGGGTAATCTAGGTAATTCCTTAGGGAATACATCAGAAAATTCACATACAGTCCGAATTTTACTACACTGACTTTCAACTGAATCCAAATTAATCACATATGGTAAGAAAGCATTACAACCTCGATGAAGAAGCTTGCTAGCTTTAATGGCCGAAACAATACAAATTGATCCACTAGTCCGAATACCATTTACTTCAATCGTATCTTCACTTTCATTCTGAACAATAAACTTCTTCTTATAACAGTCTAAAATCACTCCATGTTCTGATAACCAGTCCATTCCCAAAATAACATCAAAGTCGCCAAATGGCATAATCAACAGATCAACAGGGAATATTCTATCTCGAATCATTAACGAACATCTTCGACATATATGGTTCACTAAAGTAGTTTGTCCCAGTGGACTAGACACTTCTATCATAACTTTAGACAATTCAGACTCCAATTCATTCACATTATACGGTTCATGATCTTCACTATACATCTCTTGATCAGTATCCTCAATGCTTTTATCAGACATTCTTAATGCTATAAAACGAAAATATTCAATAAACATATCAGCATCCAATCCCAACTCAAATTTGACTCAGTAATGGCATGTACCTCTAGATTCACATTGACATTTGATTTAGTCCTAGAACTGACTAAACCTAATTAGCTCTGATACCAATCAATATTGTAACGTCCCCCTACCCGAGACCGTTGCCGGAATCAAGCAGGAGACATTACAAAACTTATCTTAGCACTTAAACAGTTTTCGTAATAAACTATCCATCTGCATCACGGTCGCTAAAAAAAATTATATCTCGAGTTACGAAACTCGAAATCCAATTCCGTAAATTTTCCCTGAAACTAGACTCAAATATATACTTACTAATTTTTTTCTAGAATTTTTGGTCAGGCCAATTAGTACAGTTTATTAGAAGAAGTCTCCCCTATTTCAGGGTTCGGCTACTCTGACCCTTGTGCACTACGAATCAAATTTATTCCTGTACAGAAATCCAATGACTATGTCATTTCTTTCAATTAAAAATAGACTCAATAAGAAATCCATACAAATAAATTTTGAGTCCTAATTCTTAATACACAATTTATGGTGAATTTCTAAAGTTAGAACAGAGAATCCAGAAATTGTTCTAACCCTGTTTCACCAAAACGTAAATATCTCATAAAATACAACTCTTTTACCTATTTTGTTTATTCCATATAAAAATAGATTCATTAAGATTCAATTAAAAATTTTATTCATTATCTAATTCACTTTATACTATTTTTGGTATATTTTCAAAGTTGGACTACCGCTACTGTCCAAATCTGTTTTAGTAAAAAATGTTGATAACTAAGTTTATAACATCTTCATTTCTTCTCTCTACAACATTTACCAACAATTCCTCTTGTTACTCTTCACTAACATATCAAAACATACCATACTTAAGGTTTTGGTAACATTTACAAAACATATCAAAATATCACTTAACAACTTAGATACTTTCAAAATGACCAAAAGACATCCTAGGTACAATGCCATTTTCCAAAAAGATAGAAACTTCACCAATTTGAGTTCGGGGATCGGCTTGTATGCTGAGTCCTTATACTTTCGTACCTAGCCTGCCCACGGAAACAAACCGTACGCTGAGAATACTCTCAGTGGTATTTCTATAAACAATAGCTTAATCAACTTTAAAACATGGTAATTCAAACACATTATTGCTATTATTCAATATCAATCAGTACTTTAATAATCTTTACTTTATTTACCCTTATTAACATAACTCGGACACTGACGGATACACGGATCCAACCCACACTCCGGGATAAGCATATAGTGCTTCATCGGAATAAATCCGGAACTTTAACATTATAGTACACAAAGTACTTCATCGGAACAAATCCGGAACTTTAACAGTAGTCGACACATAGTGTCTCATCGACTCAATGTCGGAATATCCCAATACTTCCAATTCCTATGACATGTCAACTATATCCGACTAGTCCGACACTGTTAATAGGGTATTCAAAATCACATTCATTTCAATATGGTAAAAATACTTACCTCATTCACATTTTCATACAATATAAATATCAAATATAGCAATAACGATTAAGCTCGGTTTATAGAAATACAAACCACTATTTATCGAATTTAATCGATATCTTCGTTCACTTTCTCTTTTCCCTTCTTTGATGACGTATCTGGTGCTACGTTTGCTACTAACAATCATACAATTAAAAATCATCAATATACTAATTCATAAAACACATTTTCACTTTCTATCAAACTTTTACAAAAATTCCAATTTCGTCATTTTTCCATTACTAATCTTTTTTTCTTTAACTTAAGCTTCATATTCTCTTTTAATCAACTCATTAACAATTTCTAACTCATAAAATTCATTATAAAACATAAATTTTGAGCTCTATTCAACTTAATCCCTATTTAAACCTAACTTAGAATTCTTTTAATAAATCACTCAATTTTCACTTCTAACTTCAATTCCTATCAATTTAACCCATAAAACCTCAATTTATTCAACTAAATCAATATCTAAAAATTTTCTATTTTTCTTCATTTTAACCTCATACATGTAGAACTTTGAATTAGGCATCCATAAACATAAAAATCATAAGAAAATGAGCTAAAACAACTTACCAATCAAGCTTTAGGGCCTTAATCCTCAAATTTCCCTTTTTTATTTATTTCTTTCTTTCTTTCTCACGTTTGCTCTCTGTAACTCTTTCTATGTTTCTTTACTCATTATTCTTTATTCTTTATACTATATTATAATATTATTAACCTATAATAAATATAAAATTAACATGTGTAATAGCTATAACATAAAATATCTTATAGCTATTACACATATATACCAACTATTACACATGTTATATCATACATTCACACACATGGCACTTAGGGTCTAATTGTTAGATTAGTCCCTTTTACTTCTTTAATCTATAATTAAACTTTTATTCCTTATGCAATTTAATCCTTTAAACTAAATTCAAGCTACTTCACTTAATTAAACACTAAATAGCCATTCAACTATAATTCATAAATATTTCTAATAAATATTCATGAATAAATTTCAAGGAAACAGTACTCAAGACTCAATTTTCGATACCGTAACTTTCGGTTCATTACACTCTGTCTCGGGCCTTCTACTGCTAGTTTTTTCTCTTTGTACTGAAGTCAGAGCATGACTCCCAACTTCCTCAGATTGAGTTCGGTCGGATGACATTACTATAAGAAAAATACATTTTAAATGGTCAAGAGATATCACGCTATCAATAATAATTTAAATGGCATGTATAGCTAATCCCGTATTTACTACATCGGTCCTAGAACCGGTTAACTCATAGCTCTGATACCAATAAATGTAATACCCCCTACCCCTATTCGTTGCCGGAATAGGGTACGAGGTATTACCGGAGTTTACGAATTAATTTTTTTTACTCAATATAGCCCCTTTATAGATATCTAACCTTCCCTGTAATTTTAAACCGAGACCAATCCATATTAACCGATCTAATTCAACATATTTTCAAGATAGATTCATGCATTTTTATAAGATAACCTCATCACATACCAAAACCAAGATTTGTTAGCCATACCAATGACTGGCCTTACATTCATTTCACATTAACATTTACTTTATTAGCTTATACATGCCATTGATTTCCAAAATAAAGTTTCTTGATATACCAAAATCTTGAAGTTGATAGTGTGATGTGTCTCCGATCAAATCTGACCTCCGAGCTCTTAAAACTATAAAACAGGAAAAATGGAAATAGGGTAAGCACCTTATGCTTAGTAAGCTCATGTAACAAGAATTATACTTACCTAATATTTTCAATACAATGCAATAAAAATTCAAATATACATTCAATGTATTATTACCCTAACATGCACAAACTCAACATTCAAGTTAGTCCAATAATTTCCATGTATCAATAATATATACCATGATTGATGAACTCATCAATACCATGATTTCCATTCCTTTAATATTTTTCCATATTTATCCCGTTGAATTTCTTAGAATTTCGATAGATTTTTAGAGGTACACTTTTAGTGTACATTTCTGGGTCCGTCAATTCATATTCATGTGCGCACATTTCCATTTCAGAGAGCACACTCCCGCGAACCTCATCCTTACAGCAGGATTATCAGTCCAGGCTAAATTCCCTGCAACGACAATTACTCTAATGAGCTTGGATCTGAATTACCAGTCCAAGCTAAATTCAGACCCTGATTCAAATTACCCATACAGGCTAAATCCATTTTACACATATTCTTCGGGAGGGCTATATCAAGATAGGATCATCTGTCCGGGCTAGATCCTTTTTATCGTCATTCCTTTTCAGAGATCCATCAAATTTTCCTTTCATTCAACCGAGATTTCTTCCCCTTTTATCAAATATATCAATGTTTCATCGATTTCCATACAATGAATATTAAAATCATATTCACATCAATAACATACATTTCAAGCATTTAAGAATATAATTCAAGTTACATGAACTTACCTCGATACTTGTTCGTATACAAAAATCTACTAATCCCGAACTTTTTTCTTTCCTCGATCTAGCTTTGTCTTTGAATCTTCTGGATCTAAATAAATAAATTTAATTATCAATTTAATACATTTCATGTTCATATGCAACATTCTCTATAATTCCACTGTTATTTATAGTTCATCAAAAGCTGTCTACTTAAGTCAGAGTCACTAAATTATTTTTATCTTGAGCTACAGAACTCCAAATTAGGATCTGCTAATTTTCCCTAAAATTAGGCTCACATATCTTCTTACCATAAAATTTTCAGAATTTTTAGTTTAGCCAATAAGTACAGTTTATTTTTTAAAGTCACCCCTATTCTGCTGTCTAACAGTTCTGACCCTTCTTCACTAAAAATTAATTATCTCTTCATACAGGATTTGGATGATGTTCCCGTTTGTTTTCCTTGAAAATAGACTCATTCAGGATTCTAAAAATATAAATTTAAGCCCTTAATTATTTTTTAAATTTTTTTATGATTTTTCAAAGTCAGAACAGGGGAACCCGAATTCATTCTGACCTTGTCTCACAAAATTTATTATATCTCATGATTTACAATTCTATTACTTACACCGTTTCTTCTATGAGAAACTATACTCAATAATATTTAATTCCATATTTTGTTAATCTTCTAATTCAATTTCTATAATTTATGGTGATTTTTCAAAGTTAACCTACTGCTGCTGTCTAAAACTGTTTTAGTGCAAGCTGTTTATTACCATTTTTCCCCTAGGCTTTTAATAAATGATAATTTCGTCTCTACTCAATTAGCCTCTCAATTGAGCTGATTTTTCTCAATTAACACTTTATTCTATCACTTTAAACTACTTTACAGTCTTTGGAAATCATAATTTCAGTACTAGACTTTAATTCCAAACATTTTCATAATTAGGTCCTAAAAATCAATTCTATTGAAATTACCTAATAAAATCATCTCATAAACAAATTAAAGCTTCAATTTCATTCTATTTCATCATAAACTTATAGTAATCAACCATGGTGACTTTCAATTTCATCCATAAAATCAAAAACTAATGAATTTAATAGTAGGACCAAGTTGTAAAAGTCTTAGAAACACAAAAAATTACAAGAAATATGCAAGGATTAACTCACTTGGTGCAAAAATTATGAAATACCAACTTAAAGAACCCCTCCTATGGCGTTTTGGCTGATGAGAATGAAGAAAAATGAAGAGAAATATAGATATTCCATATTTAGTCCTATTTTTATTTAGTTAATTATGTAATATTCCAATTTTGCCCTTAAATCATCAATTTTCCTGCTGATTTCATGCCCTTGCCGTCCAGCCCAAATAAATTTTGGGTCTAATTTTCTTTTAAATCCTTTCTCATTAGACACTTAAGCTATTTAATCATTCTAGTAACTTTTACACCTTTTCCAATTTAGTCCTTTTCATTTAATTGACTACCCAAACATTAAAATTTTCTAACGAAATTTTAATACCGAATCACTAAAATTTCATAAATATTTATAAAAATATTTCCAAATCATTTTTATGAGATCGAGATCTCGATACCTTGTTTTTACCCAATTTCTTCAATAATAAATTTTTTTCTAACTAACCACTAAATCGGTAAAATTTTTCTATCGATATTTTCATACAATTTTCCTATTATATTAATATTCATGCAATAATTTTTTAAAATAATTTCTCTTTAAATCAAATTTGTGGTTGTTACGAAACCACTATTCCGATAACTTTGAATTTAGGCCATTACAATATTATTATTGTTTTTTGGTGATAAATAAGAAAATAAAGAAACACAATTTAAACCCCCTAGCGGAGAGATTTCAAAAATTTGCAACCCTTGTTTATGTGAGCCAACTTTATCAATCTATCAACTTTCTGGTTCTCTTCTCTAAGAATATATTTAACCATTGAATACATTCACATGCAAGACAAGTTCAAAACCATTTGGACCACATTTTCAATACTCCATAACTTACCTATTATACATATAACACTTAAACATTTTCACATATCATAATTTCAATTCACATTACACTCAGACAAGAAGTAAATATGGAAGTTTCCATGTGAACTTACCTATCCAAAATGACCAAAACAAGTGAAAACTCTTCAAAAAGCCGTCACTTCACGACTTGGTCTTTTTCCTTGCTAGAACTCCCTCTAGTTATCTCTTCAACACATATAAATACATACAAATACAAATATCAAAATCATGAACCATCATTAAGTAGCCACTTAATAGCTAATTTATCAATTGAAAGTTATGAATGCATAAAACCCTTACTCAACTCCTTCAAGCATTCAATCATACCCATGGTTATTTTAGTATAGTTTCTTTTAATTTTATACTCAAACTAATAGCTAACTCTAAACTTTCATTTAACACCATTTAATTAAACAAAAATTCAGAGAAAGCTTACCCACTCTTGGAGTTGAAGCTTCGGCAATGGAGGAACTTTCAAAATGATTTTCTCTTTTCCTTCTCTCAATTTCGATGGAAGAAGATGAAAAATTCTAAGTGAAAAATGTTTTATTTTCTCTCACCACTAACCTATATTCTTTACTTTAATTAAATCTTAACACTTAAATCAATGGCTAATGATAATATCTAAACTAGTTAGTGGAGATTAATGGTTTAGATCATAATTCTCCCATTAACTTAATTTGTGTTGTGGCCAATTTGCTCACAAGGCCTTGATTTAATCTCTTAATTAGATCTCTTAAATTTAGCTACCTTACAAGTTAGTCCTTGTACCATAATTGTTAACTTCTAAATATAATTTCAAATTTTTCCTTAATAATTTACTTAATGATTTCTTTATTTCACCACTTTCGTTTCAACTATTCAGAATGACTCGATTCAAGAAATTCAATCCGAAAATCAAATTTTTTTACATTGACAAAAGTTGAGTCGTTACACAAAGTGTGTCAACATAAAACCGGCATGCCTTTTAACGAGTTTGGTATTGTCCCTAATGAGAGTTTTGTCTCTCGGTATTGTCAAAAGCCTAATTATTTGAAGAGATGACGGATTTACAAAGCGGGATTACTTTGTCAGAAGTCTAAACAAGCGAGCCATTGAAGAAACTAAAAAGGTTGCAATTGATGGAATTTGAACCTATGTCCTAAATGAGGCATGGGTGCAAGTTGAATTCCACTTGTGCTAAGTGGTTTGCCTATGCATTGTGCGAGGCATTGTCAGCTCTATGAACACATTGCCTCTTCCAGTATTCAGACTTTCAAAAAAAAAAATCAAGAAACATAATCCCTCTCTGAGAATGATATCGGATTTCTTAAGAAATCAATCAACTCTAAGCAAATAACACTTTATTGTCTTCTTCTACAGAGTAAAAAATCTCTTACTAAAGACCATTGATGACAACATTAATTATTTCTACTAACAAATTATTTGGCAAATTTTCATTAATACATGTACTAATAATACAATATAAAAACCGAATTTATAACTTATACAAAATACATGTACTAATAATAGAATATTACGTGGTTTTTAATTTAATATTTAATAATTATATATTTTCTCTTTTATTAAAATTTTAAATATAAACAACTGCTTGACTGTTGCTTGTGCATCAAGTACCAACCACGGTGCCAGCTTGGTAGAAGCAAAAGGTAGAGGCTTATTACTACTCATATTCATGGGTCAAATCAAGTCAAACCATAATTCGATTTTCAATCCATTTTTTCCTTCGTTTTTCAATCTAATGATATATTTCTTTTCAATTAAAAAACATCATAATAACTAATAAGTAATAATAATAAAAAAGATAAATGAAATTTCTTGCATTTTCAATATATATTTGGAATACGAGTTTAATAGTTTTAGTTGAAAATAATAGACTAAAATGTTAAATAAATAATCATAAATTTATTAAATAATATGATAATATGAAAAAGTAATGTTGAAGTATTATAACATTTTAGAACTACTGAAATATTATTAAAAAAAACTATAAAATTATAGAAAATTAATAAAATTTTATAAAAAAATATATAAAAATAAAGGAAAAAAAAATTCTATGGAGTCTTTGATTTTAGTAATAAGGAAATGAGAAGATTGAACTGTAATGGTGATTAGACTTATATAGAATGCCAAGTGAAGGGTTTGAATAGACCTGTCTAAAGGTAGGGTAGCTCATTTGGCTCGACTCAGGGACAATGATTTTTCACCTCGTCTCAACTCAACCCAATCCAATTCAAATTCAATTTAAATAATAAAATAATATTTTTAAAATTTAAATTTATTTATAAAAATATCAACTAAAAATATATTTTAATATATCTTATTTTTTATACTAAAACGGGTGTTTTAAGCGGGTTAAACCAGTTGGAAAATAAGCTTAGACTTGACAAATTTTTTGAAACCGAATCTCGACCCCGACTTATTGACATTTTTAGGTTTGAGTGACAATGAATTTATTATTTGCAGCTTGAGATGCGTGATAATAATTGTTTTAGTACGAGGAAAGTTGGTGTCAGGGTTCACAATGATGAACTGTAATATATAATTATAATAACATTTTACAATTTTTTATGTAATTGTCTATGTTTTTATAGTTTTTTATTTTTTTAAAATTTTAAATAATTTTATAAAATATTTTAATTTTTTTTAAAATAGGCTTAAATGTTAAAAGAACTATTGCAAAATAATTAAAAATAATTAAGCTCTCCATGCCACATCAGCACTTAATGGTTCATCAAATACTTTGACCACAGTTAATTCCACCGTTAAGGAGACACGTAAACATGATATATTATTGCTGTTAGTGAACTTAAGACACGTGGGATTCTGTTAACAAATTTTACAATGTGTTTTAGTGCACTTGAATCTACATCCTCCTATATTGATAATAATACTCATGTTAATTGAACTAAAACTCAATCCACTGAAGTTGGTTGTTTTAAAAAGAATTTAACTTTGTAAAATATAAAGTAAAAAGGAAGAGAATATTCGTTTCTATCAAATTAAAATAATATAAAAGCAATGCAAGGAATAACAAATCCCCAAAAAAATAGTTTTTAATAATAATAATAATAGAAACCCTTTCCCCACAAAACTAATATTCCTAAACAATTCAAACACTGGCAATTTATTGGCATTTTTACCTTGCATTATTAGGTGGGTATTTTTCTAAAAGAATCAGAGAAGTTTTCACTAATTCAAAATAGGTTCAATTCAACCCACCAAACATCCTATGATAAATTGAAAAGAAATTAAGCGTTGATCAATAATTGTTAAAAAATCAATCATTACAAATTTTCATTTCAACATTTTATTATTTTAAATGTGTTTCATAATGTTTTTATTATTATTTTACTTATTATAAAATTTTAAATAAAAAAAATGTTGTATAGGATAAATAGATAGGTAACTAATTAACACTCAATTAGTTGATTATACTTTATTAAAATTTTATATATATATATTTTAAAATTGAGATATTCAATTATCATATTTAACTTTTATCTAAATCTATCCAAAATAATATGAAATATTATATTAATAAAATTAAAATTAACAAAATTAATATTTACTTTTACCAAATAATATGATTATATTGAACACTTATATTTAAAATTAAGTACTTAATTTTTCAACACTTAAATTTTCAATTTATCAGACAACTCCTAAGCCTTGTTTGATAACCATTGAAAAATAAATTAGCTAAAAATTAATATTTTCAGTTATTTAAATTTTTTAACACATTTGATAATTCATAATAAAAATCAAATGATTGAATTTTTTCAATAAAAAAGTGTGGAAAATGATAAGTAGATAAAGAGCTACCTATCACTTAGTAGAAAATTTTCAATTCTTTTTATTTTATTTATTTTATCTTTTAAATACTTTATTTTTAAAATTTTTAAAATTGTATTTATCAAATCATCTAATTATATTTCATATTTAAATTTAAGAAATATGTATAACAAACAAATTTTATAACTTAAATTCAATGTTTAAATTTTCAACCCTTAATTTTTAGTGTTGTGTTTCAATTTTGAAAAGAAGCATATTAGTCTACTTCTAATAGCACGTTTTTAGTCTACTTCTAATAGCACGTTTTGAATCTAGTTTAGGGTTTTGATAGATGGTAGTGCTTCAAGAATGAAATAGGGCTTAACGGCGTTGTTGATTACTAATGGAGAGGAGGTGGGTTGGAATGTCGATTTGGGTAAGGAGACGAGAGAGGAGGGGGCGGATCTGAGTGTAGTCGACGATTCCTTAACAGTGAGCATTGTGCAATACCAAGCAACCTTGGTTAATTTATGGCATTCGCATGGAGGTGTTACAATAACAGATCTAGGGGAAAAGCGATTTATGTTTCAATTCTATTATAAGATAAATCTGGATCAACTTTTGGAAGTGAGTCATTGGACATTTAATAATCATTTGTTCGTATTTCATAGATTGCGGGAATAGGAGGATCCCATGCTAGGGTTGCTGTGTTGGTCTGATTTTTGGGTCCAGGTTCACGATCTCCTAACAAGCCTGAGGTCAGAGACGATGGCCAAATAGTTTAGAGATTTTGTAAGGTGATTTTTAGAGTATGATGTGAAATATTTACATCAAGGGTATAGAGGCTATATAAAAATTCGGGTTCGGATTGATATGAGAAATCCGTTAATAAGGAATAAGAAGCTTATTTTGGGTAGTAAATGGTATCTCTATGCGTGTTTCCATTATGAGAAACTATCGGCGTTCTATTTTCTATGTCGCAAATTGGGTCATTCGGAAAGGTTCTGCCTAGCTAGAATTTATCGATTAACGCGATCCCTAAACAAGAAATGGTGGCATCGAGTCCGTGATTAAGGGAGAAGGAGGAGGGACCACGATTGAGGGAACTAAAGAGAACTCTAGAGAGTGGACAAGATGGGAAGAATAAAAATATACAAGGTTTATTCTAAAATGCATGCAATTTTTTTAAGGCAAGTAGAGGCCAATCTTGGCTTGAAATGGGGGGAAGAGTAAATTTTGATGTTGGGGATTTAGAGAATCTTGATCCGAATAGAGAGTTGATAGAGGAGGATTGTCCAATAGAAATTAGGGGAAAGGGATAAGAGGCCTCGTAATACTCGGTTTTCTTTTGTTTCTAGTAGAATGAATTCAGGGAAAGCTATTGATGGATATGTCTTTGTTCATGATTCTGAGATATCGGTTGGCTCTACAGACAGAGCAGTCGAATGCAATGAAAATATTATGCTGAAATGTCTGGGGTTTGGGGAACCCCCGTGCAAGACCTTGCCTTTGGTAGGTGCTGAGGGAGATTAATCCTGATGTAACTTTTTCATGAAAACAAAGCTACATAGTTCGAAGATGGAGGAGCTGGGGATTGATGGAGGGAATCAATATTAGTAGTGATGGTACAATGGGTGGTTTATCTTTAGAATGGAGCTTCTCGTTGAGCCATATTGATATAAATATTGAAGAAGTAGAAAGTGCTCATTGGAGGTTTACTGGGTTTTATGGGCATCCTGTAAAGAACTTGAGACACTATTTGTAGGATCATTTACGAGATTTTTCTACTAAAAGTGCGATACTGTGGCTGATTATGGAGGATTTTAATGAGATTATGTATTCTTATGAGAAACAAAGGGGAGGCTGAGGGATGAGCGAGGAATTGAGGCTTTCATGATAGCTTTGGAAGATTGTAATTTGTCGAATTTGGGATATCAAGACCACTAGTTTACATGGGAACATTGGAGATTGGCCCACAATAACATACAGGAAATGCTTGATAGGGGAGTGGCAAATCCAAAATGGAATAATTTATTTCCTAATTTTTCTCTCAAGCATTGCATGCATTCGATATCTGATCATTGCCCAATTTTACTTAACATTTGTAGGAGGGTAGATCAACAGGAACAAAGTACATGTGAGTTTAGATTTGAAGCAACATTATTGCTTGAAGAGTCTTGTAAAAGAGAGGTTAAAAGATTATGGAATAGCTCAGATGGGTCTATACTGGATATAATTCGATATGTCGAGCGTGGTTTGATGAATTGGGCTTGAGAGAATAGACAGTTGTCTCGAATGACCTTGGATAAATTAAGGTAGAAGCTTGACGAGCTTAATAATTCATATCCGACTAATGAAGCGCTGGAGTAATTGGTCATCACAAAAATATAGCTCAATTTGGAGATTGTTAAAAAGGGAACGCTATTGGGAACAGAGAGCAAGAGCTAACTGGTTGAGGAATGAGGATCGTAATACTGGGTTTTTTCAAAGAATGGATTTCCAACGTAGGAAAATTAATTATGTAGGACAGCTCGAAGATGAAGAAGGTAGAATGAGTGCGGGAAATGAGGAGATGCAACAAATTGCGTGTAGATACTTCACTGATCTGGTTACTTCAAGGGGTAGGGGCGATAATACAAGGCTTTTGATGGGAATTCTAGTTCATGTTTCTGATGGCATGGATGATTTTTTGTGCTCTCGATTCACTGAAGAAAAGATTGGTGCGGCGATGTGGAGAATGTATCCTACAAAGGCACCGAGGGAGGATGGTATGCCGACTTTGTTCTACCAACAGTTTTGGCACATTATTAGCTTAGAGGTAAGCTCTTAATGCCTTGATATTATGAATAATAGAGGACCAATGGTAGAGGTTAATCATAAAAATATTGTGCTTATCCCAAAACAATCTATGCCTATTAATATGACACACTTTCGTCCAATAAGCTTATGTAATGTTATTTTGAAAATTATTACTAAGGAAATTGTCCATCAATTACAAATGATTATGCCTCATTGTATTAATGAAGCACAGAGTGCGTTCATACCAGGTAGACTTATAGCATATAATGTTATTGTCGTATTTGAGTTGCTACATTCTTTAAAAAAAAAAGGACTGAGAATAGATGTGGATTTTTTGCGCTTAATTTGGATATGAGTAAGGCCTATGATAGGGTGGAATGACATATGATTGAAGATATGATGTTAAAAATAGGTTTTCGAGTGGATTTGGTTGAGCTGGTTATGAGATGCGTGAAGACTGTTAGTTATTTAGTGGTGTTGAATAGGCAAACCAGAGGTTTTATTTCACCCACTTGTGGGCTAAAACAAGGTGACCCTCTAAGCCATTTCTTATTCTTGTTTTGCATAGAGGGGTTGTCTGTTTTGCTCCGGTTAGCGATACAGGATAGGTTGGTAAAATGGGCAAAGTTGAGTCGCTCGTACTAACAACAATATTTTATTTAGGGAGGCATTAGTGGCTAGGGCGACAAATATTAAGAATGTTTTGGCTGAATACGAGGCTTGTTTCGGGCAGGTTATTAACTTTAGTAAGTCTCTGGTCTACTTTAGTTCAAGAGTTGCTGATGAGACCCGGGTTTTAGTGGAAAATGAGTTAGGGTGAGATGCCCTTAAAACCCGGAGAAGTATTTGGGCCTTCTCATAATAATAGGGCGTAATAAGAGAGCTGCATTCTATCTTATTTTGGATTGAATTAAAGGAAAAATCAGTGGGTGGTCCAATCGTTGGTTGTCATAGGGAGGTAAATTTTTTTTATTAAATCGGTCTTACAAGCTAGGCCTACTTATGTCATTTCATGTTTTCTATTACCAAAAACCTTTTGCGAGTATATTGAAATCGTGTTTAGTTGCTAATGGTGGCAAAAATTCCTATCAAATCGTGGAATACATTGGGGTACATGGGAGGCTTTATGTAATTTAAAGAAATAGGGTGGATTGGGGTTTAGGCAGCTAGCGAAATTTAATTTTGCGCTTCTAGCTAAACAAGGTTGGAGACTTATTTGTAACCCTATATCTCTAGTAGCATCAATTTTGCAATCTAAATATTATGCGGATAGTGATTTCATGAGAATTGAGTTAAAGAGTCAACTTTTGGCAATTTGGAGGAGTGTCTTGGCCGTAAAGGGACTTTTGCTGAAAGGTAGCAGCTGAAGCTTTGGAATAGTGAGCATATTCTGGTATGGGATACAACTTGGTTGCCTGGGGACAAACCAACGATTATTCAATTAGACAAGGTTGATGGTATTTCTATGGTTGCAGATTTGATTGATGCTAAAGAAGGGACTTGGAAAGATTATGTTGTGAGGAATACCTTTAATGAGTAAGAGGCTAAGAGGATTCTTTGTATCCCGTTGCCGCCCAATGGCCTAGTAGATAAATACGATGGTGTCCTGATGAGTCTGGTATGTATACAGTCCAGAGTGGCTACCGAGTGCCATTGAGGGGTTTTCCTATGTCAGATGATGATCTTTACAGAGATATTGAGACCTACATGAGGCTTTTATACAAATACCTTTGGGAAACAAAAGTCCTAGAAAAGATGAAAATTACAACATGGAGAATTATTCATAACTATGTGCCTACTAGACAAAATCTACATATATGTAGGCAAATCTCTGATGTTGCGAAATAAATTGATGCATGAAGGCAGAAGACAAATAGTAAATGATTTGTGTAATTTTGTGCTAGGATATGTTAAAGAACTGGTGCTATTGGAGAAGACTTACCCGACAAGCACGTAAGGACCTCCGGTGAGATGGTGCCCTCCAGAGCCCTGATGGTTAAAAGTAAACTTTGATGTAGGTTTTTATAAGAATCTACAATTTTCCAACGCAATATCCGTCATAAAAGATGAGGCAGGGTTGGTAATGGGAGCCTCTAGTACTTGGAACAGGAATGTCCTATCTGCTGAAGTGGCAGAGGCCTTAGCTGCAGTTCAGGCCATTCCGCTTGCACAACACATGAGTTTTCGCCGTGTTCTTTTGGAATGTGACTCCATAGTGGTTATTTCAAAATTAAAAGCACAAAAGGTTGACAGATTGGAGATTAGTACTTATATATAGGAGGCCAACCGATTAGTATTGCATTTTGAGAGGTTTAAATATCAACACATCAAAAGGGGTGGAAATTGAATGGCTCACCTTTTAGCAATTGAGGGATTTCTCCGAAAGCGAGACATGTAGTGGGTGGAGGAGGGCCCTCCGACGATTATGGACCTAGTGGCTGAGGAGGCGACAGGGCCTAGCTGAGTTGTTTCAGACAATGTGTGATCTATGAGATGTGCTGCATATTCGATTTTAAACATCGTTTATACGAAAATGCTTCATAATATTGGTTCTATTGGCGATTTAGGACTGGAGTTGAAGGATTTTCAAGGCTGGCATACAGAGGAACTCAAGTGTTTTCTTTTCTGGTTTGTTTTGCTCAAATGGTTTTGTTTTGGAGGTTTCTTGAGCTATGTAAACATTTTTCTTTGGGAATCGAACAAATTTTAATTTTTGTTGTTTTAATAAAGGCATGTCAAGTTTTTAGTACTTAAATTTTCAATTTATTAAACAACTCCCTCAGTTATAAAATATGTTTGAGAAACTACTTAAAATTAAGTGCATAAAACATAATTAGATTGTTTGATAAATGTAAATTTTAAGTTATGAAAATTTTCATTATACATTTTAATCTTATTTTTAAATATTTCATCTTATTTTAAATAAAATTAAATTGTAAATGTAAATTATTTACCGTATAACACACTCACAATGTGAGTGAAAATAATTATGTAATATATTTATTAAAAGATTGACATGAAAATTAAATATGATTTTGGTTGAAATGTTAAAAGACGAGAGAGTAATGATTATAGTGTCTTGAGTTTTAAAATCCATTTCATGCATGCATTTTTCTTGATTTTTATTAAAATTTTAAAAATATTTTCAAAATAATATTTATTTATTTTATTAAAATAAAACCTTTTAATAATGTAACAATGATTTAGAATCCAATTATAGGTTTGACTATATAATATAGATGTAATATTAAAATAAATAAATCAATGAAATAAAATTAATTGAATATATTTTCCATAAAAATAATTATTTTATATAAAAAATTTAAATTATTGAAAAAATTTAACTTCTGATTTATTTAAAATTTTCAACAATTAATCTAAGGTATCGCAAACATTACAACCTATATAGATGAATAAAATATTCCAAAAATATCCCTCTCAAAAGTAGCAAATTACTCCCAAGTCCAATTACGTGTATAAATTTGCTTATATATGATTGCATAAATCTCGATCCCTCTCTCTCCCTCGCCGACCTCGAAAACCCCAGCCTCCGCGAGAGACGTCGTTTTGTGGATGCCGTGAACTCAATGTCGAAACGCTACGTGCCTCCGCTACCTCCTCCCTCGCAACAATCAAGCCCTTTGTTCAAGCAGCGGTCATGGTCTCCTGACGCTGAGCGAGACGAGGCGTGGCTCAGGCGGAAGGAAGTTTACGGCTCGGGGATCCGCCGTAGTCAGAGCTTCACGGAAGATGATTTGGATGAGCTCAAAGGTTGTTTAGATTTAGGTTTCGGCTTCGAACCAGATTCGCCTGAGTTAGATCCGAAACTATCCCATGCTTTACCCGCTTTGCCGTTTTACTGTGCCGTTAATCGTCAGTACAATGGCAGGATATCGAGGTCTTCGTCCGCGTCATCGATGGACTCTTTTAGTGACGCCGGTAGCGCTAACTCGATAATTGATCAAGGTAAAATTCAGTATCAAAGTAAATTTCTTAGTAAGTTCAATTAAACGGCGTTCTTAATTGTTTGATTTGAAATTTTGTGTTATAGGCGATGATCCGGAGACGGTTAAGATTAAGTTGCGTCAATGGGCTCAGGTGGTGGCATGTTCGGTGCGGCAGTTTCCACGCGGACCAAAGTGATTTATTGTGGAGGTTTTCATTTCTTGTGTACTTTTTGTATAGAGGCGATAACAATTTTTGATATAGTAATTAGTTTTTAGTTCTAAACTTCAATTTTGTATTCTAAGACATGATTTAGATTTAGGGTTTAGAAATACTAGAAAATTTTAAAGTGTGCTGGATTGGATTGTTGTTAAATTTTAATTTTTTTTATTGAAAATTAGTGATTTTTATTAGAAAATTTCCAATTGTTTCCTTTTATATCTTCATGAAAGATGTGATTCTAGTTTCTTACAGGCTTAAAACAAGTATCTTGGAGAACATTGCAACCCTTAGCCCGATCTAATGCATGCTGGGAATATTATGATAAGAATAATCGAGGTGAATTGCTTCGTTTATTTGGATTTGTAGATTTACAGCATGCTCTTGTTCCCTTTGCAAAGCTTCCATTTGTTACAAGATGGCGCTGCTAGAAGATAAACTATAAGAGCAGTGACCCTTAGTTGGAAAGCGCTGTTGATTCTTGTGATATCCATGGAAGTCCGTTTTTATATCATTTTACATCTGCTGGTAGAATAAGTTCAGTACTCCCCATTCCAAGGGAAACTGTATTTTCGAACGATGAAATCTACTCGAGAAGTAATAAGATCTTTATCTTGCAAACCAGCAAGAAATTCAGAGCAGCATCTCTTGGATAGCTGCATGAGCGGTAAAATCTAATTATCCTCAATCTGCCATCTTGTTTTTGTCTTCATTCTATCATTATTCACATTTGCTATGAGTTCCTCTGTTCCGTGCTAACTAACATATGTATTGTACTTTTCCTCGGACGTGCATCATTTACCTGGAGCTTTTGTTTAAGCAAACTTGTTTACTTTCCCTAACATGAACGCCCCTTTTTGTTTATGTTACTGGTTTAAAACCAGTCACTGGTGCAAGCAGCTTGATCTTACTGATGTGAAGTATCATGATTAGTTGTCATCCTTCTTTGGTGTCTCTAGATTTAGTGAATGTACAGCTTCTTGTGACATCTGCCTGGATTTTGTAGCTTGTTACTATTAAAGATATGTTAGTTTTCGGAGTATGAAATGGACGTAATGCCAGTTTGGACCGAACAATATCAAACCCCGGTTTATCACTAAATTACATCCAAACAAACTTGAAGTGGAGACATGCTATGTGAAGAAGAGGAACTGTGTTTTAGTAAGATCCAGCATAAAGAAACATAATGAAGCAATATATAGATCTCAAAATGAGTTGATGTTACTAGTTTTTGAAGAAAAATTGTAGGTGAGAATGCATTAGTAGCAAGAGTTGATTTCTGTTGATTGTCTTGCAAGTGGCTTTATACAACAGGATGGGCACAACATGGTGTGATTGTGCAGATTGTCAGAAGATTTAGCATACATTGAATTCAAGTATGGGTTTCCTTTTTCCTTTTTTTTTCTCCCTACTTAGTTTAGACTTGAATTGTTAGCAAACTTCTCCAGGCTATCTGAACCGTTGGCTATCCAGGGATCTGTAGATGGCAAAATGAGCCCGAACTCGAAAAACCTGAGTCTGAACTAGAGTTGGAGGGTTGTTTAACTAAGTTAGGAGTTGTGGTACCTTTTTTTTAGAAAAAAAAGAACTCCAGATGTATCAAAGATGCTTTTATTTGGAGGTAAGGCATATAAATTTAGAATCTTGATGACATAGTATAATGCAAAACAGACAATATAATATTCTTAATGTTGCCTAAAACTGTAAGCAATTGAAATTCCAATGCTGGTTTGCTCTGTAAAGCGTTTTTTTTCTTTAGATTTATTATTGGTTTCCAGCCGCATGATGCAGACTTGTACACACAGTACAAACCAAATTATATTGGTATAATGATAGATAACCTTTTAATTCATTTTATTAATTTGATATTAAATACTTTTTTTTATCATTTCAATCCTTAACCTTCAATTTTTAATCAAATTACAATTATTTTTTGTGTGATAGTTTGCATTACAGTTCACATTGTTGAATTGTTGATATGAATTGATTTTTTTGAGTATTTTATGAATATTTAATAATTTTTATGTATTTGTTAAAACCTTATGTAGCGTACACTATCTAAAAAAGTTAATTGAATAAAATTTAAAAATTAGGGGCGAAAGTATGTTATACAAATAATATAGAGCATACCATGTAAATTTTATTTGCCCGATACGTGTGCTCGCTACTCATTATAGTTGGTGAGGTATGGTTCAGCTACTCGCTTGGCTAGCTCCCCAACACGTGTAATTCTAAGAGCAACATAGCACCACATATGTAGCCTAATTACCTCCAATATGTTACATCAGTGAACTATACCTTATATATATATAACGATGAGTCACACTGAGGAGGAAATAGAGAAACAAACATTTAACAAAGAAAGTGATGGAAGAAGTTAAAAACATGGGGGTGGGGGATAAAAAGTTAAAAATAGTAAATGTTAGGGGACTGAATTTAGAATTACACCAATTATATTTATACGTAACTAAGATATTATGTGACCATATATTTTAGAATATATCAAATTCTCTGCAGTAAAAAGAAACTTCTTTAATAAGGTTTCGAACACTTCGTAATAAGGTATCAATAAAAAAAATCAAATTAAATCTCAACACCAACTAATTAAACAAAATATCGTTTTTGCTGAAGAAAAAACCTATATATCCAACTTTCTGTTTTTATTTAAAAGATATTTCTTTATAAAATTATACATATTTGACTTATTTATTAAAATAATATTTTAAATTATAAATTCCTTTTCTAACAAATAGCCTCGATTTGAATGTGTAAATTTCATAATAATCTAGCAAAACGAAAAAAGGAATAAAAGGGAAAAGAATTGAAACAAACTATTCACAAATTGAGTCCCTATACTCTTTGCACATTCTAAATTGACTCTTACTATTTTCAATTTCAGTAATTTAGTTTCTTACTCTTTATTTAATAATTGAAGTATAATATTCCTCAGTTTCCTTGATCTCAAAGTTTGAAATGTGAAGCAATCTACCTAATTGGCCTATATCCAATAGTTGATAGTTCAGTTAGGATTGACAAGAGTTTTGCAGCTACTATAGGTTGCACGAGAGATCACATGGGAGAGTGAATTATAAGGCTTGCGAGATATTTGGGTAATTGTTCAATTTTGCAGGTAGAGTTCCGGGGGATTTTGGATGGGCTCAATCTTATGGTAGATAGGTGTTTCCAAAATGTCTTTATTTAAACTGATAGTATTGAAGCTATAAAAGTTATCATGGAAGATGATACGGGAATCTCTAATTTTACTATTATTAGAAAAATTCATCAGATGCTTAAAAAGATAGAGCAATTGAAAATTCAACATGTTCCTAAGGGAAGTAATCTAATTGCCGATAGCTTAGCCCAGATTATTCGTATTAGAAGTCTAGGCTTAATACTGTTTGAGGACCTCCTTTGAGATTTTAGTTTGTATTGGTTTCTTTTCTTTTACCAAAAATAATAATTGACTACATTTTTTATTTTAAAAAATTATATCATCCAATTTAACTAAAGTTTTAACGAACTCTTAAATATATGAACAGTACAGGGACTAAGAACAGAATTAGGCTTTTTTTCTCCTTTCATGGCGCCTAAGAGTAAAGCCCCAAAAAAATCCAAAATAATATTCAACTAAAAGCAGTACTTCAACGTCTTCCGTAGACCCCGTCCCCTTGGAATTTCTGAACGAGGAAATTTTGAAGTCATTAGCATTTTCTTCTTCTTTTTTCTAAAAACATGAACAGATAATTCCTTCAAAATATCATACATCAAAATTTTGACGTTGAAAAAAAAGAAGACTCTGTTTTTGAATGATGGGTATTGTCTCAAACCTAAAAGGGTCAAGAACCCAAGAAGGCTTACCCGTATCCAATGGGTTGCCGCCATCTTCTACATCTGTTTCCCACAAGAAAAAGTGCTCCAATTTGCTGCCTTTAGTAGTGGCCGTCGTGGTCATAGCTGAAATCTCGTTTCTTGGTCGCCTCGACATGGCTAAAAACGCCGCCTTTTTCGATTCATGGCCTGATATGTTCTATAAATCCCACTCTTCTGAGGGAGTAGCAGTATCTGGCGTTGACAATGAGATTGAAGCTTTGGGTGGTGATCAGAACGGAGTTGCACAGAACTGCGAACAGTGGCTTGAGAGAGAAGATGCCGTGGTTTATTCAAGGGATTTTAGCAAAGATCCCATTTGGGTTTCAGGCACTGAGCAGGTTCCTTCATTACTTTTTATTGATGTTTTGCAAGTTCTTTAATCATATAATGTATTGGACTATGTTACTCGGACTTTTGTGTGAGTGTAGGATACAAGTATATACCTGATACGGTATTATTAGTCTTTTCAATGTTTTTCTCTGTGTTTGGAGGATCTTTGAAAATTATATCTCCATACACGGATAGTTCAACAAAAATGAAGAGTCTGAACAACATTACTATTGAGCACTGAGCTGGTTTGAACCTTTGGCTTTTAAGATTGTGAAGTTTTCTGAATGATTTGTCTATGAAATTTTGAAGTTTACCGATAAGTGTTATTTGCAAATGAAATACTGCTTATGGCACTTGTTTGTTTTGAGGGAACATCGGGTCTTTTTCACTATACTATTGAGCATATTAGAAGTTCATTGTTTTTGATGTATGTACCAGGATGAAAAGTCTTTGTAGAAGTTTTTGGTTTCAATAATTAGGCCATTGGTTCAGCAGCTTGTAGTAATTGATGTAAGGGGCTGCCATACGCTGCTGGTTTTGCATGTACATTCTGCAGCCGAGTTTTTCTCTGCTCACATGGATGCTAAAATACCACTTTTCCAAAAAAGAAGATCTTGTTTTTGTAGTATTAGAAGTCAATAAAAGATTGTTTAAGTTTATCGTGGACATTTCCCTTTGTTTCTACTCTAATTATGTTAGGACTTAAAATGATACCAGTGCTTGTTGACTTGTCATTTTGCATATTCTTCTTCCCATCTTTAATGTTGTTTTAGTGGCTTTTTAGGCCTAAATTACATGTCCTTGTTTATTGTTGACTTCCTTTTTTATGGTATGTAGGAATGGAAAACTTGTGCTGTGGGTTGTAAGTTCGGATTTGATCCCAGTAAGAAACCCGATGCTGCCTTTGGTTTGTCTCAAGAACCTGGAGTAGCTACTGTGCTGCGCTCAATGGAATCAGCTTCGTACTATTCAGAGAATAATATTGCTCAGGCACGACGGTGGGTAAGCACATTGCATTTGAAACAAACACCTTTTTTTCCCTGTAATTTTGTGGGACTTTTGTGATGCTCTATTAAGTAGTGCTTTTTTTTTTCCCCCAACATTCTCTTCTAGCAAGCTTTTTTTTCCTGCTCTATGAGAGTTAATTTTGTATCGAATAAGATATTTTAAGTGAATTACTCTTCGAAGCTATGATCTATGGACAACAATACTACTGTGATGCTTCAACACAGACATGTTTGATGTTTCCAAGAATCTAGGCACATTGACATGGCTATGTATATGCATTTATATTTCCCATAGTTTACCATACATCTAATATATATTTGGAAGTAATCAGGCTTCTATTTGGAATGTTCAGTATAAATGAATTTGACTATTTCCCTTCAAACTCGATATTTGCCTATTATTTCACTGGAAAACTAGACTCCACTGTTGATTCTAGTTAATGGGGAAGTCTTTCTAAAGCTAACAGTTTTTTCTTTTTAAACATTTTTATTTAGGAGGGGTTATGATATTGTAATGACGACTAGCCTCTCATCAGATGTTCCTGTCGGATATTTTTCGTGGGCCGAGTATGATATCATGGCACCAGTGATGCCAAAGACTGAACAGGCTTTGGCAGCTGCTTTCATCTCTAACTGCGGTGCCCATAACTTTCGTTTGGAAGCTCTTGTTGGGCTTGAAAAGGCGAATATCAAGATAGATTCTTATGGTGGTTGCCATAGAAATCGCAATGGAAAAGGTGAATTTTCATTTCTTTATGCTTTTTTATATTAATTATAAACTGATATGCACTTTGAAAGATGTACTGTTATTGTTAAACGTTGTATATTTTTAATTTGCAGTACTTGCTATGCGTAATCTACAAGCGATCTGTGTCTATATTTTCTTTTAGTTTAAACATTTTCCTGCATTTCTAAGGTTGCTGATTCTCTATGCCGAAGCTTTCCTTTTTTTATAGTTCTTACACTTTTTCCTATGATACAACCCTAGTCAACTCAGCGCTTCTGGTCAGCCATTTCGGTTACTCTTCGTGGATCTATTTTAAGAACATATTTCATGTAAATTTTTGCAGTGGACAAAGTTGAGGCTCTGAAACGCTATAAGTTTAGCTTGGCTTTTGAGAACTCCAATGAGGAAGATTATGTCACTGAAAAATTTTTCCAGTCTCTTATTGCAGGTATGAACGTTATTTCTGATGTTTGATGTTACAAACTTTGTTATTTCCTACTTGAGTCTCGTAAATTGGATTTAGATGTCGCCGTAAGGATTTTCTTTGTGTGCGCGTTTGTGTTTGGATTAAATCAGTAAATGAATAGAGTTTTGCCAACAATTTGAAAACAATTGTGACAAAACTAATTTCTGGAAAAGCTTTGAGAAATGGGGTCAGGATAATTGCGGTCTGGGCTGGAAAGAATTCGTGTGTTTGTTTTGGACTTGAATATTGCTATACCATTCCATTTTGGTTTCACCTTTGATTAATGGAATTATTTAACTTTTATAGGAACTATACCCGTGGTGGTTGGTGCTCCGAATATCGAAGACTTTGCTCCTTATCCCGGTTCAATTTTACATATTAAGGAATTAGCCGAAGTTCAATCAGTTGCAAACAAAATGAAGTACCTTGCCGAAAACCCTGATGCTTATAATCAATCATTAAGGTGTAGTGTGGTTCAATCCCTGTAATAAATTATGTCAATTTACGAGAAACTTGTTTCTTATGTTGAATCTTGCTGACAATGAGGTCTCCATGGATTAGGTGGAAGTACGAAGGCCCATCCGATTCTTTCAAGGCCCTTTTAGATATGTCTGCGGTTCATTCATCATGTCGTCTGTGCATTCACTTGGCTACCATCATCCAGGAGAAAGAAGAAAAAAGTTCAGACTTCGGGAAACGCCCCTGCAAGTGTACCAAAGGATCAGAAACCGTATATCATTTATATGTACGAGAGCGAGGGAGGTTTGAGATGGATTCTATTTTTTTGAGGTAACCTCTTTACTCTTTAGCTATTAGTATGTTACAAATCAATTTTATGATCCTTTAACCCGGACTTGATTAGACTTTCTTTAATCATAACAAACAATCAATCGAAAAAAGAACTTGAAATCTCGTAGCGTTGTGTTCATTCACGATGATACATGGCCATTTATCTTCAATTTCTGCTGCTTTGTCGCAACTCATGAATCTTAGTTCTTAAGCATGACCCAATCTCTCAATGCGGCATTAGGTGGTGTAATGCAACTTCCACTTGGTGGAAGCTAATTTTAACTGTTTCTTCGATTTTGAAACGGGATGCAATCCTTATTTCTGACAATGATGAACAGATCGAGCAATTTGACTCTAGACGCCTTGAAGTCTTCTGTGCTTACGAAGTTCAGGTCTCGAAAACTCGTGCCTGTTTGGAAGCAGGAAAGACCTGAAACCATAAGAGGTGGTGATGAACTAAAAGTATACAGAATATACCCTGTTGGGTTGACACAGAGACAGGCTCTATATAACTTCAAGTTCGAACGAGATGCCGATCTTAAGAACCACATTCAAAGCAACCCTTGTGCAAAGTTTGAAGTCATATTTGTCTAGACTGAAGGTAGCAAAGCACGAACAATGGACTCCGAATATCGGCATTATAGCCGGAAATATTTCCTGAAAGCTCGACGTCACCGCATGCAGGTTTTGATTTTCACCAAATTCTTGTAAGGATCCCATGATTCCCATGAGCTGAATTGGTAGGTTATGGGGTATATGCATACTTAAAATTTTACTGATGGCTTAATTAGTATTTTAGCTCACACCACAATGCAACTTACCCTTTGAACTTTTGCTTCAAAATTTGTATATCATATAATGAGAGAAATTTGTTTTGCTTTGGATATGTTATTATTTAGGTAAAATATGTTGTTACTGTTTGTACTTGACAAAGTTTGAAATTTAGTCCTTGGATTTTAAAAAATTAAAAATCAGAAAATTAAATAAAAAATTCTAATCCAATAATTAAAAATATGGTATTTTTCGTCAAAATTTATCAACATTAATGTCATGATGAACAATTTTTTTATATAGATAATACTATCAATATTGATGATTGGGTTAAAATATCTTTAATTAACAAAAACTTTATTTTAAAAATAATAATTTTTAACTTTTCAAAACATAGGACTGGTAGCATATTTTGACCTAAGGGTAAGGGTTAATATTTGGTATATTTATAATGTATTTTTTTTTATTCCACAAGTAGTCTTATCAATGTTTTCATTTTTTAAAATATTTATTTTTAAATATTTTACTATATCTTTATAGGATTTCATTTGTGGAGTCTAAAAACTTTACTAATTGTGTATCAAATAATTTCCCTTAATCTAATAATTATTGCATATAGTTTTTAATAATTAATGAAAATTATTTGATGCACCATCAATGGAGTTTTTTAGACTTTACAAGTGAGTTAAGTGTTTGACAAATGTACTATACAATATAGTAAAGAATATAAAAAATTAACTACATCTTCAATTCGCTTGTAGAGTTTAAGAAACTTCACTAATGATAGATCAAATAATTACCCAATAATTATAAGGCTTAATTCACAATTTGGCCCATGAAGTGTACTTATTTTTTCATTTTGGTACTTAAATATTTTTTTGTCTCAATTTAATACCTAATGTATTAATCTGTTATGATTTTTGGTCCAATTTTTAATATAAATTTTAAAAAAAATTGGCTGCCAAACAAATAATGACACGTGGTTTTTTTATATTTTCAAAAACTAAAATCTTTTTTAAATGAAAAAAATATTATTTTAAAATGTATTTTTTAATTAATTTTTTGGTTAATTTTTTTTTCACCCTCTTCTTTTTATTTCGTATTTGTTGCTATGATTATTTTTTAGGTACAAATAAGTGCTGTCATAAACTCAAATCAACAACAAAATAAAAAGAGAAGAATCAAAATCTGAGTTTGAAAACAATTGAAATGGAGGAATCAAACGAATGAATACGTTTGAAACACTTGAATGATTAAACTCAAACAATCCAACACTATCCATATTAAATGTGTAAAATCAAATATAATATCGAATCATGAAAGCGAGAATCATCTCAAATCACAAAAAAAATAAAATAAAATTCTTCATGGTTTCCTAAGATTTCACACATTATAACAATCTAATGCTCCATCATCTATTCACTAAAGCTTTTGGCATTGTATCCCTAAAGCTAAAAATATCTCATCTGCTTCGTCAAATAAATTTAGCATGTGCCCTGTTGCTTGAAAATGATATATCTCATCGTCAACAAATGTAAGATCTCAGAAAAACTCATAATTAGAACCCATGATCTGAAATGCGAACCTCATGAAAAATCCATTATACCATAAAAATTCCACAACTTCAAATCAAGAACCAACAACCGAGTATTCTACCACCATCATAAAAGCAACATCATTCCTCTTGACCTTTCGCAAACATTTCAAAAAAGGATTGAGATTTTCTCCATTGTTTTCGCACCTTCCGCAACAATAGATCTATGGATAGTAGAATGATATTTGAATCTGAAATGTAGTAAAATTAGAAGCAGAGTATATAAAAATTACAGAAGAAAATGCAAATATGGGTTTTTGTAGAAATGATTTTTTTTTCAAGGATTGAGAAGGGAAGGTGAATAAAAAATTAATTTTAATATTTTATTTTCTTTTTACCAAAAAATAGTTTATGAAAATATAGATCAAGCCATGTGGCTTTATTTAATTGGCCATCGGTTTTTTTTTAAAAACGTTTGTTAAAAATTGGACTAAAAATCATAGCGGATCAATCCTTTAGCTACCAAATTAAAATAAATAAATAATTTAAATACCAACACAAAAAAATAGGTATACTTCAGGGACCAAAGAGCAAATTAAGCTTAACTATAAATCTACAATATTTATTATAAGATAAACTACATTGATAGTTGTTCGACTATTAGCAATTTTTTTTATTATTCAACTATAAAAAATGACAAAATAGTCACTCAATTATTTAATTTTTTCTTTTTTTGTCACCAACCATTAAATTACTAACAAAACAATCATTTGGTAGTTTTTAAAGTCGGCATAATAACAACTTTAACCCTCAACAGTTGTACGTTGTGTCAATTTAGTCTTGATTCTAAAAAATTAACCCTCAACATTTACATATTATCTAATTTAGTATCTCTTTTTTATTTTACAAGTTTGTTTTTTTTTTGTGACATTGAGGGTTAATTTTAAAAGAATGTGAAAAGATGAAAAATTATTATATTAGATTTCTGTTTGTTTCCATTTTTGGTATATTTTCGATCAAATTTAGTTGATAATTTTGATTTTTAATTTTTTTGGGTGAAAGGTCATAAAGAAAAGCCAAATTGAAAGAAAAAAGAACCAAATTACATAATGTGTAAATATTGAGGGTTAAATTTTTTTAGAATTAAGACTAAATTGACAGAATGTATAAATATTGACGGTTAAAATTGTAACTATAAATTTTAAAAGCTATCATGTCGTTTTTTTTGTTAGCCATTCAACGACTAATGACAAAAAAAAATCAAATAATTAATGATATTTTGTATTTTTTAATAATTGAATGATAAAAAAATTATCACTAACTACAAGTCTAATTTACTTTTATAATATTATAGGAAAATAGAATAAAGTATCAATAATATTTCTTATTAATACTTATAATGGAACAGTCATAGTTGGATTTGCAATGCTCTGACCTGTCTCATCTCAGGGTATATAAAAAATAATATATTTTTAAGTAACAATCATTACATATATTATATTATATCTATAATTTTATTTTAATATTTTTCAAAAGTTATATAATTAAATGAATTGATTGATTTATTAAGGATAATCACAGTAAAAATAGCATGGAAGTTCTGAATTAAAAGATAGATTGTATTTTATCTCTCTATTAAAAAAATCAATAAATTAATTCTTATACGCTAGATTAAAGAGTAAACTAGTTTTTTGTGTTAAAAAATTTCTTCTATTTCTACTATTAAAAATTTATCTTTGTACATCAACATGAGATACACATGGCACAACACGTGTTACTGTCTGATTATTTTGTTAGCCACGCCAATTTTTAATTGTACAAATTGATGAAATTTTTAATAGAAATGATCAATTTACTCTTTGATCTAACGTACAATGACTAATTTGTTTATTATTTTAGTAGATGAAGCAAAATGTAATATGACTTCTAGGATAGGGTCCACCATAATACATTTAATGATTTATTTAGCCTTTCAAGGCTTTAATTTTATATAAAAAAATTTTAACCATTTATTTAATTTTTTTTACCTATTAACCTTTGAACTTGTATTGTTTATCAAATCACCTTAAAATGAATAGTTAAGTTAATGTTTGTTGACTTTACTAACGTGGCATCCACATTGCAGTCTATGTGTATGCCACGTTAGCAATTAATTAATTTTTAGAAAAAAAATTAAAACTAGTTTTACATTTTTATACTTTTTAAATAATTTTTAAATTTTAAAAAAAAATCAATTTTTTAAATTCTAAAAAAATAGTTAATTGATGATGTGACAATCCATAAATATATCACATCAATAAATTTAACAAACGTTAACTTTTTCATTCATTTTGGGATGGTTTAATGAATAACACAAGTTTAAAGGTTAAAAGAAGCAAAAAAAATAGAGGGCTAAAATGATATTTTTGTAAAATTAGAGGGTCAAATTAGTCATTATGCCTATATAATATTTGAATGTGTAATATATAATTTTTGTTGAAACCGTAAATTTTATATGATATTGTCTTGACTTGTAGGAAGTGGTGGTTAAAATTTTTGTTAGACATCCGTTTGACACGAATTTAAACTCTAACTCTCCATCAGTCCATTGCCACCTCAATATTGTATAAAAAGAATTCTATATGATATTATATAATAACATTATACAACATAAAAGATTTAAAATATATAACAAATTATGAATTTAACAAAATTTTATATAATTATGTGAATTATGATATATGAAAATATAATAAAATGATATAAATAACTTTTATTGCCACATTTTCTTTTATCATCTTCTTGAGTATTACTTGTAACTATTTTTAATTGAATATGAATAAATGGTTGTGGACTTGAAAAATTTTTCGACCGTCAATTTTCAAGATTATAAATTGATGAAAGTTGAGTGATAAGTATGCAAAAATATTAGGGAGATTTTTATATTAAGAGTTAGATTATTTTTTATTTTTTTATTTAAAAAACGGATAAATTAATTTCTGTACGTTAAATTAAAGAGAAAAATAGTTATTATGTTAAATTTTTTTATCAATTTCTATTATTAAAAACTGGTCCATTTTATGTTGGCATGATATACATGTGACACGCAATATGTAATTATCTTGTTATTCCGTTAGTCATTTGCTATTTGATCTAACGTACAATTTTTTAGTAAATAGAACAAAATACAATCTAACCTTTATTATGGAGCCTCCAAATATTTTTACCCGAACAAGTATCAATTTATGTTTATTTATGTACAAATAATGTTAGGATAAAACATTGAGAGGACAAATATAGATGGAAATATATTTAAAAATTAATTATAGATGTTGGTTAATTTTTATTTTAACTTATTATCCATATAAGAAAACGTAGATTCAAACACGTTGAAATGTATTTATTTTCAAGATTAAATTGAAAATGGCTTATTTGTGTTTAATTGAGATTAAACCCATTTTTATATATTTTTTAAACAAATTTATTTATGAACTGAAAATAACTTATCTGTGTTCAATTAAGTTTAAATTTTTGCTCATATTTATTTATATAATTGTTTTAGCTACGAGTATAGTGAAGCAGTTGAGATTATCAAAATTTCTATTGCTTGGACGAGACAGTTTCGGACTATGCATAATGAAGTTTCACTTTTTATCACTTTTTTTTTATCAAAGGTACTGTCTTTTGAAATATTGGTTTCATTTGTATACCATGGTGCTCTTAACTTGAATATAGACATTGCGTCCGCGGGGGGAGTGGTGCGAAATCATCAAGGGAAATGGTTTATGGGTTTTAACCACTTTTTCAGGATGTGTTCGGTTTTTTATGCTGAGTTGTGAGATATCTTAGATGGGTTGACACGAGGCTTGAATAGGATCCTGATTCAGACTGATAGCCTTGAGATAGTTCATGCTTTGTAAAGGAATATTTTAACAATTCTGAACTCAGCTCTGGTTAGACAGATTCATCAGTTGCTTCTGAAAAAAAAGTATTGGGTGGTAAGACATATCCTAAGAAAACCAATCATGTTGTAAATCAGATAACCAAGATGGTCTCTAAGGGCTCGGAAGAGGTTAATATTTTAACGACAATTCCTACAAATCTAATTGATGTCCTTAAGAGTGATGAAGTGAGTGGTGCTTTTGATTTGATCATCGTAATTCAATCTTTTTTATTTTGTTTCTTTCATTGAAAAAAATATTTATACTAAATGCAAATTAAAAATAATAATATTTTAAATTAGTATTACATAAAAAAGTGTGATTAAACCCCTCCAAGCAAGAAAAGTAGGATTAGTGAAAACGATGAAAGAAGGAGCGTTTTGAATTATAGGCCCACATTCCTAGTAAATTGAAACCAAGCAAATAAATGGATGAATGATCTTTAAGTAGTGGCGGTGAGTCAAACAAAAGGTGCCTCTTGGCTCATTTTAAAGGTTAATATCAATAAAATAAATAAATAAATAAATATTTAAAACCCACATGTTTCTCCTACTCTTTCCATTCGCCCCTTCCCTTTACACACAATAAAAAAAGTGAGTGGTCATCTCTCCTTTGTTATTTTCCTTCTACTAAAAAACAGGTTTAATTCTTCTTTTAGTCCCTATACTCTTTTACACATTTAAATTTTAGTTTTTTAACTTTCAATTCAATATGTTTAGACTCTTTACTCTTTTAATTTAATAAATGAAGTCATTGTCAATACTTAAAAGTTAAACTGTATCATATTAAATTATAATAAACATATATAATTGAAGCCTAATTGATAATATTGTAAAAAGAATTCTATTGAATTTTTTATTTTAAAAATGTCACATAATCTAATTTAGTGATTTTTTTGATAGTGTTATTAATTGAACCAATTATTACATAAAAATAATATAGGGACCATATTTTAAATGTGTAAAGAGCACATGTATTTTGAGCATAATTAAACACTTTTAAAGTATAAGTTTTAACAATTAAAATATTATAAAAATAAAGATTCGAATATACGTTATTTTATCGGTTATTTTGTTAATTTTAATATAAGATATTATGAGAAGTGATTATATATATATTGCCCTTTGACATTTGAAAGGTAAAATTGAATAAAATATATGAGAAAAATTAGAGGGGTCTAGGGTGGGAATATACCGTCCTAGTGCAGAAACTAGAGGCCGAACCAATTGGCCTTACGCTGCCTTTAAGTGTGGTTTCCACGGTTTAAACAAGAAGCCAAAAGCCAATCAAATACCCTTTTATTCAATTATTGTTCAAACAAAGTCAAATGCTAACAAACAAGCTTTTAGAAGGAGTAAAAATAGAAATAAAAACTTGCTAAGTTGTGTAATTTAATTTAGTTTTTATAATTTTTAAAATTTAAATTTGGTAGTAATTAATCCGTTAGATTAAATTTTGTTACCAATCTCGTGTTATGTATAAATTATAAATTTAGTCAATGCTTTTTAATATGTTAGATTAAATATTGATATTAGTTTCTTGCTTGATTCAATGATATCTGCTAAATACATTAAGTAAAATAATGTGATTTTTTGTGAGTATAATGTAGAATCGATAAGCTCATGTGATATTATGCAGATGATAATATGTTTCTTGCAAAAGGATAATTTAATTTCACAAATTTAATGGTTATCACCTAAGTTGGGATCAAAATTTAAAAAACACGTGACTAAAAAAAATAATCAAATTAAAATATATGATTAAATCCGTAACGTACATATTGTATAAGGACCAATAACAAAATTTGATCTAAAAAAACTCTTACTTTTAGGGTGAGTTTGGTTCAAGAACTTTTTTTTTTATAATTTCTTGAACTTTTTATGATAATTCGGTTATTTTTTAATCTTTTCATACTAATTTTAGAATTTGAGTTATTGACTTATTTTATAAAATGAATTTTGTCTTATGATTTTTAAACATTAATTGATAAATTTTCGGAAAAAAATCATAAATATTTAAAAAGAAATAAATTTTCAGTAAATAAAAAACAAGGAATAATTTTTATATAATATTTTCTTTAAAAGTAATTTTTTATATAATTTTTAAGTTATTTTCACTATATTAAATATGAAATATTTAAATTTATATAATAAAAATTAAAGTTAATTATAAATTAAATAAAAATAAAATAAAATATGATTTGATTTGATTTGATTTTTGTACTTTCAAGTTTAATTTATTAGAATTTCACCTATACTTTTAAATTTAAGAAATTAATATTGATAAATAAAAAATAATTTTAACCCTACGAAAATTAATATTCCAATTTAAATAATTTAAATATAAAATTATTTAGATTACCCTTTTCTAAACTAAATATAGAAAGAAAATTGGGTAAATAAATAAGTGCATAAATAAGAATATCTATTTATAGACGATATTAGATAATCTACCTTCGAATTTTTAACTGAAAGTCCATAAGACAAACCCAAACATTGTCATGTTTCTCGGTTCTTTCTTACAACCCAAGCTGACCCTTAACATCATCGAAGAGTCCCCCCACCGAAAGAAAAAAAAAAAAAAAACCCTCCCCCTTGCTCTTAAAGTCCCCTTCATTCCATTACAAAAATGTCCGAACTCTGATATCCCTTCACTTATCTTTCCACCACCACAATTCCACCAGTTCCAAGCTTCTTTTCAAACAACAAAACCCCACATGTCTTCCTTGTCGGTCCGTTTCTTTGCTCCACAACAGCCGTTACTGCCGTCCACAGCTTCCTCTTTCAAGCCCAAAACATGGGTTATGGCAGCTCCCACGACGGCGCCGGCGACTTCGGTGGATGTCGACGGGGGGAGGTTGGAACCCCGAGTTGAAGAACGAGAGGGGTACTTCGTGTTGAAAGAGAAGTTCAGAGATGGCATCAACCCTCAGGAGAAAATAAAGATCGAGAAAGACCCTTTGAAGCTTTTCATGGAAGCTGGGATTGATGAACTCGCTAAGATGTCGTTCGAGGATCTTGATAAAGCTAAGGCTACAAAGGACGACATTGATGTTAGACTTAAATGGCTCGGCTTGTTCCATAGGAGAAAACATCAATGTAAGAAATTCAGACTCAACTCGGGACCTTGTTTGTTCGACCTGTATTAGTTTTGTTATTGACTATTTTTTTGGTCTTTTTTTTATGTCAGATGGGAGATTTATGATGAGACTAAAACTACCAAATGGTGTAACAACAAGTGCACAAACACGGTACTTAGCCAGTGTGATAAGGAAATACGGCAAAGAAGGGTGTGCCGATGTTACGACAAGGCAAAACTGGCAAATCCGTGGAGCGGTGTTGCCTGATGTGCCTGAAATACTTAAGGGTCTCGACGAAGTAGGCTTGACGAGCCTACAGAGTGGCATGGACAATGTGAGGAACCCTGTCGGTAATCCTCTTGCCGGCATCGACCCCGAAGAGATTGTCGATACTCGACCTTATACCAACTTGTTATCTCAGTTCATCACCGCCAATTCCCGCGGCAATCCGGCTGTTGCCAACTTGTAAGTTCCTTGACACTACTAGCCATGGTTCCTTGGAAAGTATAATGTGTTGGATTTTTGACATGTTTTCGTTTTCGAATATAGGCCTAGGAAATGGAATGTCTGTGTCGTGGGGTCTCATGATCTTTATGAACATCCCCATATCAATGATCTCGCTTACATGCCGGCGACGAAAAACGGACGATTTGGGTTTAATTTGCTGGTTGGTGGGTTCTTTAGTGCCAAGAGATGTGATGAGGCCATTCCTCTTGATGCTTGGGTCTCAGCTGATGATGTGATCCCATTGTGCAAAGCTGTGTTAGAAGCCTATAGGGATCTTGGATACCGGGGCAATAGGCAAAAGACTAGAATGATGTGGCTGATTGATGAACTGGTGAGTTCGTTTTTGTATTCGTGTTCGTGTTCATATTCGATTGTTTTTTAGAAATCGTAGGCTCAAAAATTTTATTTCGAAATGCAGGGGATTGAAGTGTTCAGATCAGAGGTAGCCAAAAGAATGCCTCAGAAAGAGTTGGAGAGAGCATCTGATGAAGGTTTGGTTCAAAAGCAATGGGAAAGGAGAGACTACCTCGGTGTCCATCCGCAAAAGCAAGAAGGTTTCAGCTACATTGGCATTCACATCCCAGTCGGTCGCGTCCAAGCTGACGACATGGACGAACTAGCCCGGTTAGCCGACATGTATGGCTCGGGCGAACTCAGACTCACTGTGGAGCAAAACATCATAATCCCCAACGTTGAGAACTCGAAACTAGAAGCATTACCCAACGAGCCTCTATTGAAAGATCGGTTTTCACCCCAACCAAGTATTCTCATGAAAGGGCTAGTAGCTTGTACTGGTAACCAGTTTTGCGGACAAGCCATTATTGAAACAAAAGCTAGAGCCTTGAAGGTGACGGAAGAGGTTGAAAGGCTAGTGTCGGTGAGCCGGCCGGTGAGGATGCATTGGACCGGTTGCCCGAACACGTGTGGTCAAGTCCAAGTGGCGGATATAGGTTTCATGGGGTGCATGGCAAGGGATGAGAATGGGAAACCATGTGAAGGGGCAGACATATTCTTGGGAGGGAGAATTGGGAGTGACTCGCATTTAGGAGAGCTTTATAAGAAGGGTGTCCCTTGTAAGAACTTGGTACCCGTAGTTGCTGACATTTTGGTGGAACACTTTGGAGCTGTCCCTAGGCAAAGGGAAGAAGCGGAAGATTGATTCAAAATCAACTTCATTTCATTACATTACTTCTATATTTGTTTTATTGTTTTATTTTTCTAATAAGCAAGAAAAATGAGGGGTTTGAAAGATACTTGGGAGGGTTAAATTTGGAGAATATTGATGAATGACATGATGATGAAGGGTTTTGTACGATAAAATATGTAACATTTTCAGCATATGTATTAGAATAAAGTTACTGGTGATATATTTTCAGTTAAAATTTAGAGATGATCATGTTTGAAAAAATGCTTTTTTCCCCTGTTTTTTGTTTAAGCTTTCAAGTTTGAATTTTATGGGTGGAAATAACATTAAAGATTTTTACTTCGAGATTTTGTTTAATTTTGAAATTAATCGGAAGTTAATGTAATTATCAACTATAAAAAAATCTCATGAAAAAAAAATGAAAAACTATGTTCTAATAGCAATACTCAAGCTGAAATTCGAACGGTAAAAATGTAGTACATACCAAAAAAGAAAAAAAAGTTTGAGTTGATCTCAAGCTTGTTATTATTTGAATTCACCTTTATTTTTTTGGTTTTAGACAGCATAATCAAGTCAAGTTAAATTCAAATAGTAACAAGTTTAAGATTAGCTTGAAATTCAAGGCTCAATATTTTGTTTGAGCTCTATTGAACATCAATAATTGAACTTGAGTCCGACTCAAGATTTAATCGAACTATTCAAACTCAATTAAGTTATTTTATCAATTTTTGTACTTAAGTTCATTTTATTTATATAATAATAATAATAATACAAATGTATAGTATAAAAATATAATAAAATGAAAAGCTCAATTAAACTTGTAAGTCGTTCCAGTTGAGTATAATGATGTTCTATTTCGGCTCAATCGATAGCTTGTAATTCACTCAATCGAATTCAAGTTTTTTTCGAGTTAAACTCGAATAATTCGCAAGCACCGATATCTCATTTATACTTAGAATTTTAAAATTTATTTTTCTCTATATTTTCTATTGACATAATTTGATGCTTCTATTATTATTAATGTTAATGTTTTAATTAAATAACAAACACAACTAAAAGAAAATATTATATTAGAGTTGTGTGACTTGAATCATTGTCAAAGAAATAAAATATAGTAACAAAATAAAAGGATTTGTAGAGGGCTCAAGGTTGAGAGTTTTTCAACTTTTAAATAGATATAGTTGAAATTCCTCTTGTATATTCTATTTTCAACATTAGTGAAATTTCTTTTCCTCTGCCCGTAGTTTTGTCCGAAAAGGTTTTCCACATAAAATCTATGTGTTTCTTTATTGTTTTCTTTTCTTATTGTTTAACGATTGTTTTTATTATCATTATTGACGTTAGTTTTAACATATTAATTAACCAATATAAAATTATTTTTAAAAGCTTAAAATTCCAAATTCATGATAAAATTATCCTTATCAAAATAATTATTTTTCACTAATTTATCATTTAAGAAGAAATCTAGCTCAATTATTATTATTATTATTATTATTATTATTATTTTTACATCAGCGGAGTAACAAAATTGTTTTAAGTCTTTAAATGGTAGTAATTTGAATTACAATATGATATTAATAATAGTAATAAGGATGAAAATAACAATTTGCCCGATAAATTAAAATTGTTTCATTTAATAGAATGGAGATTAATAATGTAGAAAAACCTAAATTCGAGCACGTTAAAATTTTTTTTTTTCTCTTATTTCATTTTATTTAAAGGTTGAAAGGAGTTATATGTATTTTCGAGTATTGTATAAAAAAAAAAGAGATTATTAAAAATATTCTTCGTGGGTTTTGTGGGCTCACAAGCCCAGGATTCCCTTTAATTGGGCACTAGTTTAGAAGGATGAATATTGCAGTTGTCCATAAAATTTCTTTTAATACGCTATGTGGTACCAAAACTTGGTTTTATGTAGTTGTATGAATAAAATTTTGATTTTGTATATTTTTAGAAGAAAAATAAATTCAACTATCTTTGTGGATAAATAAAATTATTTTATAAAGGATAAATATCAAAATTATATATGAACTTTGATCTAATTTGTAATATCATACATGAATTTTGATTTTACACTATTTTATACATAAAATTTTGATGTGATTTGATTCAGTTTTCACAAATCATTAACAACATTATCTAATTATCACTGTTTTACATTGATATATTGCATATACAAACAATTATGACAATCCAATATGAAAATAAATGTATGCAATAATTTCTTTAAATATGTACAATTGAATCAAAATCAAATATTCATGTATACATATGGACCTCAATTCAAGTTCCATTAGTATAATTGTACCAAACCAAAGTTTATATATCAAATTACACATTGAACAATAATTCATGTACGAATTTGATATTTATTCCTTTTTATAATAATAAGCGCAAAATAGTGTCACAATGATAATGATATTAATGATATATGATAATTGAATCACCTTTTAATGCATTAAGGAAGCCAGTTAGTAATGTAATTATTGAGTTCCACTGAATTGAGTGTCATTGGAGTATCCAAATCCAATTACTAATTGTATTAGTGATATATGATAATTGAATACTCTTACGGTGTGTTTGGAATGCATTTACTTGTAATTACACATTTGCGGCATGTTTGAATAACCACCGTAATTAGAGTGCAATTGAAGTACCCAATTTACACTCTCCAATTTGTACGAGAGAATGTGAAAATTGAAGTAATTATGCGCATAATTACAAGCAATAATTACAAGCAATTACACTTAAATTCAATTATTCTATGGCTTTCCAAATATCATTCTACATCAGTTATGTTTAAAATTTTATTTTTATATAATAATATTTTAATTTTAAGAAATATGTTTTATTTATTTTACTAATATTCCTTTAAATAATTTAAATTTTTTATTGAGTAACAATAATTTTTTATACATTTTGACTTACCAAATAATTTAATTAAATTACATAGTATTTATTATTAATTATTTATATTTGATCAAAGACCAATCTATGGTAACAAAAAGTATATGTTCAATGTTAGAGAGAAAATAACCTACGAAGATTGAATGCTAGACTAACTTATTATATATAATGATTTGATTTTAGGTTTTGTTACATGTATTGAGATTTTTTAATCAAGTATTATTGGTAACTTTTATAATAAATTAATATATTTTTTAGAAGCTAAAATTACGTAGTTATGTAATTACAATTTATACTACCAACAGAGGCGAATCCAGGGGGCTGCAAGGGGCCTCGCCTCCCCTAAAATGAAAAATTGTTGTTTTGGCGTTTTAAAAAATTTTAAAAATTTAAATTAGTAAAGGTAAAATTATATTTTGCCCCCCTAAAATTATGAAAATTTAATTTAATCCTTTAAAAATTATAAAAATATAGACTATTAAAATTAAAATTTCATTTCGGCTCCCCTAAAAAAATTTTCTAGCTTCGCCCCTTACTACCAAACATAATATTGGAAATTATGATCTAATTGCAATATATCAGTTAAACACATCTAGAGAATTAGAATTACATAAAAATTACAAGAAGGTGTAATTACTATCTAAGTAAATACATTTTCATTTAATTATTCTGTGGTGTCCAAACATATTAGAATAAATTAAAATTTACGTATGTAAAATATACTAAATCAAAATTTTCACACATTATTTATTCAATTATATATATAATTTTAAGATCTATTCCAAGTATAAATCCTAATAATTTGCCTTGAGAGATGGGAGAGGAAAAGAATTAGAATACCTTCAATTAGGGCCTAGGGTAGAATTTTAATATTAATGCTATACGTGTTTGATTGATTTGGTGTCATTCATTCATTAGATTTTAATTTTAAAATTACCAAAAGTTTATTTTTTAAAGGTATATATCAATTTTCGGTAAATAAATGGAGATTGTTAGCAGTAATAAGTTAGAAATATTTCAAAAAGCATGAAGCATTAAACTAATGGTTCTTCAAAAAGACAATATCGAATCATATAGGAACAACAAAGACACTCGAGAGCTGGAGAGAGATGAAAGATTATTTTAATTGATTATAAGGTAATATAATATTATGTGTATTTTTTTATTATTTTAATTTAATATTATAATTTTTTAAAATTGTAGTTCCAAATTTCTATATTAATTTTAATAATATTAATTTAATGTTATTTATCTAATTACTTAATATCTTAGTATCGGTTATTTTTCACTTTTTTATTTTTATAACTTTAAAAATATTTTATCCCCTTAATTATTTATCAAAAGCTTATTATAAATTAAATCAATCCTAATTTAATTAGTAAATATATATTTATTAAAACTGTAAAATAATATTATTTAACAAATTAAAAAATAAACACATAAAATCATGGAACATGACATTAAAACTGGTAACAATAAGAGTATTTGAACCCAAAATTTTAGATACAACATATTTATATTACACGAATACAAAATGAGAAAAAAAAACCAAAAACATAACATAAATAATTAAATATATGAATTTGTCCAAATCTAAAAGATTGAATTATAAATTTTCAAAATTCATGTAAAAACAAACACATGAGCATGTGGCGTATATATATATATATTTGGCATAATAATTTATTTTATTCTCTAACTTTATAAAAAAAAATTAGTCTTTTATTTAATTTTTTTTGTTTCTTTTAAACTTTAAACTAGTGCTTTTTTTAATTAAAAATCTTAAAATGGATAGAAAAATTAACATTTATTAACTTTACTGATGTGACAGTTCACGTGTATAATTAATTAATTTTTAAAAAAATCTAAAATATTATTATAAATCTTTTGTTAAATAAATTTTATAGTTTTTTTTTAATTTTATACTTTTTATACAATTAATGGGCTAAATAAGTAATTATATATATATATATTTTATTTTCTCTTCTTTTCTTTATTTTATTTCTTAAGAAAAGAAGACATTACCTTAATTAATATTCCTAAGCTTAGGTGTCATGAGTTAACAATTCAAATTCAGCTATCACAAAGGAATAGCTTTTATAGATAGTTATTGATAGGTTAATAATTCAAAATTAACCCCATTTTTTCCAAAAATAAATAATCAGATTTCATCAAATTGGCTTTCCATTATTTTACCTAATAAATCAACAACTTACTAAAATATTTACGCTAAATTATTAAAATAGTCACTTTTATTTACTTCAAATTACATTTTAGTTATTTATGTTTAAAATGTTACTTTTTAGTCACTTACATTAACATGTTGTAACATTTTAGTCATTGAGCCGTTGTCGCTGTAATAGCCCAAATTTGACCGGGCTTAAATAAAACAAAAGAAAATAAATAAATAAATATTTATTTCAAACAGTCCATTAAAGCTCTAGGTTACAAAGCCCAAAATAATGGGGCCCAACGTCTAAACATAATGGACTGACCCAAACCCCACATCAAACCCAAGTCCTAAAACACTATTGGCCCAAAATAGCCCAGACTCGTTATACACACACCCAAACAGACCGTTTGCACCCTACCTAGCCCAGGACTAAACCAAACCCAAGTAGCAGAGGCCCAAAACTTAAAATTACTAGCTAGGGTTTCCAACCCTAGCTCTTTCTCCTCGCGCCGCAAACAGAAGCTTCCAGAAGCCATCCCAACGGACGCGTCTGCTCATCTCTCACGTCATCAGCGTCGTGACTCTGCCTCCGTAATCAGCGTGCGAATCCATACCAGCACGTTCACTGCCAGATTCTCCGTTGATACCTGTAAAAGAAGGAAAGAACCACAGCAGAAACAAAACAAATATGGCAGGAAATAAATCAAAGATTGTAAATATTTTTTCTTTTTTCTTTTTCAGTGGCTATAAAAAGCCCAAATCGAGAAGATGTAAAGGACCGATTCTTACGTTTCTGGAATACATACACAGATTCAATAAAATTTTATTTTTACATACGTATACAAAACGGGGTACTACAGTTGATCGAGATACACAAAGGTGAAATATTTTAAATATATGTACATATATATACTGCAAGTAATGAAAAGGAAAAACGATACCTTTAATCGATGTTGAAAAGGGAGGTTTTTTAAACCTCCGACCACCGTGTACGGTGGAGACGACGAGGGCGCGTGAGCGTGTGCAGACCCCCGGATGGAGGTCCGGTGACCCTCCGAGTACCCCTCCCCAACTCTCTTTCAGAGAGTTTTTCCCTTTTTTTTTTAGAACAAATTTCAAATGATTTAAAACTAAAGGTTTGGCTTATATAGCCCTAACAGAACGACGCCGTTTTAGCTTAATCTAATAAGCTTAAAACGATGTCGTATTAAGACTAAGGATCCGCGCGTTGACCCTATTACCCGGGAAGGATCCTCGTGTTTTTAAAGATTAGGTTAATTACCCAATTGGTCCTTCCGCCTTTTTTGTATTTACAATTATGTTTTATTTTATTTATGATTTAGCCCTAATATTTTGTTTCAGTTTTGATTTAGTCCTTGCAATAGTAATTTTAAGTCTAGAATTAAAACGCAGCCGTTTTGGGAATAGGGCGATTTGCCCAATGAGTCCCTTTTGTTTTACGCGTGTTTTAATTAGGACCTTAATTCAGCTTTATTTTTAAATTCGCCCCTGTAATTTTATTGAACTTCTAATTTAACCCTATATATTTATTTCTATTATTATATAAATATAAATTTTTTATTGTTATTTGCTTTATTTTTATTTTTGTATTATATGTTATATAATTATTTTATATATTATTCATATTATTTATATATATTATATATTATTTTCACATAATACTTTTATATTATATATTATATTTATTTTATATTATTATGTCATTTTATACTATTATATATTTTTATCTATATATTGTTATCATTAAAAGTTTTAACTTGTATTATATACTTATTTTTATTTGTATGTTAATAATTACTTTACTTATATTCTATTATTACACATTTTGAAGATATTATAATATAATAATTTGTATAATATGTATATTTCATCATTAATTACTTATTTCATATTATTCTAAACTTATATTTATATATATATTATGTCGAAACCATTTTTAAATCGGATTTTTGAAAATGGGGATCAACTAAAAAACTAAAGCGGGAGTCGCCACCAATCTTTTTTAGGTGTGATTGGATCACCTTTAAAACATTTTGTTTTAAGATCATTAGTTTTTTGGTCTACGAAATAAAAGAACGGGTCGGGAGTCGGTTACGTACGAGGAAGGATTAGCACCCTCGTAACGCCCAAAAATTGGTACCTAATTGATTATCAAAATGTCTTTAATGTCGGAAATTTAAAAATTTTGAGATGCAATCCTCTTTTAATATTTTTTATTTTTGAAAATTAGGGTTTACTTGTATCAAATAAATCAAAATATTATATCCAATAAGTTAGGACACAATATTTTTAAGATATTTGACACTAAGTTAGCCCTCTTTTGAAATCCCTATCTTGAAATGACAAAACGCCACATCCAGTAAGTTAGGACACGATGCTTTGAAATTCCAAAACAGTTGCCCGTATTTTGAATTTTTTTAAAAAAAAAACTTAGAAGGGTACTTGGCTATTTGAACTCAACATGAAAAGTCGCAACCCAGTAAGTTAGGGTACTACTTTTCTCGAAGCTTCCAAATACCAAGTATTGCCTTTTTATTTTTGAAAACTTAAAATCTCGTTTTTTAAATTGATGCATGAGAAATCGTATTACATTATAAATTATGCATGATAACATATTATCGTAATAGGTAAATAAAACATGCATTTAAACAATATGATAGCAATAATATAAAAACCATGCATTAGATACATACATATAAAAAAATAATAAATATAGCAAATCTTAACAACATACGTACCGTACAAAGATATACATAGCATATATTGAAGATGAATAAGCAAAACATACAAGCATACAAAGTAATAAAAAAATGATGTATGATATACAATTTAATATATATATATAATAGTAATAATATCAATGTACATGTTCATAAAATATAACATCAAATTATAAAATAACATTTAATACATAAATGATATATATACAATATAAAAATATAAAAGAATATAGATATAAATAAAGTGAGTAATTGTTAACAAAATATACTTATAATAAAAAAATATGATATTTAATAATAATTTTAAAATAGTATTTAATATATAATATATAATAAAAAAATTATAAAAGAATAATAATTATATATAGAATAAAAATATATTGGTTTAGAAAAATAATGTATAAAATATCAAATATGTGAAAGAATTTATATTTATAATGAAATAATTATATAATATATATAAACATAAGTTTAGAATAATATGAAATAAGTAATTAATGATGAAATATACGTATTATACAAATTATTATATTATAATATCTTCAAAATGTGTAATAATAGAATATAAATAAAGTAATTATTAACATATAAATAAAAATAAGTATATAATACAAGTTAAAACTTTTAATGATAACAATATATAGATAAAAATGTATAATAGTATAAAATGACATAATAATATAAAATAAATATAATATATAATATAAAAGTATATATGTGAAAATAATATATAATATATATAAATAATATGAATAATATATAAAACAATTATATAATATATAATATAAAAATAAAGCAAATAACAATAAAAAAATTATATTTATATAATAATAGAAATAAATATATAGGGTTAAATTAGAAGTTCAATAAAATTACAGAGGCGAATTTAAAAATAAAGCTGAATTAAGGTCCTAATTAAAACACGCGTAAAACAAAAGGGACCCATTGGGCAAATCGCCCTATTCCCAAAACGGCAGCGTTTTAATTCTGGACTTAAAATTACTATTGCAAGGACTAAATCAAAACTGAAACAAAGTATTAGGATAAATAAAATAAAACATAATTGTAAATACAAAAAAGGCGGAAGGACCAATTGGGTAATTAACCCAATCTTTAAAAACACGCGGATCCTCCCCGGGTAATCGGGTCAACACGCGGATCCTCTTTTAATACGGTGCCATTTTAGTGCTTATTGAATTAAGCAAAACGACATCGTTTTTGTTGGATTATATAAGTTAAAACTTAAGCCTAAAACTCATTTAGCAATCAGTTTAGAGAAAAAAATCTAAAATCCTCTGAATGAGGAGACAGGAGGGGGACTCACTGGCCTTGGCCTCAGGCCTCCGACCACTAAACCACGAGTGCCCACGCGCTATACGCGCCGATGTATACGGTGGCTGAAAGGCTAAAAGCCTTCTTTTCTCTCGGCCAATCGCAGGTAAGCTTTCCTTTTTTTTTAAACTTAACTGTTTTCCTTTTTAAAAAAAAATGATTTTTATGCATTGAAGAGAGACTAAAAGATATAGCAAAATCACCTTTAAGTAAATAAGTACTTTTTGTACCTTCTGTAAATATGCGTGTATATTTGTTGTATATCTCTCAAAAAAAAGAAATTCCCCCTTTTACATTTTTGAGAAAAGGCTTTATAGCCTTAATTTATTGCTTATTTCGAAAAGAAATCGAAAGATTTCTTTCCAAAATCTATTCTAATCTATTTGCTGCAATTTTGCTTTGATTTCTTTTCTTTTCCTGCAGATGTTTGCAAGAAATCCGGCGGTGACGAAGGCCTGACGATGGTCTACCGGAGGCGTTGATCACGGCGTGACTCAGGGACTGGAATCATGGCCTTGATGGGGGCACGATCGGTGGCTGTTGAGACGGCGAGGCACTGATGGGGCATTGGAAACCTGAGACACAGCATTGATGGCCGTCTTGATTCGGGAAACTGGACAGACACTCCCCGAAGCTTCCAGAAGACATTGCGGCACCAGGAGGGAAAGGCAGAAACCCTAGGGTTTCTTGCCTTGGTGTAATAATTTGGGCCAGTTGGGCCACTTTAGTCTTGGGTCTGTTTGGGTATTTGGGCTTGGGTGTAACCGGGTTTTAAGTGGTTTACAAGTTAATGGGTTAGTTTAGTTGGGTTTTAGGCTAAATGAGTCTATTGGGCTGGTTATTTATGGACTTTTAAATGGACATTTTAAATAAATAAATATTTATTTAATTCTTTTATTCTGTTTTCAGCCCGGTCAAATTTGGGCTACTACATATTATATAATTATTTCATTATAAATATAAATTATTTCACATATTTGATATTTTATACATTATTTTTCTAAACCAATATATTTTTATTTTATATATAATTATTATTCTTTTATAATTTTTTTTGTTATTATATATTATATATTAAATACTATTTTAAAATTATTATTAAATATCATATTTTTATTATAAGTATATTTTTTTAACAATTACTCACTTTATTTATATTTATATTCTTTTATATATTTTTATATTGTATATATATCATTTATGTATTAAATGTTATTTTATAATTTGATGTTATATTTTATGAACATGTACATTGATATTATTACTATTTTTTATATATATATATTGAATTGTATATCATACATCATTTTTTTTATTACTTTGTATGTTTGTATGTTTTGCTTATTCATCTTCAATATATGCTATGTATATCTTTGTACGTATGTTGTTAAGATTTGCTATATTTATTATTATTTTTATATGTATGTATCTAATGCATGGTTTTTATATTATTGCTATCATATTGTTTAAATGCATGTTTTATTTACCTATTACGATAATATGTTATCATACATGATTTATAATGTAATACGATTCCTCATGCATCAATTTAAAAAACGAGATTCCAAGTTTTCAAAAATAAAAAGGCAATGCTTGGTGTTTGGAAGGTTCGAGAAAAGTAGTGCCCTAACTTACTGGGTTGCGACTTTTCATGTTGAGTTCAAATAGTCAAGTACCCTTCTAAGTTTTTAAAAAATTTTCAAAATACGAGCAACTGTTTTGGAATTTCAAAGCGTTGTGTCCTAACTTACTGGATGTGGCGTTTTGTCGTTTCAAGATAGAGATTTCAAAAAAGGGCTAACTTAGTGTCAAATATCTTAAAAATATTGTGTCCTAACTTATTGGATATAATATTTTGATTTATTTGATACAAGTAAACCCTAATTTTCAAAAATCAAAAATATTAAAAGAGGATTGCATCTCAAAATTTTTAAATTTCTGACATTAAAGACATTTTGATAATCAATTAGGTACCAATTTTTGGGCTTTACGAGGGTGCTAATCCTTCCTCGTATGTAACCAACTCCCGGACCCATTTTTTATTTCGTAGACCAAAAAAACTAATGATTTTAAAACAAAATGTTTTAAAGGTGATCCAATCACACCTAAAAAAGATTGGTGGCGACTCCCGTTTTCGTTTTTTAGTCGATCCCTATTTTCCAAAACTCGATTTAAAAAAATGGTTTCGACAGTCGCTAATGGTGTAAAGGTAAGCTGACGTGACACGTTAAATTATCATTTCAAACAAAAATTTTAGGTTAAATTATACAATTGGTCCCAATATTTTTTTGTCTTGAGCAAATTTTTTTTTCTTTTATGTTCCTTAAACTTTCCTCTTTTTTTTTTTTTTAGTTTCCATTTTCTTTTCCTTCTCCCTCTGTTTTCCTCCTTTCTCCATATATTTTAACATAGTTTTTCTATGTTTTTCAGTTGTTAAAACTTTTTTATGTTTATGAAAAAAGAAAAGGCGAAAGTTGAAACCAAAATAAAACTTGCTTCGCATATTCTCATCCCACGATTACAAACCCTCATCGTCCATCATTGCTTTAACAAAACAAATTGGACCTCTCAATGACCTAGTCCACAAGCTTGCCTCACTTGAAGACCCTGCAAGTTGTGACTTATGACAATCTACCCTCAACAGAGTTTCCCGAGCCCATTCCTTTAACCTCCTAACCAATCCCCACGATCACCTTATCTATCTTACTTACAACATTCTTTCCCTCTCGAAACTATGTTGTTTCACGAATTCTTCAAATGAGCTTTACACTCTCAATGACTAAAACGATTGTCGAACCCTTTTTTTTTATTTTGAACACAATGGAGATCGACTTTTAAAACCGAGTGTGGAGTCGCCACCAATCTCTTGATTTAGGTGTGATTGGACCACCTATTAAAACGTTTTATTCGATGAAAAATAGATTTGGTTTAGGTAAAATAAAGAAAAACGGGTTCGGGAGTCGGTTACGCATGAGGAAGGGTTAGCTCCCCCAATACGCCCAAAAACTAGTACCAAATTGATTTGATGCTGTCCTTATATCAAAAGTTTTTTTAAAAAAATATTTTTCGAAGTATATAAAAAAATGTTTGAATAGCTCAAATTAGCTGTCAAAAATCTCTCGTTCCAAAGATATATGGTTTCATACCCAGTATGGTTGGATACGATCCCTTATACCTTTAAGATACGATCGATTTTCGATTTTTTTTAAAAAAAAAAACTCATACATTAAAAGTGTAAAAGGTTATCTAAATATTTGGTTCATCGGGAAAGTCATACCCAGTACGATTGAGCACAATTTTTCTAAATTCCCCAAATATTAGATATTGCCTTATTTCAAAAATTTTAAATAACTGAAATTTAGAAGTTTGCTTAAAAACATGTTTATTTATTTTAAAATTGATGAAATATTTATGGCTTTGTAATAAATAATAAATATGAAATAATACACTCAAAATACAATAAACCTTGCTTGATATGTCTAACAATCATTCTAGGTATAATGTAACAAAAAAAAATTCTTTAAGCATGGATAATGAATAATAAAAATAATATACATGGTCATAACACAAAATAAAATGATGTACAAAAATATGTATGAAACAAAACGAAGAATTAATGGCCATATAATATATCTAAGTTAACATATTTGCATAAAACTTAGGATATATATTTATTGAAATAGTTATTATAAATCTCAAAGTTCAAATCAAATTATACAAAATATTTAAAACACAAATTTATTCAAAAATTGATAGTTCACAAGATGACTTAAAAAAAGTATTAAATATGAAGAAACAACAATATATAATATAAAATAATATACAAAGTCAATTCATGAAACCTTTATATACAAATAAACATTGGGTATAATTATTTAAAAAAAAATAAAACTAATAATGTAAAAAAATGAAATAAATATATAAGTTATATAAGTAACAAAATATACATATAAAAAACATAAGGATAATATAAAATACAATAAATTATATGATTTAAAAGGGTTCTTAAAAAATATTATACACATAAATAATTTTAAAAGAGGATATATATACATAGAAAAATATTTACATAAAGTTATATGAAAATAATAACATGTGCTATGGTAAAAATAAATTAAAACATGCCATATACATGTGAAAAAATGTTAGAAATAATTATATGTCAAAATAATTTTTAATTAATAAGGTTAACTTAATTTTATTATAAATTATATATATATAATAAAAAGATACAATTAATTACAGGTTTATTAAAATCTATATATATAAAGATATCAAAACTTTAATAATAGGTACAAATTAACTATAAATACAAAATATATGTTTATTACTAATAATTTAAATAATACAAAATACGTGAGATTTTTAAAAAAGACAAATATGCGAATAAATCTAAAAGAAATTATATATATATAAAAGTAATAATGTTTAAAAATCATATATACCAATAATTTTTGTATGTGTATAGTTAAAATTTAATTAATGTATAGAACATGTGATTTTATTTTTAAAAAAACAAATACATATATATATATCATGTAGACCAAAAAAATAGTTAAATATATGCATAATAAATTAATGTAATAAGGTTCACGGAATAAAAACCAATTATTATGAGGTATATACATGTATAATAACACATAAAACATTACACAAAATAATATACAACAACATGGAAATTCAAGTATCCCAAATTACAACAAATAAGTAACTAACTATACAAATAATACCATTAATATTAACATTAGAAATAATATAAACAGTAATAAATAAAATGAAAATAAAACAAGAATGAATATACAACATTAATAAAAAAAATTGAAAATATACAAGTGAGTAATCCCGAATTTATAACATAAATCTAATAAAATACTATATAACACACATAAATTTACAAGGATCAACATTGAAGTAATCCCTGATCTTGAAACATTGTGTTGAAATATGGACTAAAATATAAAAGTATTTCAAATTTTAGGGATAATTTAAAATAAAATAAAGTAAATTAAATGCAGATGGGAGCAAATTGCGCCGCAGTACAACGAAGAGGGACCTTCCGTGAAATTTACCATTCCAGGCTCAAAGGCACAAGACCGGGGCTCCAGGCGGGTTAACACGCGGACCCTGCCCCCTCCTATGCGGCGCCGTTTAGATCTGCTGCTAAACTCCTTTTTTCAATTGTTTTTTAACGTAAAACATCATTCCTTTTCCCCTTTTGAAATAAATTATGCTATCAGCCCCTTATTTTAGGGTTTCATTTAGCCTATCACCGCCGAAAATGAAGCTCTTAGAACTCCAAAGCCTGTTTGCAGCCTCAAGACCACTCCTCAAACTTCAATTTAGCGAAGCAAAGAAGAACCCGTGGCGAATTTGCAAGGTAAGATCTCCTTTCATTTTCTTTTTTATTTTCAAATACAGTAACGAAAGGTTGAAGAAAGCAAAAAAACGAAAATAAAATGATTCAATTGAAAGAACTAAAGCAAATAAAAAATGAAAATCACCTCTGCAAAAATCTTTTTGGAATGCTTTTTCTGTATTTAGTATGCGTATGGCATAGCGTGTGTGTGTATATTCTGTCTGCGTAAATTTGCAGGTACAATTTCTTGGCTTTTTATAGCCGGATTTAACAAAGGAAAATAATAAAAAAATAAGTACAAATATATTTACTGGCTGTCATATGTTGTATTCTGTTAATTTTTCCTTCTCGTGTGTTCTTTTTGCAGAGCTGGGCGTACGGAGAAGAAGACCCCGGGTGATGTGGAGGCTGGGCGGAAGGGTCTCTCGTGTGAGACCAACTTTCTGGTGCCTCTCTAGCTTGTTCCAGACTCTTCTGGAATTCACAAGAAGCTGAAACAATTTTGGGTATGTTGGGCTTCGGGTTTTGGGCTTATTTAGGCTAATTTTATTTGGATTTTGGAAATTTAGAATTTGGGTCAGAGTTTTGGGGTATTTGGTTAAAAAAAATAGGTTTATTTTATTTTGGCCCAAATATTTGTATTGGACTTTTAATTTTGGATTTTTATTATTTTTGTTTTATTCTGGTTTTGGGTCTTGATGTAAGCCCGGGCAAAAATGGGCCATTACAACGACCACAATATGAAACTTACCGTCATCCTTCCCTAAACCAGTTTGGTTTCATGCTTCCTTTCTCTCTTCGATTCATCAATGCTCAGCTTTCAATCAAGCTTACTTGGGAATATCCAAGAAGGTTTAGATCAATTGTGTCGTTTGTCTAATTTTATTCGTTAGTAAATAAAAGAAAAGGAAATGAATAATCTACATGATTTTGTAAAAGTTTGGAAACAGAAAAAAAATTGTTTTGAATATAAAAAATTCAATTTATGTTTATATTTGATTAATGATATGCTTTTTTTTTGTATTGATTAGTTAGATCCAATTTTAATTTCAAAATTATGTTATATTCAAATTGAGATTTGATTAAGAATGATATTTAGTTTTGACTAAAATTCAATTTAAGAATGATTGATATTTGGTGGGCAAAGATTATGTTTCTGCTGTGAAGAATATAAGAAGAGAGAAAAAAATAAAAAGGAAGAAAAAAAGGAAAATAAAGAAATAAAAAGAAAAAATTAAATTGTTCAAACAAATAAAAGTATAGGGACTAGTTTTAACAAATGAAAAATATTAAAAAATGGATAAAGAGAAAAACAAAGGGAGAATGAGAAGAGAAGAGAAAATAAAGAAAAAAGAAAGAAAGTTCAAAGAACATAAAAGAAGAAAATTAAATTGCTCAAAAAAAATATAGGGACCAATTATATAATTTAACCCAAAAATTTCATTTGAAATGATAATTTAACGTGCCACATCAACTTACCCGTTAACAGAAATCAATGCTCAATGACTAAAATATAACTTGAGATAAATAAAAATAATTATTTTAATAGTTTATCCAAATTTTTATTTAATCGGTGGATTCCATAATAATTTCCCCATTTGTTTAATTAAATCTTAAATAATAAAATTATATTATAATAAAAAAAATGTAAAAGTTTCAGTTTATAAAATTGTAATTCAATTTTTTAAAAAACAAATTATAATTGCTGGATTTTATGTGAAAGGTAAATTGCATTAAAAAAATGTTTGTGCGACAAAGGCATTTGATTCATATATTTCAATGGGTACAACCCCACAAAATTGCTCCATTGCTAGATTCGTTAGCATCAAAGACCTCCCAAAATTGTCACTTACATATTTTTGATAGAACAATACTCGCCCAAAAGTAAAATCACCCAATCTTAGGGGTTCATATACATTGTGACCCTATAACCGACCACTCGAAAATGATGAATCGACCAATTTGTTGTCCTCGGAATCAGACCGTAACGATTTCGAATGGTCAACATATGTTGCTAATCAGAGCCTGCATTATTGTTGAATTTTAGTTTCACATATTGTCAGAGTATAATGTTTATGTGTTAAATTAACGTTGGTTGCCAATTTTTGAGAGTTGGTCATTTGGTCTTTGATGTAATATATGCTCTCCCATTGTTTGCTGCATTTTCATGTTATATCACCATCTTATTTGCTGCATTTTCACGAAATTTCCCACTTCTGGGGAAACATCAATCACTGTTTAAAGAAAAAGTGAATGACAGGGAGAAAAAGAATTGGGATCATAATTTAAGGTCAGAAATAGAGTTGTCTGTCGGTTGAGACAGGCCATGGCTTTGATTTTATTCTAAAAAAATTGTTATACATAATTTGATGAATAACATTGTTATTATTAATATAGAGTCATTTTACATTTACATATTGAATATAAATTAAAGTTTATGTATTCGTTTGAACCACAATTAAAATTTATTCTTTCGTAATATGATTAATCTTATTAGTTTGAGGATAGTATAGTTAATTATATATGTACTCATAGATGCTGCTAGGAATGGAGTTGTGGAGACAATGGTGAGAATTATTCTGACCACTTTTAGAAACACAACTTTCTATCACAACTTAATCTATTTTTGTTAGATAATTTTTTTACTTTTGTTTTAATTGTGTTTCGTCATTGTAAATCATCAACAAAATGGAATGTATTTAAGTCCGAATACAAATAAAACCTTTTTCAAGTGACCGCAATAAAAGAGGGGATTATGTCTAAAGGATAAAGATTTGAAGAAAAATGTGCATACAAATTCCAAGTCAAAATTTGACTTTAAGTTTTGGAGTCAAATTTTATTTATCAACTTCGAAAATAAGTTACAATCTATGGATTTCTTAATTATAAATAAAGTTCATTTGATTCTTTTCTTTGGTTGAGTTTCAATCTAAGGGTCATCTAAACTTCACCTTGAAAGGATGTGGTTTGCTTCAAGGGTCACCGAGACTTGATCTTAAATCAATGATGTTTATTTTAAGGGTTACCGAGACCTGATATTAAATCAATGATGTTTGCTTTAAGGGTCACCGAGACTTGATCTTGAAAATAATTTTTTTTCTCCTTTTTATCGATTGAATCAGATCAAAAGACGACTTTCTTTAAAAACGGCTTTTGACCTCCTCTCTTTGATAGAACTAGATCTAAATGCGGCTTTTCTTCATAATATATGTGGTGTCATTGCAAGTTTTTCAAATTATTCAATTTCTTCATAGATTTCTATAGAAAATTTCTATATTTTTTTGAACTTGTGAATGTGTCAAATGGTTTGGAGATGACCCCTTTTTATAGTGCTAGCTAGTCAAGTAGAAGAGAGTTCTTTTGGAATTTAATTTCTATTTTGAATGTTCTACAAGATTAAACTCTTTTATTTATTATTCATCCCATATTAATTTAATTAATTAGAGATAAAATAACCTGTAAAGAATATGCTTTCTTTATAAAATACTTCTAAAAGGATTTAAATTTTTTTTATTTATCTCTTAATTAATTAAATATAATTTAATTAGAGATAAAAAAATGACAAATGATGAATTCCAAAATTTCTCCCTCTATAGGATATTCTCAATTTTGAAGACTTATTTGATATCTTATGATAAGATAAGATAAGATGGCATGTTTGAATTTGTAGGATGGCAGTGTATTTTGAACTAAATTGATAAAACTGTTGTTCTATATATGATGCATAATGATTGAAGTGTTCGAAAGTGAGTTTTCGAGAGAAAATATTTGTTCATCTAAAGGTCTGATGTGGGAGGATTTTATCTATCATTTTCAGATGATTGTTATTAACACATTTAAAGGTAAGGTGAATTTTGTGATTATTTCTGTGGCTAAAATAGTTGCCACAACTTCAGGCACTGTTTCATTGCCATACTTGACTATTTTGAGAGTTAGCAAATTTTAGAACAAAAGTATTAAACTATCTATTTTAAAGATAGTTGGACGAGTTAGAGCCTAAACCATGAAGATCAATTGAGTTAAAATTGAATACTTGAAGATTGATTTTTGCGATTTAAGTTTCGTTACACACAGAACAAGTAAAATCATTTTCAATAGTTGAAGACTTTCAATTTCACCAAGACACTTATGGAATTATTATCCTATGTTAATTTTTAGCTTTACTTTATAGAAATGTGATTAGATTATGAGTAATATATAAACTTAAGTTTTGTCTAGGTTAATGAGAAATCGAGAGTAACAGAGAGATAGAGAATAGTACAATTTTTTAAAGTTAGGAACATTTTATGTGTGCATTATTTTTGTAAGCAATCAAGATACTTTATTTGATTGCAAACCATAACTTTCGAGGGGGAAGCTTAGTGGGTGAGTGATCTAGCCTTTGTACAATGATGAGCTCACTAAATTGGTGAGTGTTAGACTGATGTTAGGACTTAAATCGTTGGTTATAATGTGAGAAAGATAATGTATCATTACTCTAGGCAAAGCCCCGCATACATAGACTATGGTTGAACTGTGTAAACAATCTCGGTGTTCATCTTTACGTTTTTACACTTTTGATTTCATTGTTGAAATTGTGACCACTGTTCCAAACACTATTTTAGTCACAATTTCTGTTTGCAGAGCAATTACACCATTGTTTCTACAATTATTGTAAGCACTTGTTGGTGACTGATAGAGCAAAGTGTTAGAATCAAACTAGATCATACAAATGTGAGACTGTAACTTGAATGAAATGAGTTGGCTTAAATCATTGTTCTTTGTACTGTAATATTTTTTATGAATTGTATTGGGGATAAACCCGAGTTAGCAATGAACAAGAATAATAACGAAGAAATTGAAAAGATATAACACACAAATTTTACATAGAAAAACTCTTCCAAAGAGGATAAAAACCACGGGCAAAAGGAGATTTCACTAATAAGAGAAAAGTACAAGATAGAGAGAGTCAAAATAAATAAGAGAAAAGTACAAGACGAAGAGAGTAAAACATGTTGGAAAAATTGTATTTTATGGGAAATTTGAGGCATATACTCAATAGGTAAAGGTTGAGAGTTGAATCATAAAATTATAATTTCATATTCTACTCCATGATACCTTTACAATGGTATATCATATGCTCAAAATGGTTGAGTGATAAATGAGAAATTATTGCTCAAAGTAAGCTACTTGAAAATATTTGTTGAGGAAAAGAAAAGCTTAGAATCTTATATTGGTTAAATACCAAGTGTGATATGTGTATATATATATGAGAACCCATTGAATGACTAAGCTTGGAACCTTGCCTCGCACACAAGGAGGGTGCAGGTCCAAACCCGTCGGAGTTGTGGTGCACCCGTAAGACGTGGGTGATGCGAAATGTCCAGACCAGTTGGGCCCAAAATGGGCCTACGGATATTTTAGTGCAACACAAAATTTATTTTTCCTCAGCAAATGTATACAAAATTTGATATAAAAGGACATATGTCTTGATTTATTTTATTCTAATCAATTTGATTAAAATTTTAACAAAATTGATTTAATTGCCCCTTTAATACAAAATTTTGTCTCCTTATACATGGATATTTCCAAAAATTCCTCCACTTTGCTATAAAAAGCTAAGACTTATTCAGAATTTTTTACTCAATTTCCACTATTTCACACCGAGATTATTTTCTCTCAATATTTTTCTTTTCTTCTCCATGTTTCCCAACGTTTCGGTTATAAAAAAATGAAACGTTTGTTTGTTGATCATTACAAAGGTGCTACTGATTTGATCATTGTGTTGTTGTATCCTGTGAGACACTCGACTCCAAGTACTGTAGGAGCAGTCGAATCTGTCTTAAAGAAACCGTGTTAAACAGGTCTCAAGTTTAGTAAATCTCTATTCTTCTTTAAATATTAACTTTTTGTTACCATTTTTATTGGTTTACGTATTTTAAAATTTCAATATAAATTATTCTATTTATATTTTATTTTATATATATAAATAATTATTTATTTATATCTATATATTTTGTTCGCTAACGTGTTTTGTCCAATGAACAAAGTTAAATCTGAAACCTCAGAAGAATAACCCCTTCAAACTGAAACACATAATTATCTCTTAATTTTGTTATTTTCTATGTATAAACCTAGGGTAACTATAGTCCTTTTACAGGTTGAAATTCGTAGCTTTTATGACTAGAATATCCCTAGATTAATTAGAGTTAAGTGAGAGACCAGATTAGAATTTAACTGAAAGAAGGAAACTAAGAAACTTGAGGAACACGTTGCCATATTGTGACGTGGAATTCCATGTCATCGTGACGAGTAGGTGTCACATCGTTTGGAGGACGGTTTTCTTCTTCGTAGGACATCGACAGCTTATGGCAATGTTGTGTCTTCTCTCGTTGTGACGTCTGCAGCGTCTCAAAATTTTAGTTTTTGAATTGTTAAAATTTGTCAAGTAATTTATTTTGATTTAGTGGTTAAGCATTGTGAGTAGTGTGTATAAGGTTCTGGGTTCAAACCTTCTTCTTTCAAATTTTGTTAATTTTTTCCCAACCCCTGACTTTGGATATTAGAGTTGTATATTATTTTCACTCAATTAATGATAGAATGAGACTGTTGGTTCAATGGCAAGGTTTTAGCTTACCCTTTGGTCTTGTGTTAGAACTCCCATGAGTGTAAAGTGGAAATATTTTTATTCCCATACTTTGGGCGGCCCTTGTGTAGAGATTAGGTTAATTTCAAACTCTAGATAATTTGATAAGTTATCAGGAAATCTGGTTACTTGATATTATTTTCTTTTTAATTAAAATTAAAAGATTTCCCTAAAATTCTCCCACATTCATCACACGTTCCCCACTTCTTAATCATTATTCTATGTATCATCTAGATTTCGGCAGTTGGTGTTTTGATTGAGTAGATTGCACTTCAATTCTTATATAAGTATTGTAGGTCCTTCTTCCGCTATCAGGGTTTTTTCGTTATCTTTTTTGTTAAGTTGAAGATTGTGGTGTTATGTTCCTCGTTTTAATTGTGTTGGTTTGTTCTAGGTGAAGATCTCGAGATGTTTGACCTTCTAGCGATTTAGCTATTTCTGTTAGATGTTGATTTTGCAAGGGTAAGTGATTAAAGTTACAATTGGGGGCTGATACGGTTGTTTAGGCCTAGATTTTAACAATTGCGATCGAATTAATGACTTGGATTTAGCGTATCACTAATAATTCTTATGTTCTAAAATGTCAGTTTATGTACTAGAATTCTTCTTATGGTGTTTGCATTGAGAACCGATTAGGAGTGTAACGCAAAACCTGAAAAATAGTAAACGACGCAAAGCCAAAAAGTGGATTGTCGAAGTCAGACGACAGTGTGAAAGATCGTGTAAGCCACAAGACCGTGTGTCAGGCCGTATAGGCCACACAGGCGTGTGTTAGGCCATGTGGGCCACACGGGCTAGGCCAATTAGGTTATGTGGGCTATATGAGCGTGTGGGCCCAATTTTTTTTGTAAATTTAGTTAGGGCTGGATTTGAAGTGCTATTTGAGATTAGCCACTTCATAGGCTCAGATAAGTAATATGTATGATATATTGTTATGAAAACTGATATTCTGTCTCTGTTTAGATGACATCTGAAAGTATGATTTTATGTTCTGATGTGTTTAGCATGTGTAGCATGAATGTATCAGATATCTAAATAGTATTGCATGAGCATTCAGGTGGGGTATTGATAAAAGGGAAGAAGTGTTGGCAGTTTAATAATCTGCCTTATCTGGTAGTTAAGACCACATATCTGTTATGGTGGCATTGCCACACTTATCTGTTTTTGGCAACTTGCCTACACTATTCTGAAAAGTGACATTCGCTCACTTATAGGTGTGTGAGGTTGGATGAGTATTTAATACCCTAACTGGTGCGTAGTGGGGATAGGATATGATTCTGTATTTGAGTATGCATCTAATTTTGTATCTGATCATGCATCCAATTCTATATGTGAACATCAATTGTATATATTTGTTATTTTATATGCATCTGATCTGTCATGTGAGTTGAGTTATACACTGAGCTCGAAAGCTCACCCTTTTGTTTAATTCTCTCAAATAATTAGCAAACCTAGGAGCGGACGATATGCAAGAGCTAGGAATAGGATTATTTTGATAAAGTGGTTTAAATGGACTATATATTAATTTGGACTTTTCATACTTTTAAACTGTAAATTGTTTTGGACTTTACTTTCGTTTTAGCATATTTTTCCAATTTAAAAAGTACTAAATTTCTATATGTAAAATGATTTGTTGTAAACAAAACCACGGTTTTTAAAACCTTATAGCTTAACAAATTTCATTGCAAAACGTTATAATCACATTAAAGTATTCTTGTAATAAAGTAATGATTTTAACAAGAATTTTTCCTAAAACTGAAAATGATTTATCAATGTGAATATTGTTTAAATCGCATTATTTCAAAGTAAATCTTTAAGTTTTCAAGCAAATTAAAATAACTCGCCAGAATTCGACCATAATGTTCAAGCCAAGAATATTACAACATCACTCCTTATTTTGATGAAATATGAGATATACACCACAAATTAATTTATAGAGTAAAGCTCCATAAACATTGATTAAGTGTGTAAACATTTCTTATGTTTTTTTCTTCTTTATCAATTTTTTTTTCTTGATGGTATTAGATTTGACATTTACAACTTTTAAGAATTTGAATTTAATATTAATTATTTGAATTTAACAAAACAACCGAAATTTACTTTAAAAATAAATCAATTCTTTTTTCTATTAAAAAACAATCATTTTCCTTGTATCATAAAAACAAACATATTAAAAAAATTTGGAGCAAAACAAAATGTAATTGAGGACCACTTTTTCCAATGTAATTGGAACCTTATATTTTTTTGTTCTAATGTAGTTGAGGGCCACTTGTTCCAATGTAATTATTCAAACTTTATATATATATAATACGATTTCTATATTTTTTATATCAATTTTATAATTTATGAATATTAATTTTTTTAAGATCTATAATTGTCTTTCAATAATATTATTTACAATCAATCATATCATAGTAGTGAAATTAGCATGCCAAAACAATATTTGTATAAGCAATGTAAAATTACAATTAAATTACTATGTCAGTTGACAAATAATTTTTGAAGTTAAATGTATTATTTCATAACACTGATTTCTCAAGGCAACCACTTATGTCTGGTTGTTTGTCTAGGTAGATATTATGAATCTGCTATCTACCTATGAGAAACTTTCAGAAATTCATAAATTGAGATAGAAATCGTAATCCACCTGGGTGTATTTATTTATAAGAAAATAGAGTTGTGTGGCTTGAATTCCATTTAATTCGACTTGAAAAGTTCGAGGTGCAACTCTCTTATTAAAGAAACAAATAGAGAAACAAATTAGACATTGATTATAATGAGGTTGTTTAACCCTTAAAATGTATATAGTCGAAAACTTATTGATTAGTGAATTTTTCCCCTCTGCGCATGGTTTTTCCCAATAAAGGTTTTTCACGTAAAATCAGCGTGTTCTTATTTATTGTTTTACGATCATTCCTACTGCCATTATCAACGTATAGTATAATAAAAAATAATCATCATAAAAAAAAAGCTTTAAAAAAAGCATCACCAAACATAAGCCTAAGGTAGTGCTTGGTACTTTCTCATGTTATAGAATGTGATTCTTTTGGAATGTATTTGGTGAGAATGTGATTGCAAAGAAAATTACTTTACATCGTTTGATATACATTGGAAGGTATTAATTAAAATACGAGGAAATTTTTAATTTTTAAATTTATAATATTAATTAAAAGGAAATTTATTACAAATTTGAGCTAAATAGGCAAAATATGTCGACTTTTTTTACTTGGCCAAATAGGTCCTTTTTTTAAGATTTAAGGAAATAAGCAGATTTTGGCGAGAGTGTGTAAAAACGGGTCAAGCCGGATGAGCTTTCGTGCCAACTGTGCAAAAAGCTCGTCTAGCCACCCAGCTAGACGAGTTTTCCTTGACATGTTAGTAGAAAGCGCGCTCAGCTGGATGCGCTTTGACACTCTCTCCAAAATTGACCTATTTTCCTGAATCCTGAAAATAAACTGTCTATTTGACCAATTAAAAAAAATTGGCATATATTACCTATTTAGCTTTAAATTTGTTCTACATATATTTTCTAAATATAATAAGGCACACATACTTGTTTTGGAATAAATTTTAAAAAAAATTATAGATATAATACTTGCGAAGAATCTTTTGAAGCTATAAAGAAAATCAAGTAATAGGAGTTCAAGAAAAAGAAAGGAGGCAATAGCTACTTCTTCTTCTTCTTTTTAAAGTTTATTAGTAGACAACAACTAAAAATCAATACAAAATAGGGTTAAGTTTGTCTTAATATTATTTTTAACTTTCTAATCTATATGAGAAAGTAACATTCATACATTTTATCATGAGAATCACATTGCTATGTTCATGAGAAAGTAACTCCTAACGAAAAATTAAATTCCAACGAAAATAAATAAAATTTGAGATATCAAACATTAAAATGCTTTCAAACTGCTTAAATTTTTAAGAAAGTAACTATATGTTAAGTGTCTATCCTTTAACTCTATATTATAATAAATCCAATAAATAACCCACTTTTCTAATGGGCTAATAATTTGACTCAATTATCCAAACTAAAAAAATTTCTTTGTATTCTATTTATCATGAAATTACTAACCTTGAAAATTATTAACATTTGTTTGATTTGAATTTTTGCTCTTAAGATAAAAAAAAAATTAGCAACTATTTCGAGCCATGTTTTATTTTGTTTAATCTCTAATTAGTTTTCATTTTTAAAATAAAAAATCAAGTATTTTATTTCTAAACGAGTGAAAAGATTATTTAAAATATACAATTTTTTGAAATTTAGAAATAAAATTCAATTCGAATAGTCTGTAAATATTATTCAATTTGATTTTAGTTATTTTTTTAAACAATCTGGTTATAGGTTTTAGTTATATTTGTTCTTTTTGAGGCAATATCTAAAACTACCCATAGCTCCTCTCCAACCCATTAATAGGAGAGGAATACATTTCAGCGCATTCAAACCCACATCCTCCTGCAGTGGTAATAATATCTATACCAATTGAGTTAAGACTCAATCGACGATTTTAGTTCAATTTTAAAAATAAAAATATTTCGCAATTTACATTAGCCACAATTTTTTTTTCCAAAACGAAGTCGGTGTCACTATAAGATTACCAAGTTTAATGTAATACAAGTAATGATAGAAAAAGATGTATATAAGCTTTGCTTATTTATATTATTATATTGAGTAAATTAAATAATTAGACATTCAACTTTTATAAATTTTTATTTTGGGCATCAAAAAAAGTTTACAATATGAGTACTATTATTACATGCTTTTATTGCCATTACATACACTCATTTTAATCATCTAATTTTAGTAAGAGCTAGTTTAACATTGCTTCTAAGAAGCATTTTTGGGATAAAAACATTACTAAATAAGAGGCTTTTGAGCTTTTCAAAAGTGTTTTGGGGATAAAAAAATCTTTGCAAAAACACTTTTTTAACCAAAAGCAAAAGTAAAAAATTTTAGCTTTTACTCAAAAGTACTTTTTAGTCTAGAAAATTTTTGAGAAGCAATGGTAAACTAAGCCTAAGTTTTTATTTTGGTCACTTATTTTATTTTTTCAATTTCTTTTAATTTTTTAAGTAATTGAGTCACAAGTGATGTTGGGTGGTTTGTTGCTGGTCTAGGTTGGGAAGTGGTTGCTGACTAGATTGTGGTGGTTGTTGGGGCTATGTTTGGGTTGAAGGGAATTCTAGGTTTTGGTTGGTTGTTCAAGGATAACATTAGAAGAATGAGCCATGTTGGTTCAATCTACAGTTATCGTACCAATTGTTGATACAAGTATTCAACAAACAGGAAGCGATGGTGGAGACAGGAGTTCTGGTTCACCTATGACAAGTAGAAAGTTAGGATTCAAGTGTTTAAGAAGAAAGAGGGAAAAGGAGAAGGAAATTGGGTTTATACTTAGATTTTCTTAGGGAAGAAGGAGGTCCTTAGTCACTGGTGCTTTAGAATATATATATATAAGGGGTCAACCCTTGTCCTCTAGTGCCACGTAGCCAATAGTATGGGGGTAGACATGATCACATGGTCGACCAAGTAATAGGGTCGTTACGGGTCAATTGTCGCCGTATAGTATATTGTTTGATCTTGCATTGAAATTTTTCTTTCTAGTGATGTATGAGGTTGTTGTATCTCAATGGTCTCAACAAAGGGTACGCATTGAGTGGTCTAAAAGTGATCCTCACGGGGATGCATAACAAAGGGTTCCTTACAGGCTGTTCTCGGCAAGGGATCATTGTAGACAGATCACTAGGGGTGGTTTTCAGTGAGGAGTTGTATGCAAACCGTTCTCAGCAGAAGGTCATCTATGAATTATTTTATTTTTGCCACGTGTCCATTTATTATAAAAATATAACAACTTTTAACCATAAAACAAATAATATTGTTTTAGTATTGAGGAAAGTAACAAAATTCCTTTCCTTAAGGTGAAATTAACAAAATTCTTAGCACTATACATACTATGAAAAAGAAAGTGATGATTAATAATTGAACATTAAAACAAAAGATAAATAAAGGAGTTTTCTTTTCCAACATACGTGGGGAAAACACATTGGAAAAGTTAAAGTTGTAATCGAATGAAATCGAATCAGCAAACTCATGCGAACCATGTGTCTATGAACATCAAAACAATGATTCTAAGTCTCAATTTGGGAAACTAATTAATAAGCAAGAGAAAATATTACAAAAAGTAAACGCAATATCAATTAAATATATATATTTGATTGTACAAATCATCATTAAATAAATAAAAATAATTTCCTTTAAACATAATTAAATATAAATAAATATTAAAGTTTTAAACCCTAAACCGTAAATTGTTTAAAACTTTGAATTTAAGGGTTATTAATATTTGTTTATAATACTTGTAATTAATATTTAATTATGTTTAAATACTATTATCGGTATTTATTTATACATCTTCGATAATTTTTTGTTCTATGTAATGATGAAGTATCATGATACTATATTGATTGATGATGCATGAGACTCATGCATAAAACGCGCATCAAATATTATTATTTCTTAAAAAATTATTATATGCTTATAGTTTTTAGGGTAATAATAGGTCGGTTTGGTAATAATAATAAAAAAGCTTATCGATCTCATATTTTAACCGATTAACTAATTTAACATTAATTAGTTCGACAGGTAACTCGGTTAAACAAATATTTATTTTTCTCTTGTTTCTGGTTTTAGTCATAAAATTTATAACAGATAATCAACCCATTTAACTTTCTTTCTTTTTTTTGTACAAAGATTATTTAAATTCAGACTAATTTTAAGATAAATGAACACCTAATCAATAAGTCACAATTTGGAATTCACATTTAACCTATTTTAAGTGTACACAAAACTGAATTAACCATCATAATAAATTTGATTGAATCAACTTGACTGAAAACTATACGTGAAGTCAATTTAAACTGATTTTTGCTCACCACTAATATTTTACACATGGAGTGAGATTAAATAAGCCAGCAATAAAGTTGTTATTATTTTCTTTTTTTTGGATGGAGATAAAAAAAAATGGTGAAGTCTTGAAACAAAGAAAGCGACAACGTGATGGTGGGTTATATCGAATCTTCTATGTTGCAAATTTTGCAATGGTCTTGAAATGGAAAAATTGACCTTGGTGGAAATTATTTTCAAGCACTGTAAATTGATTACCTTTTGCCTAATTTGGGGCATCTCTCTCTCTTTGTGTCTCTTAGGGCTGCTTTATATAGATAAGCTAGAATTTCAAAGCTTGCAAATCAGTCACCTCTTCTTTTTGGAAAAAACCACTGGCTTAAGACCATGTGTTGATGGCATTATGACAATGTGGTTAACCCCTGAATTTATTGGTCAAAGTTTTCTATTAGTCCTTTTGCTATGTATAAGATATACATTTAGTCCCTATTTTCCAATTTAATCAATTTTAATCTCTATATTTTTTGAGTTTTGTGATTTCAGTCTTGATACAAATGGCACCTGTTAAATTCATTAATTGACTTTTTTTGTATGTAATATGTAGAAATAGTAAACTAACATAATATTATACAAATGATAATATATTGTATAAGATTTTGAAAAATAGTAGAATTTAATAAATTTTAACAATTACTGTTTGGCCAGTTTTGAAATTTCAAAAATCAAAAAATACAAAAATTTAAAATGATCAAATTAAAATACATGAACTAAATCCATAACTTACACATAATATAAGGATTAATAACAAATTTTAATTGAATTTATTCTACCTTTGTTTGCAAATTAACAAGAGGCGTACGACACCAAAGCTTCTTGATAGTGATGGTATTTAACTTTTAGGATCCAATATAAGCTTAAAAGTTGCTTCAATATAGATATGCACTAATGATTTCTACCATAATCCCTTTTTTTTCATAAGCATACTTTTAAGTGTGAGAGGGTTATAGAATATCTCATCGGTTTCATAAAACATTAAAAGTGATATTTACAAATAATTCAAAAAATGAGAGTACATTTAATTTTAGATACAAAATATGTCACCGGTCTCATAATGAGATGAAAGCGATACATATCACATATTAAAAGAGATTACCGGTGAAATTTAAACCTTAATAGCTACCAAAATGTTAATAAGTATTGAGTCAAATGGACAAAGCTTTGGTAAGTGATAATTTCATAAATTTTACAGTTGTTATAATAAACGTCGGTAATGGTGGTAAAACGATCATAAAGTAATAAGAAAAGAAAATTAAGAATACACAGATTTTATGTGGAATTCCTTTCGGGGAAAAAATAATGAGCAAATGAGGAGAAATTCACCAATGTTGAAAGACGAATGATACAAGAGGAGTTTTAACTACATCTATTTAAAGGTTGAAAAATCCTATTTTAATCAAAGTCAAATAGAAGACGAATAGTTCTATACTGATTCAACTTTAGCCCCCACAGATCCTCTTATTTCTTCAACAACTAACGAAATTCCAATCACACAATCTCTAACAACGACATTATTTGCTTAGTTGTTTCATTCATCAGCATGACATCTGCAATGTGTCAGAGCAATGATGGAATGAAGTGGAAGAAATAGTGCATATATTTGGCTATGGTTTTTTAGGGTGGAGGAGAGCCCATCCTTAACAAATCATATGTTGAAATAATTGAAAAAATGAACCCCAAAAAGCTGAGGAGGATGGATTCTGAGTGCCGTACTAGTGTGGCCTTTCTCTCTTTGGCCAAGCTTGGAATGAAATCTAATTGAAGATTTGTGAATCTTTTATTACCTCTTCGAAGGTCACCCTATTATAATAAAAATAAAAATAATGTGGTCCATCAATTGTAAACATGGGCATGATTGCAAGCATGGAGAATAATTTGAAGCACTCTCATCATCCCATGCCGATTTTATTTTGGATCCTTTCAGATACAAATTTGTAAATAACATCTTATAGAAAAGATGATGAATAAATTGAATTGTGTTTTTCCCAATCTCTGGCCGCAATGTTCTTGCTTATCAATTTAATCCCATAAAAAATGAAAGGATGTTATTCCCCTTAGTGATGTGTTAACCAAAATCTTTATAATGCATTGATGCATATCCTCTATCTCAAAATTAAATATTATATCACTTTATAGACAAAGACTTGGGACAAATCACCAGATATAAGAAGTTATTATTAAGATCCGATAATTTAGATTAACAGGTTTATTGATATACAATCTCAACAGAAATCAGAATGGAGAGGAAGTTTTAAGAAGTTGAGAGGAAGAACCAAAAAAATGTTTTCTGGAGTCCCCTCTCCCAAATAAGGGTTATTTAAATCATGGATTAACCATGGGTTTTCGAGTCAGATCATCGGGCTATTACATATTTCATTATAATTGTATAACAAGGTTAAATTCTATTATTAATATTGTATTATGCATAATTTGATGTCATCAAATTCATTAACTAAAATATCATGGTTTTTCTGTGAGTATGACATGAAAATAATAACCTAACATATCACTGCACATATAATAATATATTTGCAACATAAAATTTTGAAAATAAAAAGAATCTAACTTAATAAAACTTAACAACTGCCATTTAGGTTAATACTGAAATTTTAAAATTATGCATATTATAGGGACTAAATCAATAAGTCGTGAATATTATAGAAACCGTTATTAAACTATTCCCACATGTGCTTAATTACATTGTACCAGCTAATTACTACTTAGTAACTATATATGTCGATATTAGTCAGTCCAAGGACACCATTATATGGTCAATAATTTGGCATTTTGGATGGTACAAATTTGAAACTTCAAAAAGTTTGTTGGGTGTTTCAAATAAATCGGTAAAAGCCAAACAAGTTTTTTTTTTTATGGATTTAGGTCAAAGACTGCCTATAATTAGTATCCTCAATTTCTTGATATTACAAAAACTGGGGGTCGACGAAGTTAAGCTATGGAAAATGGTGGTCATAGGTAAATTGAAATGCGACATGCAGCAAATTTGATGGAATTATATTAAATACCAGACAAGAGATACTGCCTGAATTTATTGGTTGACGTCAAAAGAGATTTTGGAATTTGCACCCGATGCCAGGTTTAATTTGGTATGTGGGGGTGGTTTGGGGTTAATTACTTCTTTTTTTAGTAGAGAGTGTGGGTAGGGTTCTTCGTATAGAGAAGGTATCAATTGAAGACAAAAGTAGTAATGGGATCATAAAATTTGAATCAATCTATGGATTTCGAATTCATCCATTTTATTTGGAGTAATTTTTTATTTTGAAAGTTGGATGTGGGGTGAGATGAAATGCGATGGGTTAGATTTTTTCTTTTAGATATTAGGTATAGAACGGTTATGATAATTATCAACTCTATGTTAACTCGCTCCACTGTATCAAATTCTCATTTTATTCTTGCATATATTGGGACCACAACTTTTTTAAAAATATTTTTTAAGTCCTTGTATTTTTAGTATATTTGAAATTTAGTCTTTTTATTTTTATTTTAATAAATTTAGTCCATTTATTTTTCAGATTTTAAAATGCAAGTTCAATTGTTAATACCGTTAAAAATCTTTTATTATATTCAAGTTTATTACAATATCATTTTTTAGATACATGGCTACCAAGTGAGTACTTTTTGTTATTTCAAAATGTCACAACAACAAATTTAATGATGTTAACAATTAGACCTAAAATTTGAAATCTGAAAAAGTAGTAAGATTAAATTATTGGAAATTAAAGTATAGAAACTAAATTCTAAATTTATGAAAACTACAGGGACTTATAGCATATTTTAACCTATTTTAAATAAAATTTTCTACCATTTTAGTTTTAAGAGAAAGAAATTAAAATGCTTTATTCATTATTAATTTTGGGTTAAAAAGCAAATTTACCATCATGTAAGTAAATATTAAAATTTGTCACTATAATTTATTTTAATTGATGTTTTCCGTCATACTTTGAAAATTTAGATAAATTTACCAATTAATTTTGTGATTAAATTTTGCCACTAAACTTTAAATTTTATTGAAATTTCACCAATATTGATTTTTTAATTAAATTTTACTACCCCATTAATTTTGATATTTGAAAACAAAATTTAACAACAAAATATTCTTTCAAATATTTTATTTTAATAGTTAACATTAAGTTAGAGCAAACTACAAAAATAGTCACTCAACTATTAAAGATTCTCATTTTAGGCACTTAAAATATAAAGTTTACAATTTAGGCACCAACTTTATATAGTTCGTTCATTTTGATCAGTCCAGTTACAAACTCTAACAGAAACTTTATATGGCAATTTTTTGACGCATAGACCAATCATTAGATGTCATATGACACAATTTATCATGTCATAAGTATTGCATACGACTTTAAAGGACTAAATATAATTTTCCCAATACTAATTAATAACCAAAATAATAATAATAATAATAATTAAAAAGTTGGAAAGAACTCAGAAATCCAACCTCATCTTCTTACTCAAATTTTAATTTAGAATTTGAAAAAACAAAAACAATACTACAGCTGATGTTGATTACTATTTCACTAACTGAACCCAAATTATCCTTAATCTCACTATTAATTTTTAGTTTTAAAAATTAGAAGACATTTTTATAATGTATTTGTGTAATTAAATCCTCCAAGGACTAAAAATTTAAAATTATTACAACACTGAAAAAGAAATAGTCTTCATTTGCCATAAAATAAGAAATCTGCCAGAATTCTAATAAGACCTTAAAATCCAGTTAACTCGCTCTTCTTTGTTACAAAAGAAAAAAAAATGGTAAACTGTAAAAATAATCACTTTTGTTTGCCGCAAATTACATATTAGTCACTTCTGTTTGAAATGTTACGTTTTAATCACTTACATTATCGTTTTGGTACGAAGTGGTTACTCTATCATTAAGCTCATTTACCTCCCTAACCGCGGTCCTACGTGGCAGTCTAAATTAAATTTATTCTAGCAACTGGACACCCAAGTTGTCATTTAAAACTCATTTGGATCGCCACGTAGGGCTATTGTTAGGGAGGTAATTGAGTTTAACAGTAGAGTGACCACTTCGTAACAAAACGATAACTTAAGTGACTAATAAGTAATCTAAGGCAAACAAAAGTGACTATTTTTGTAGTTTACCCAAGAAAAAGAAAAACAAAACTAAGGAAAAAAATAGTCATAAATTTCTCAAAATGTGCAATGAAATAGAACTTTCTCAGCATTAACAGATCGCATGATCAATGGTGAAAGAACCCATTATTGACAAATGTGAAATTTTCATCAAAATGGGAATTAGTGAATTACCAGATGGGAAATGGTCCAATCCAACATTATTAGGCGAACTCGTTGCTGAAGTAACCGCAGCAGCAACACCTTCACTAATCTGATCATCACATGTTCGAAATCAAATTCTAGGTTCAAATTTGAGGAAGAAGGAGGTTTGGATGTCTTATTTTTTTTCCAATCTTTACTTTTATTTTGATTAATAATTAGTATTAGAAAAATTACATTTTAGTCTTTTAAAGTAGTATGCAATACTTATGATATGGTAAATTGTGTTATGCGGCATCCAATGATTGGTCTATGTGTCAAAAAAAAATGTCATATAAAATTTTCATTAGAGTTTGTAACGAGAGTAACCAAAATGAATAAACTATATAATGTAGGTACCTAAATTATAAACTTTTTGTTTTAAATGCCTAAAATGAAAATTTTTTATAATTGGGAGTTTACCCTAAAAATTAATAAATTAAATACTTGAAAAATATATAAATATATATATAAAGTAAAATAAGTTTATGTCTGTGTAAAATAATTGTTTCTATTAATTTTAATATTATATTAATTAACTTATTATCAAGGGAAAAGTTAGAAAATTATTTTAAGGGTCGAAATTAAACTATAATTTTTATTATCGTAAAAATGTAATTTTATTAATTTAATAGCCTATATTTTTATAATTTTTAAAAAAGTTAGAAAATTATTTTAAGGGTCGAAATTAAACTATAATTTTTATTATCGTAAAAATGTAATTTTATTAATTTAATAGCCTATATTTTTATAATTTTTAAATGATTAAATTATTTTTAATTTTTTTAAGAGAATCAAAATATAAATTTATCATTATTAATTTAAAATTTTAAAAACTTTAAAAGATTTAAATGAATTTTGTTTTTATTTTAGGGGAGTCGCCCCTAGGCCCTAGCTGGTCCCGGTCAACTATTAAACTAAGGTACAAAATTGGTTGAAAAAGAAAAAACTAAGATATAAAATAATTTTTATTAAGTGTTTGAATTATTACATAATAGTAATTAATTTGGTTACCGACATGTCGACTGATAAGACTGCTTGATTTTGAAATATTCCTCCACATACTTTCTTGATCTTTCTAATCAATTTTCTAGCACATTTTTATGGCTAATAAATAATTTCATTTGCTCAAATAATTAGGGCAAAGCTTAAATAATAAACACGATTAACACAATTTGAACTTAAGTCACATTTGAGACTATAAAGACTATTGATCATTAGGCCATTATATAAGGTTTTGAAATTATATTGAATATATGGGCATTGCATGTAATTGTTGAATTCGAAGCTTAATATTCAATAATGATTGATTCTTCGATGCTATTTAATTTTTTTTATATCTATTTTTTTATATGATACTTAGAATTATTCCTAATTTTTCCTCAATTCATAAATAAGAGGATAATGCGTTTTAATGCACTCGAACTTACGTTCTCCTATATTAGCAACAATACACATGCCACTCAAACTAAGATTTAATTGGATGATACTATTTAACTTTTATATTGACTTTATATATATAAATTTAGATTTTTTTTTCTTTTATACTTTCAGAAATAGGTGGAATATAACTTACTTCATATTTATTTTAACTTTTGATTTTTTTTTCTTCATACAAAATTAATTTTAATTTTAATTTTAATTTTAATTATTCGCAAATAATAAATTTTACTTATTAACTTCTTTTAAAAAAGCCAAAATAATAATAAATGCGGTTACTATTACGTAACCGACATTGGACCAATCAGACGGCTTGGATGCGATTTTGGATCCGGCCCAGAACTCTCTCCATCTCCACCACCAGGTTAGCGACACGTGTACAATCCAGCTGTGCTTTGAAGGTGATTATTACCACCTGATTGTACCATGCCCACACTGATTTTGATGTTAGAGTCTCAAATATTTGGTCTTACTCTCTTTTTACTTCCTCTACTATGCTTAAATTTGAGATTTAATTTTTTTCTTTTAAAGTTGGTACAATTTGGTCACTCTTATTTTATAAGATTGTTAGTTTTTTTTTATCAAACTGATAAAATCATTAGTTTTCTTCTATTAAAGTTATTTTTTTATTTTTATTTTTACTATTATTTGATCATACATCATGGCCACATGGACATCCAATCAATTATTTTTCAATTAAAACAAATTTATATGTCAGCCCAATTATTTAACTGTAGCAATCAACGGGTGTTACTAATTTGAATTTACTAATAACATTATAAAAATTAAGGGACAAAAATACCAAAATCAAAATAGAGAGATTAAATATTTAAATTTCAATATAGTAGAGGGACTATAATCAGAATTAGACTCATATGCTTCTATGAGAAATTCTAATCCACGCTACACTCGAGAAGGTTCCACGTTTTGCTTTCGCGCGTGTTATTGGGTCCCGCTCCAGCTATGTGACAGACGTGGCATGGACCCCGGCTGATCTGGTTGTTTTAACGAGAAGATCATAACGGCACGACCGGCCACCGCCGTATCATCAACGGGTCCCGCCACCGCCGTGTTAATCCGATTGAGCTCACTGAGCTGCCCGAGACTGAAAGTTCTTTTTAATGAAATATTTTTTTAGAAAAATAAATGAAAAAATTTAAATTAAATAAAAATCAGTGTAAGACTTAATTAATTACTAGTAAATAATTGATTGTCACTTATTCCATCAAAATAATCATTACCACTAGTTAACTGCAAATTGACAAGATATTGAATATTCAAAATAATCATCTTTGATGAATAAATTTTTGTTTTTTCATAAGCGTCATGCTATCATGCCAAAGAAAGTGGCCCAAAAGACTTATGCTCTTGGCACCCATTCTCAATTTCTTAAATTTCGCTTAACTCACTCTAAGAGATTGACTAAGAATAAATGTTATAGATGATCTTTGGGCACTATGTTCAACCAAACATCTTTAATAGCCTGACAGTGCCTAACGACATGCAAGATATCTTTTGTATTATGGTGACACACTAGACAAAAAGCATTTTGGCCAATTCCCCTTCACAAGCGTTCAAGGTTAGTAAGCAACCGTTGCCTATAAATACTTTGTACTCTAATTTAATCGATTTTTATCTTTAATTTTCAAAATTTGAAATTTCGACTTTAACCTAAAGAGTAGCACTTAAATTTGTTAGGTTAAATTATGTTCTTAATCTCATATTATACATAAGTTATAGATTTAATCCATATTTTCCAAATTAATAATTTTGATCTTTATATTTTTTAAAATTTGAAGTTTCAATCCTAACTCAAAATGTCAGCAATTTGATCCGTTAATTATAATAACTTGACATTTTTGTATCATATATATATAGCAAGTTGAGACGGAATTAAACATATGATAATACGGTTACAACATGAAATAAGTAGATTTAATTTAATAAACTTGATGGTTATTATTAAAATTATGATTGATATTTTAAATTTTCAAAAATATAAAAATTAAAGATGATCGAACTAAAATATAATGGCTAAATCCATAATTAATGGATTAATAGTATAATTTTACCTAGAAAAAAAGTAAACAAACATATGTGAAGACAAAGATAAGGTTAGTATCGACCGACCAATAAGATATGGAATTTACATCATTCTCTGAATGGAATTTATATCTCTTTCTTTTCTTTTCTTTTCTTTTCTTTTAGGATTTTTTTTATATATTGTGAGGTAAATATCAATTGATTTTATATAAACAAGATAAGAGAAGCATATAACACTTCATTGTTGGGTTTGGGTAATATGATTCTGTACGCAACCGTACATGAAAAGGGGGAAAAAAACAAAAATTACGTTGATGGTGTTTGTCATTATTTATCTGTTACTCGGTAATTCGATTGAGATAGATCTGATTTTTTTTATAGTTTGTTCATATGAGTATGCACGCGAAGGGATCGCACCATCATGTAAGTGAATTTATGTGATAGTAAAATAAATTCATATTTTTTATATATTTATTTTTGGTTAATTATCAAATAAAATACAATTAAATTTAGATTTTTCTTATCAGGAATGAAGTTGGTGTGCTGAATTCAAATTCTTGCAAAATGGGGCTAAATTGAAACAGAAAGCAGAGAGGATGGCTTGATTGAAAGATTGAAGATTCAAAGATGACTGGATAAATATTGAAGGGTTGAAGTTTTTTTTTAAAAGTGACTGGATAAAGATTGAAGGATTTTTTATATTGTTACAACTCTGTAATTAATTTAAATTCTAGTTTAATTTTTTTTAAATTTAGAATTATTTAGTGATAATATATTCAGTTACACTTGGCCTTTTGGCATTAAAATTGTGCTATATATTCAGCCATTTCAATTTTTTTTCTTGTATTTTCAACCTTTTGGTTTAATTTCCTCTCAAGGCCTTTTCCCTTTCTATTTTCCACAATTTCACAAAACCACTTTCAAAGCATGATTTTTTTCATGATTAACTAAATCTTTTTTAACCTTAGCCTGGTTATCACTTTGAAAAAGTGATCATGAGATATAAATTTATACTAAATACTTTGCAATTCAGTATTCGCTATCTCTTCGGTATATGAGATAGCACAAATTCGTCCTTCAAGGTTGATTCGATTTCAATTCAAAAACGCGCGTTTAGTTGGAATCATTTGGCGTAGAGTTGGGAAGTTGAGTCGGCGGTGCTATATTCAAAATCGCGTGAACAAATTGGCATGTTCAATTGGAAAAAAGCTAGTTGGATTCCGTCAAGGGAAACAGTGATCAGATTTAAATGACCCACAGGGTTGAGGCTGTCAATTCAATTTGGGCTTTTTAGATCACAAGGCTGTCGAAGTCTTAAATTACAGGTACGTGCCACGTGGTTGGAAATTTGACAAGAGTCGATTTGCAGGTGATACATGGGTCGACTATGTGACAGCCCAAAATTGACCCTAGTCGGGAAGTGGTTTCGGGACCGCTAAACCGAGTCACCGAAAGGTTTGAATGTGATGTTTATTGTCTAGAATATGTAATCATGAATGTGTGAAAATTTCAAGCTTCGATTTAGTCGATTGCATGTGAATTTAGTCAATAGGGCTTATATGAGAAAATTTTAAAATGTGATAGGTCAATGCATGAGGACCTATTAGTGCATGTGGAAGAAAAAGGGGACTTGCATGTCAAATTCCCCCTCACTAATATGTAGTGGCCGGCCATGCTATGGGTGGAAACATGTCACCAACATGTTGTGTTAGTGATGTATGGTAAGGAAAATAAAATAATAAGCATGATAATTAAATAATGAAAGGAAGGGTGATGAAAAAAAAAAGAATAATGGTCTCATGCATACACCCCATTGCCGTGAGCTAAAGGAAGGAAAAGAAAGGTTTTGTTCATCCTTTTTCAACCTCTTTTGACCGAAAATCCTAAGGAAGAGGATTAGGAGGAAGTTTGGCCATGCATGTAACTAGATTGAGGTATGTTTAATGTTATTCTTTGAGATTCATGTATATTTTAAGTTATAAGTTCAAAATCTACCTAGCCATGGTTCAAACTTTGTTAAATGATGGAGATGACATTCGGCCATGAATGTTACGTTCTTGGTTGGTATTTTGATGTCTTTGGTGATGAGGTAAGGAGATGGTTGACTTTGGGTGTTTAATAAAAGGGTTTGGATGTGAGAGTGTGTGAGAAGTAGAAATGAGGAGTCTTAGCAACTCCATGAAGGTTCGGCCATGGTAGTTTGAGGATTAGAGATTTTATTTCTTGTTAAAAATTTGATGAATCCTAGTGTGTGAAGTGTTTGAACCAACTAAGGATTAATAGATGCATGGGTACAAAGTAGGAAGAATCGGCTACTATGGTTGACACCAATGCCGAATGTAAAGATGTTATAGTAAATAATGTATGTGATTTGAGTTGATAATGTGAAAAAGGATAATTAGATGTATTATAAATGATATAAAGATTTTAGAAATTATTTTGGTTAGGTGTGTGTATGATTAAGTATATTCGGCAATATACTTAAAGTGAGTACTTGATATTATATGGGAGTATGTATATTCGGCCACATGAGTAAATATATATATGATGTTAAATTTGATTATGTATAATGGGCATTAAGATGTGGAACTTAAGAAATGTAGTCATATGTGGAATTACATGATGTTATAGTTGACATTGTACACACATACATCCATTCGGCCATCAACATGAGTAATTAGTGAGGATGGTTGCCGAATATACAAACATACATAAGCATGTGTAATTGAATTATGAATGTTTAACAAGATGGTTAAACTAGTGAATTATTGATTAAGCTCAAGGAGCTAAAGGAGGAGAATCAAGCAAAGGCAAAGAAAAGATCACTGAGTAGCCGAGTTGGAACCGTCTTACCCAACACAAGGTAAGTCATTAAGCATGTAGTTGGTATTATTTCAAATGGTCATAATGTTTATGTATTGATGCTGAATGGAATGAATAAATATACATATATATATATGCATGTACGTATGTGATGATGAAATTGTTGAATGAAAAGAAAAGACGTAAGATGTACTGAGTTGTTGATCTCGGCACTAAACGTGCGGGTATAACCATTTATGACCATGAGATTGGCGCTAAGTGCGCGGGATTAAATTGTACAGCACTAAGTGTGCGATTTGACTATGTTGCACTAAGTGTGCGAAATGAATATGATGCACTAAGTGTGCGAATTGACCATGCGGCACTAAGTGTGCGAGTTTGACTATGTAGCACTAAGTGTGCGATTTGATTACGTAGCACTAAGTGTGCGAGTTGATTATATAGCACTGAGTGTGCGGACTCAATATACATTCGTGAATCATTATGGACACTATGTGTGCGACACTATTGAGTCGATCGCGGACAGCGGATTGGGTAAGTGTCTTGAGTACATGGCTAATAGGTGCTATGCTTATACTTGGTGTTGAGCTCGGTAAGTTTGAACCTATGTGACAAATATACTTGAAGTCACGTACATAAAATTTATCGTAGGATGGGTGAAAGGCCGTTTAGTCGTTTGATTGTAACGAAAATAAATTGATTTATGAAAATGCTTCAATGTCCTATTGATGAGTATATGGAATGTGAATGCATGAATTGATATGAAACTGAATCGATAGGTGGGAGGAACTATGGTATGGTTCGGTATGGATGGAGTAAATTGTCTCGTTCCATTTTGTTTCCTCTTGTGATAATGTTATTGACGGATGGTAGTGCATTGCTTATGACTTACTGAGTTATAAACTCACTCGGTGTTTCCTTGTCACCCATTATAGGTTGCTTGGACTCATCTATTTTTGCGGGGTCAGGTCGTCATCGAAGTCATCACACCGGATAGCAAGTTTTGGTACTTTCTTCTTAGTTGGCTTAGAAGAACATTTTGGCATGTATAAGCTATTACGTTGTGTTTGAACTTTGGCATGTAAACTTTAAGCCATGCGAAAATGGCACGAATGTTCGATTGAGTTGGATCAAGGGTAGGCATGAAATGGACCTAGTTACTTTCGTAACAGATGCTGGCAGCAGCAGTGTCATGAGATTGAAAAATCACTAAAAATAGTAGGAGTGGAATTAGTTGATGAATAAATTATGTAATCGAATCTCGATGAGTCTGTTTTCATGAGGAAGTAACGAAAAGATCATATGGGCAGTATATTAAGAGATAATCAGATTTTTGTGGGACAGGGCCAGAACGGTTTCTGGATTCCCTGCTCCGACTTTGGAAATTCATTATAAATTAACCAGAGATAATTAGGGGTCGTACCATATATGTACAGATTCCTCTCTGAGTCTAGTTTTCATAGAAACAAACGGCATCAGTATTGAAGCCCCGTTCAGGGAGATATCCAAGTCGTAATGGGCAAAGGTCAGTGTAGTCGACCCCTGCAACATGGGAGACTTTGACTAATAAATTGTACTAATTGGCCCGACCAAAAATTCTAGAAAAAAATACATAGATGGGCACATGAGTCTAGTTTCTGGAAAAAATCACGAAACTGATTTTCGAGTTACGAAACTCAAGATATGATTTTTAAAACGACTAGTACACAGATTGGGCAGTGTCTGGAAAATAAATTTTATAAGGGGTTAAAGTCAGTTAACACCTCGTGTTCGACTCCGGTGTCGGTTTCGGGTTCGGGGTGTTACAGACTACGAGAGGAAGAGTTGGCGATTTGAGGGATCCTCGATTGCTATAACCAGCTTATCGATTGGAAGGGAAAATCTATTTCAAGGATCCATTGAAAATTGGAATACACCGAGGCTAAAGCTAAGCTTAAAAAATATTTTATTTATCCATTTATTTTATTTTCTTAAATTTATTTTTGCATTTTCGAATCTATTTTTATTTTATTTTATTTTTTTGTATTTCCTTATTTTATTATCTTAATCAATTTAAAACCCCCATTTTTATTTTTTAGCATTGCAACACACTGGTCGTGGGCACGTCTATTACCGTGACAACGATTCTGGTCACAAGAAAAAGTGAAATTAGACAACTAGTCCCTGTGGATTCAACCCTACTACTCTATATTTCAATTTACTGTTATTTTGTCGTAGGAATTTATATTTGGTGATTTCGATATCTACTAGATTTTGGCATCGTTGCCGGAGATTGGAGAAAATTTTTAATTTTTATTTCTTTTCTTTATGACCAAGTCAGAATCGGAGGCTCTAGCATTTGAATCGGAGACAGAAAAGTTGGCTCGAACATTTCGAAGAGAAGCTATTCGACGCGGTAAACAACCACAACCTGACTTTGAAGAAAGATCTTACACCGAAGATATTTACTCATCCAAAGATTTAGACAACATGGCAAATCAAACTATACGCTAACTTGCAGCTGCACCAAATGAACAACAGCCGCTATGCATAACTTATCCGGCGGACGAAACACCGTTCGAATTAAAGTTGGGATTGATACATTTATTTGCCTACTTTTCACGGTTTGAAAAATGAGAATCTTCATAGTCATCTGAATGAATTCCACATGGTTTGTCTGAGCATGAAACTAGAAGGAGTAACTGAGGATCAAATAAAACTACGAGCATTTCATTTTTCATTAGTTGACTCTGCTAGAGAATGACTGTTTTATTTACCTCCGAGATCTGTTAATACTTGGACTTTCTTAATAGGTTTTTTTGAGCAACTCAAGCAGCCGAATTAAGGAGAAGTATAGCAAGAATTCAACAAAAGGAAGTAGAATCACTCTATGAATATTGGGAGCGATACAAGAAGTTGTACGCAAGTTGCCCACAACATGGCCTATCTGAACAATCACTCTTACAGTATTTTTACGAAGGGTTACTCCCAATGGAAATGAAGATGATTAATGCAGCCAGTGAAGGGGCTCTTGTAAGCATGACTTCTCAAAGAGCTAGAGAATTAATTTCGATCATGGCTGTAAATTTTTAACAGTATCGACCATCTATGGAACCTACGAGAAGGGTTCATGAGCTAAGTACTCATTCCATAGTAAATAAAATTGATGAACTTATTAATGTGGTTAAAAGTATACTTGTAAGAAAATCGAACCCAACTCGGTTATGCGGTATTTATGCTCAGCCTGATCATCCAACCGACTCGTGCTCGATTTTACTTGAGGACACAACTATATAAGTAAACATCGTTGGGAACTTCCCAGGGCCACCTCAAAGGCGTTATGATCCATATTCAAGCACGTACAATGCAGGGTGGAGGGATCACCCAGACCTGAGCTATGGGTCGAACCCTCAATACAATCAACCATATCAACCAAGACCACCTTCGCCTCAACAGTATCAACCTCCAAAGTCATCTCTTGAAACCATAGTAGAGAGGTTAGCCGTTAGTACCAAAGAGTACCAACAAAAGACTGAAGCACATTTCCAAGAACTAGATCAGCAAATAAGCTAGCAGTTACAGTTAGTCGTTTTGAGAACCAAGGAAAATTGCCATCTCAAACCTAGCCAAACCCACGTCAAAATACAAGTACTGTAATCGTAAAAGATGGAACAGAGTCATAACTAGTGCCTGGCACGAGTCGTGACCATGACATTGAACAGGAAGCAGAACCAGCAGCTTCTACTAAACCGGCACCTCAAAAACCATTTGTTGTACCTCCCTCATACCCTGGAAGGCTCTCCCAAATTAAAAAGGAATAAGAGGAAAAGTAAATCCTTAAGACATTATGAAAGGTATAAATTAATATTCCTTTACTTGATGCAATTAAACAGGTTCCATGCTATGCAAAATTTTTGAAAGAACTATGTACCGGCAAAAAGAAGCTCCAAGGAAATGAATGGATGAATATGGGAGAAAATGTTTCAGCAGTGCTACAAAGGAAAATCTCACCTATGTGTAAGGACCAATGTATGTTTTCTATATCCTGCAAAATAGATAATATTAGCATAAAGAAAGCCATGTGTAATTTAAGAGCATCTATTAATGTAATGCCTTTATCTATTTTTAAATTGCTAAACACAGGTTCTTTGAAAGAAACAGGGGTAATTATTCAATTGGCAGACAGGTCCTGCGTATGTCCAGAAGGGGTGTTGGAAGATGTGCTCGTAAAGATAAATTAATTAATTTTTTCTGTAGACTTTTACATTATCGATATGGAAGACGACCACTCAAAAAATACTTTCGATATTCTATTCGGGAGGCTATTCCTAAGTACCGCACGTACAAAGAATGATGTTCGCAGTGGAACCCTCACTAAGGAATTCGACGGTGATATGGTGAAATTTAATAGTTATGAGGCGATGGGCCAATCTAATACAATGTCAAATATTTCTAGTGTTGATATTATTGAACCACTAACGAATTTTCATTTTGAGTATGATGAAAAGGATGAGTTACAAGCTGTGCTTTATAGGAATTTAGACCTCAATACAATGGATAAACTGGAGGAATTAATGACATTCAAAGAGCTAATTCGTGAAACTGTCATTTTTGTGGAGGCACTATAGTTTCCCAAAGGTCAAGGTTAAAAATTTGAATTGTCTCCTTTTCAAACTAAACTTTTGCCTTCCATTTCGCTGGCCTCGGAATTAAAACTCAAACTGTTACTGGAACATTTAAATATTCAAATAGATGAAAAGGAAACCCTAAGCAAAGAAGCTCGAATATGTTTCAATCCACCGATGATGAAGGTTAAAGAGCAAAGGTTGAAATGTTTCTATGAGAACTTTCAAGTGCGCGTAATGGAAGAGTTAATTATCAAGGAACCAAACAAATATTCCTCAAGTCGTCGAGCTAATGACGTTAAACAAAATCATTTTATGGGAGGCAACCCAGATTTATCTTTATTTATTTAATTTGATTTTGAATTCTAGTTTAATTTTAGAATTAAATAAAATATTTTTAATACATTTTCTCGCGTTATATTTCAAGTACACGAACCGCTCGAAGCAATAAAGTCTTTAGACGAAGACACGATCCGACAACTAGAGAACAAGATGAGCAACCACCTTCTACTTTAGATAAACAACTTTATCGCATTGAAGCTCGCCTCGAAACAATGAAAGCCAACATCTCAAGCATCCTTAACATGCTACAACGTGATCCCTCCCACCGTCCTCTAATCCATTGAATATACACAGGGAGTACACTTGAGCATTCTATTCATTATTGTTTTAAAATTGCATATTAAGGGCAATGTGGGCTAAGTAAGGGGAATTTTGGATCATGCCATACTTCCTTTTTTGCATGTGTTTTGCTAAGAATAATTTTTTTAATTCATTTCGGAAATTAACCTCTAGTTCTTATGTTTAGTTTACTTAAATAAGTGGGTGAATCATGAATAACTATTGCTAGCTTGATCAATGAATATTTTGTAGAATTGAAAATGTGATGCCTTAATCAATATTTCATGAAAATTGTTGGTTTTGTTAAACTTGCCTAATAAATGTACTTGGTTAAAAAAAATAAGTTTGCTAATAGCTTGGTTAAGAGTGAAGATTCGGAAATGTGACCAAGTTGAGTAACCGGGATTAGGTGCTTGGGTTGTCATCTCATTTCGCATCAAAAGGTTTGATTATGTCTCGAATTCATTATAAATAAATAAAGAAAACGTGTCGAGTTGAGTAACCGGGGTGAGGTGCTTGATTGTCATCTCACTTTGCGTCAAAAGACTTGACTACGTTTGAAAAAAAACAAAAAAAAATATAAATATAAATAAAAATATATATTGGGTATGACCGTTTCGCATGTTTGATTAAGCCCAAATTTAGTGAAATAGTTGAGTTTGATATACTGTTTGAGATTTTATAAAATGCTTATTGATTTAGTTTAGCAATTGTTTATTTTTTATTCACCTAATTGTTTGATGTATGCTTGACTAGGAAAAGGGGTTTTGATTTTGAAAGGGATTGACAAATTAGTTTTAGTGGATATCATGCTTGAGGACAAGCATCGACTAAGTAGGACGAATTTGATAACAAGTTTAATTCATATTTTTTATATATTTATTTTTTTGCTAATTATCAAATAAAATGCTATTAAATTTGGATTTTTCTTATCATGAATGAATTTGGTGTGCTAAATTCAAACTCTTACAAAATGGGGCTAAATTGGAACAAAAAGCAAAGAGGATGGCTTGATTGAAAGATTGAAGATTCAAAGATGACTGGATAAATATGAAGGGTTGAAGATTTTTTTTAAAGTGGCTGGATAAAGATTGAAGGATGTTTTATATTTGTTACAACTCTGAAATTAGTTTAAATTCTAGTTTAAATTTGATTTTTAAATGTAGAATTATTTAGTGATAATATTTAGAAAAAATCTAGCTAAATTTTAGCACTAAAAGTGTGTATAAATACCTAGTGGCTACAACCAATTGAATACACTTGGCCTTTGGCATTTAATAAATTCTTATTTTTTCCTTACCTGCGATATATTCAGCCATTTCAATTTTTTCTTTTATTTTTAACCTTTTGGTTTAATTGCCTTTCAAGGGCTTTTCCCTTCTCACTTTCTACAATTCCACAAAACCACTTTCAAAGCATGACTTTTTACATGATTAACTAAATCCTTTTTAACCTTAGCCCGGTTATCACTTCGACAAAATAACTGTGAGATATAAACTCACACTAAATACTTTGCAATTCATTATTCGCTATCTCTCCGGTATATGGGATAGTACAAATTCGTCCATCAAAGTTGATTTGATTTTAATTCAAAAAGCGCACGTAGGGTTGGAATCATTTGGCGTAGAGTTGGGAAGTTGAGTCGGCGGTGCTATATTCAAAATCGCGTGAACAAATTGGCATGTTCAATTGGAAAAAAGCTAGTTGGATTCCGTCAAGGGAGACAGTGATCAGATTTAAACGACCCACAGGGTTGAGACTGTTAATACGATTTGGGCTTTTTAGATCGCAAGGCTGTCGAAGTCTTAAATTACAGGTACGTGCCACGTGGTTGGAAATTTGACAAGAGTCGATTTGCAGGTGATACATGGATCGACTATGAGAGGAAGAGTTGGCGGTTTGAGGGATCCTTGATTGCTATAACCAGCTTATCGATTGGAAGGGAAAATCTATTTCAAGGATCCATTGAAGATTGGAATACAAGGCTAAGCTTAAAAAATATTTCATTTATCCATTTATTTTATTTTCTTAAATTTATTTTTGCATTTTCGAATCTATTTTTATTTTATTTTATTTTGTATTTCCTTATTTTATTATCTTAATCAATTTAAAACCCCCATTTTTATTTTTTAGCATTGCAACGTACTAGTCGTGGGCACGTCTATTACCGCGACAGCGATTTTGGTCACGAGAAAAGGTGAAATTAGACAATCAGTCCTTTTGGATTCGACCCTACTACTCTATATTTCAATTTACTGTTATTTTGTCATAGGAATTTATATTTGGTGGTTTCGACACCCATCACCATGCTTAGTGAATACATGTTAATTTTAGAATACAGTACATGTTGACATGAACGAAGACCTATCTAAGACGTCACATCTAGGATTTTTATCATATAAATAGAAAAATAGTGTATTTGAGAGACAAATACACAAAAACACTCAACAAGTTCAAGATTTTTAAGCAAAATTTTGAGTTTGGGTCTTGTTAGTACAAAGAATAGTATTAAAAAAATTATGTTTGGAAATGAGATTCGATCCAACTTAATCTAGGACTTAATTAGAATTCTCATGATTATTAAACATCAAAAGATTTCAAAATAAAAAAAATTAATATAATTTTTTATTAATTTTTAATCCTTGAATTTAAAAATTGTAAAAGTACAATAATATAATACTCTGATATTATATTATTTGTTCGACAGAATTCCGCTAATATTAAAACCCTAAAAAAGAAATCAACCTTAAATCTTTTAAAAAAAATGAGATGGAAATATTCATGATTAAATAAAATGCTCTAATATTTTTATATTTTTAATTGAACTAACGAGTTCAGTGTTATCGGCATCTGAAGGAATATTCAAAAATAATATTTCTTAAAGTAAAAGCAAAAAGAGAAAAAAGAAAGATATAATCGGCACAGCTAATGAAAATATTTATTTAGTAGCCATGTATTTTGAAGTTTTTTTTTTCTTTTTCTAAATTTAAAAATCAAATTTTGTTGATGTGCTTCAAGTTTGTCGAAAGTTATACGGATTTAAATTATATTTTATCTCATAAATAACTTAAAACTTATATATTATGAGGTTAAGTCCAATCATGTAAAAAAATTTTAGTTTTTTCTATTTTACTTTACTTAAATACTTTGTAAATTTATTAATGACTGTAAAATTTTAATTGAGAAAGATCCTAAACTTATTGGGATCCAATCCTCTTATAATTTGTTAAAAATAAAACTTTATTAATGTATGGTACTCATCCTAATATGTTAAAATACTATACAAAGCATTTAAGGTAGGCTTAGATTATTCAAATTCTAATTTGTTGGTGTTGAGATTAAATAAGTCAAAGATGATTACGGTGTCAAGCGATTCATCTTGCTTAAGGTAAGATGGAAAATCGTTGGTTTTGGTGATCAAGTTATAGCGGTGATGAAGTTGGGTGGAGGAGAAAAGATCAAAGAGAAAGAGCCCTTTTTCGATCAAGACTAAAGGTTTATATACCTTTAATTCTGATCCCGATATGTCACGTGTCTTCTTCTCATAGGTAAATTAAAGATGCTGTCAAACACTTTAAATACAACATGATAATTGAAATTAAAAAATGGTGGTTAATGAGCGGAGCCCATACTTACTTGATAGAAAATTAATTGGTACCATCTTCTGAATTTATTTGGTCAGAGGTGTTGACTTTTTTTCGTAGGCAATTTGTATGGTTGAATACTTGTATATGGTTGTAGTAAAATTTTAGAGCAGAGCTTAAAATTTTTTCTCATTAAGTCTCAATCAAAGTTCTTTTTTCCAAATAATAATACATTAATCTAGATACTCAGTTCAACACAGTAAAATAAAAAAACAAAAGTTATGGTCGTATATATTTATATTTATATTTAAAAGGTAAATCTTAAAATTACACATAAAAGAAATTTTATATTAATGATTGAGATGAAAAATACAAAATTATAAAATTTCGTGTCTGCCCCTTTAATATTGAATACTAAGTTGATGTAATTATACATATAAATTTTTTATTTTAATTTAAATATATGTTGTTGTTTTTATTCTTGTTAAATATAAATTTTGCATACGCAATATAAAAATGGGAAAATAATATTACATGAAAAGCAATAATTTTTTTTTCATACGTGAAAAGCAATGATAATGATTTTTTGAATATTGAAATAAAATTAAAATTTTACGTATATTAGAAATTTATTAAATCAAATGAATTGGAATGTGATAATACATTTCTGGTCAAGTTGTTTTTAGCTAAATGACATACCGATAATGGATTAGTGGAGTTATGCTTAGTCCATCAGCTTTTAAGTAAGAATTGGAAAATAAAGATTCAATACATTCCGAGATCTTTGAATAAAGTGACTAATTATATGGCAAAAAGTACTTCTACAATTTTTTAAGGAGTTATCATCTTATATAGTTAATTTATTGTTGGCTGATTGTAACGCTTTTATATAGATTTAATTTAAAGATTTGATATAATTATTTTGTGCTGTCTTTTTCAACCAAAAAAATTTAACGATTATATCGTAAATTTAAATATTCATTATATATATATATATATAGAAGAAGAATTGATATGATAAATAATTAACGTTACTTACATGTTAGTGTTCATTATATGCATTTGTGTACCTATATATGGTCATGCACATGTACACAGTAAGCTACGCTAAACGACATTATTAATTTTATGACCACTTCGTTTTCAGCCAATCTACATTAAACCATCTCGTAAGTTCAGTCCGTATGAATAACCCTAAATAACAATTTAATAATTAGAATTTAATCGGAGATATTAGTGTAAGAATAATTTATTTTCATATTAAAGGTCATTTAAGTTAAAACCCAAATCAATTACTATAAAATTAATGCTTAAAACTGATGTCTAATTATAAATTTCTTTGTTTTTTTTTTACTTCATGAAAGTAAAGAAGTTAATTTATTTTATTTTGTTTTAATTTATCATAATTTGAATTTTTATACATTATGAAAACCGAAAAAGTAATTTAATTGTTAAATCATTAATCTAAAAATCAACAATTCAACAATTTATATACATAAAATTAACAAAATCAATTGTTCAATCATTTATATACGACAAATTAATAAGAATCAACCGTTTAAGTTCATCCATCAACTATTAACTTCTCGGATTTTGTAAGGTGCAAAGATTGAATTCTAATAAATTAAAGTAGTAGGACTAACTTTTAAATTCTTGTAAAGTTAAAGGATGAAATTCAGAATTAAATTGAAGCACCAGTAAAGAGTTGGTAAAGCCTTGAAATGCATGAATGTTAAATAAAAATAATAATAATAATTCAATCAACTCATAAACGACTATTGACTTTCTTCAATAAGAAGTAATTCAAAAATAAATTAGCTCTACAAAATCTTCCCCAAGATTTGCTAGTCAACCTCAGCCTCTCCTTCAGTTCTTTACGTGATTCGTTTTTTTTTTAATTTATATTTGATATATTTTTTGTATAAAAAATTTATATGATCAGTAAATTACTGATATTATCTTGCAAATAAAAATAAAAATTTTAAAGTGACAAAAAGATAAATTCCATTCTCTATAAATTCCATTCTCTGTGAATCAAAACAGACTCTACAAATGAAATACAAAGAACTGTTAAGCAGTGCTCAAGAAAACCAGTCAAAGTAACAGCAAATGCTTCATTAAAAAATTTAATAAAAAGCAATAAATTATGGATTTGTAATGCACTAATTTTGTATAATCATAATAACCTATCTATGAATCACAAGATGCCACGTATTAAAAAATATATAATAATTATATTTATTTTCAAATTATTTTTAAAAGTATTAATTAATTTATTGATGGGTGTTATAATATAATTCATTGACCGTTTATGAACTTATACAACATCCGTTTGTGTAGTTTTAACAAATATGCCAACTCTATATAAACCCCCAAACCCCCTCACCTTCTCAACCTCAAAACCAAAAGCATTGTGCACCATTTTCACTAAGCCTTCAATTTTTATTTTCCTATAACCTATTTCTAGCTGCAACATCAAATTCTCATTGGCTAAAGAGAGAAATTAAGGATAAGACAAGGGGAGAGAAATAGAGAGGGGGGGGGGAGAGACTACATTATTTCTTTTTTTGCAATGGAAACTATTGTTTTTATTATACTATACGTGATTCTCTTTCTCTCAACTCTTCTTTCATATCCATTTCTTAGGAAGCAAAAAAGAGGGTTTCCAATAGAAAGGTATAAGCTTCCACCAGGTTCAATGGGTTGGCCATATATTGGAGAAACTCTTCAACTTTACTCTCAAGACCCAAATATCTTCTTTCTTACAAAACAGAAAAGGTTATTGCTGTTTCTTACCTGGCTTTCTTCTTGTTATTGTTGCTGTTCAATTTCCCTTTGTCTAGTATTCTGAACTTGGATGGTGCTGCCATTGTTTGTTTCCTTTGTGATGTTCAGATATGGAGAAATATTCAAAACGCAAATACTCGGTTGTCCTTGTGCCATGTTGGCTAGCCCTGAAGCCGCGAGGTTCGTGCTGGTGACTCATGCTCACTTGTTCAAACCAACTTACCCCAAAAGCAAGGAGATGATGATTGGCCCTTGGGCGCTCTTCTTTCACCAGGGTGAATACCACACTCGGCTAAGGAAGTTGGTTCAATACTCACTAGCACCTGATACCATCAGGAAGCTAATTCCTGGTATTGAACACATAGCTCTCTCTGCCTTGGACTCATGGGCTGCCTCTGGACAAGTTATAAACACCTTTTATGAGATGAAGAAGGTATATAAATATATGCACATGTATGTGTTTAAAAGACAAGATTTGATTAGACCACATCTTTAAACATGTTTCTAATGTGTTTAAAGGGTTTTCTTTCTCTCCTTTGACTTACCTAAATTACTTAATGGAGGACTTGTCTGGTTTTGTTGTCCTGTAGTACTCTTCACTTTTCCTACATTGGAATCCCTTTAGAATTTTGTTTTTCTTTTTATTGAAGCTGGCTTTTTGACATGTTTCAATGTCATGTGAATTCCCCTTAGGTGTTGGATCATGATTTTCTAACATGTGGATTTCCTTGACTCTCTACAGTTCTCTTTCGACGTCGGCATTCTTTCCATATTTGGTCACTTAGATGGAGGCTACAAAGAGAAGTTGGAGGAGAACTACAGGATAGTGGATAAAGGTTACAACTCTTTTCCTACAAAAATTCCTGGGAGTGCACATCACAAAGCACTCCAGGTAAGAACATTTCATTTCTCCTTATCATAGAAACATATGTTCATGTATGTATGTATGTATGTATGCATATGATCACATGGATGCAATCTGATTTATTAATTTTTTTGTTTTTTTCCCCTTATTCAAAAGGCAAGGAAAAGGCTGAATCAGATTCTAAGTGAAATAATTCGTGAGAGAAAGGAGAAAAGGCTGGTAGAAAAAGATCTTTTGGGCCATCTGTTGAACGTCAAAGATGAAAAGGGGGAAACTTTGACTGAAGATCAAATTGCTGATAACATCATTGGAATACTTTTTGCTGCACAGGACACCACAGCCAGTTTTATAACATGGATTCTCAAATTCCTCCATGACGACCCCAAGCTTCTAGAAGCAGTTAAGGTAAATCATTCTAGCATGACACTTAAAGACTACTTAACAAATTTATCATCCGAGAATTGATTTTTTTTCTCACTTCATGGTTCTCAAAATCATTGCAGGCAGAGCAAAAGGCGATGTATGAGTCGAACAATGGAGGGAAGGAGCATCTAACATGGGCACAGACAAGGAAAATGACTCTTACATATAGGGTATGAACTGTGTTTCAAAGTCATATATGTTTGTTTCAAGAAAAGAAAAATTTTCAAGAAACCTCTAATCTTTTGAGAAATTTCAGGTTTTACTAGAGGGCTTGAGGATGGCAAGCATCATATCTTTCACATTCAGGGAAGCAGTAGTTGATGTGGAGTATAAGGGTAAATAAATTAAAGGCTTAACTGGAATATTCTTTTATATTTATTTGGTTTAAAGGGGTTTTAATTAATTGCTGTTGTTTCAACTTTTAAATGTACAGGATACCTAATACCCAAGGGTTGGAAAGTGATGCCATTGTTCAGGAATATTCATCATAATCCAGAATTCTTTTCTGATCCTCATGATTTTGATCCATCTAGATTTGAGGTAGTTACTGTTTTGTTTACGAAGATTATAGCAATTTTCTATTGGTTTCACTACACTTACAAATAGACATATGTACACATACAAGCAGTACAATCGGAACTTAATATTTTTGCTTTTCTGGAAATGGACTTAAGCAGGTAGCTCCAAAACCAAATACCTTCATGCCGTTTGGCAACGGCGTTCATGCTTGTCCAGGCAACGAGCTAGCCAAGCTGGAGGCTCTCATTTTGATCCATCATCTAGTAACAAAATTCAGGTATATTGCACTATGAATTCTAGTGTTACAAAATATGGGAGAAGGATTGTTGCAGAAATTCACTTAATTTATTTTTTTTAAAGAATAAAGAAATAAATTCAACTAATAGCTAGATTTGTGAAGATATATTGAATTTGGATATATGCAAAAATGAAGTAGATGAAGATAACATATTTGAATATCCGAAATACAAAAATTAAAGCAATAAAATAATAGATATTCAAACCCACTGTAAATAGTAAATTTAATAATCTATCTGAATTCACAAAAGAACAGACCAGATAATATGGACATCTATTTCGTTTAGTATCCATTGCCATTTCTAACCTAATCAAGAAGTTTATGTTTAGTTGCAAAAGATTTTGTAGTGCTAAAAGAATTAAGAATTAAGACTAGTCCCTTTCTAATTGCGAGTGTGGTGATCTTTTACTTGCAGGTGGGAGGTGGTGGGTTCTGAAAGTGGGATCCAATATGGCCCATTCCCAGTCCCTCAACAAGGACTCCCTGCCAGATTTTGGAAACAATCCAGCTGTCCTTCTTAAAATATGTGCCCTTAAGTTATAAATTTGGGAAAGAAGCCCATCCATCAATGCAGCAACCACAACTTTCCTGCTCCCTAACAAAACCCTGCTATTTTTCATCTGGGGTTTCTACAATCATATCATATTTCACCTGGATTTGTACTATAATTATTAACTTCTTGTTATTTTTGCAGCTAGTAACTGTTAACTTTTCTTTAAAATATGTATGTATATTATCAATTATAATAAAAATATATTAATGGGGAAAATTTTCCCCAATATAAGCACTTCCTTGTTTTTTTATTAAATATTTAATCAACTCATAGCCATTTTTATCCAATTAATTCATTTGAAGAAAGTTTCAATTAAGTTGCAGATTTAATTCTTACTTTTAATTTGATTTAACTGGTCCTATTATTACTAATGTTATATCTCAGTACAATTAATTAACACTTTTAGAAATTTTCATTAATGTTTTGATGTATAAATTTCTTTTGAAGGAATCCTGAATTTTTTTAAAATGAAAAATTAGTAAATAATGATGATTTTGATAATCATAATTTTACCTTTTCTTCTAGAAAAAACATCACATTAACTAATTAAACTTTTTATTGTTATTAGTTATTTAGAATAAGGTATAACATGGAGAATCAAATTGTATCATTTTAAACTTACCTTCAACAATATTTGATAATGTTTTAAAAATCAGGTCGATGGTCAAATTTATTAGACTATTGATTTTCATTGCAATCAATTCGACTATCGGCTCAATAATAATTAAACAAACAATTTAAAATTCATAAAAATATTTTAAAATTTTATAAACAAGTTCAATCATCAAATTTTGTCTTATTTTCAATTTTTTACTAGTTTTAAATGATTCACTCAAAAATCAATTCAATCCCTCTATTCAAACTAATATTGATGAATTCTTAATCTAATCGATCCAATTAACCAAACCATCTTGTTCTACCACTGTTGTTTGCCTCTTTATACAAGTTTTAACTAGTAATACATAGGGAAATTAACAGGACATATGGGAAGTTTTCAATGTACCACCATCAACTGAATATGGGACATGTGTAACATGTGCATACTGATGATTTCACGTGGCAATCTGCAGAAGTGGGCATACTAAAGCCCACGTGTCTATTCATGGTCGTGTGAGAAATCAGAGGTGCCCTTGGCTGAAGGGCACATACTATCCTCATATCGGTGACTAGTGCGGAAGGTAGAGCCCCATATAGAACAAAGTACGTTACAACCAGGCTTGTAATGGTATGCAAATAAGCTTACCTATATATGACTTTCAACTTTGAAGCCCCGGTGACTTTGGCGGTGGCCCCAATGCCTGATTAGGCCCGAATCTGCTTACGAATGAGGGCAGTCTTACTGGAATGACCTAAGAAACAAAAGCAATGCAGTAAGCACCGATACAAAATATTAGTCCCCTCAGTTCCAACTAGCTTTCCCTTCAATCGATGTTAGTTGCTTATGAAAACACGATTCTATGATTTTTTTTTTCAAAATTCAAATCAGTAAATGATACCCTATAGGAACGTCAGTACGATGGAAGGAATGCTCGAATACAATTTGCAAACGACTAGAGAAACCGTGAAAGATCAGAAAATTTTGACGCTTTGGTAAGGAAAAACATATCAAATTTCTCCAAGGTTGTAGAGATCACGAACAGACAAAAGTAAAAATGCAAACTGCAATGTTCAAAAACAAATTATAAACCTTGAAATTTGAGGTAAAACCATCTGAAACAATAAGACTTCTTCTGGAAAAATGAAAAAGCAGAGTCAAAAGGCAAAGTAACAGTACCAAAAACAATGTCAAGCTTTTCGTCGTGGTCATTAGAGATCAATTCTCTTAAAGATAAACCTACATTATATAACATAGACCTTTTATTTTCCAGTAAGGTATCTGTGCCGGCTACCTATATTAAAGGCACATATGGACATGAGTATGCTGTATAAGATATGATACTCCAAACATATGGTAATTTTGTTATACTCATGTCAAAGATTTACCTATATCTGACACTCATCAAGTCCGGATAACATAGGTTCAATCAATTATCTCCAAGGACAAAGCACATTGCATAACAGTGCAAGTTCAGAACAAACAGTTGAGGGACCACATGAAAGTAGGACGGTATCACACATGTTATACACCTGTGCGGCAAGTATAATTTTAATCAACAACTTAAAGTACTTTCTACCTAGTTGAGATGAACCAAAAAGAATACCAGTAAAAGATCATACATACATACATACATATCTGAAAAAGTAACAGGTTATTATATAATCTTACTTCAACCATCTTCTCATTATATCCAATATAATGTAACCATCTTCATCCCTTAAACAGGGCCATCTTATAAAAAACATGATAAGTAACACAACTATCAGTTGCCAGTCACCAAATCATAACAACACCATGCCATGATCTGTTACAGTGGATCCTATTAAAATCATTAGTCAATCATACTGCTACAGGTGTACATTTATTCACATGGAACCATCAAAATCATGACCATAAGTTTGGATTAAAACATTTCCATCCTCATAATCATTCACAAACACGTGTGCCACCTGCTGCTCGATCACATACTGACACTATGTTTAGATAGACTGCTTATCACAACAGAAATACTGACTATGGATAAATTTTCAAGACCAACATGATTACAAAATGGGAGGGTAAAACTCAAGATGCTGATTAACTTTTTATTTATCTTCACAGCCATGAGCATGGTATCACTTCTGAATCCAGGAAAATAACTGCCTGCATATTTCACCAGAAACTGTAATAATGTGTATGATATCCACAGAAATGTTGTATTGATTGCTAATAACACGGCATTATGAAAGCCCCAACTCCTATTTAGAGTAATCACAGAAATAAATGGCGAGAAAGTTCATTATAAGAATGATACTGACAGTTTGAGAATTCTCAATCGATCTACTCCTATAGCCAGTATAACCATACTTTTCAACTGGCTTCATCCCCTTTGAACAAAAAAAAAAAAACATACAGTTAAGTTTTAGTAATTTAAATATTGCAAGTTTTATCATAATCCATTGCAACTATAGCCACACTTATCAACCAACATCATCCCATTGTTAAGGGATAATCCCATTAGGTTTGATAATTTTAGTATATCACGTCATTGTTGAAAAATTATTATAACAAAAAATTTCTTGCTCAAAAACAGAAAATGACCTTTCAAACTATCCGAATTAAATTGCTAATCTACATTAATGTGAATGAACCTTTGAGCACCAACAGACGAATTTGGAAATATATCTGAGAAACAAAATTATCCATCAATATTACCAGGTTTGCCTTTTCCCTTTACTTACTCAAATACCCCAAGTAGCCTTCTATCCTGTCCATTTCAGACCTACCCAGCTTTCCTAAACATCATGACAGCATCAACAACTTTCAATGTTGTACCAATCTAATGTCGGCATATACGTTTAGATATTGCATTCATATAACAAAAGTGCATGTCTTTGTATCCACGCAAAGGGAGACTTCAAATCAGGACCCTAATTATGTTAAGAGCATGGAAAAAAAGGAATAATCAGTCTTGCGTTATGAATTCCTATTTATATAACTATCACAAACCTCAAGATTAATCACCATAGTCTATTATTTTCATCTGTTGGACACATTTTGCTGTAATCTGGTTTTCCAGACTTGGTACGGTAATGAAATACCTTTCAATTTTTGATACAATCAAAAGCTTTTGGTTGAATGAAAATGATAAACCAGAATATCTAGATCTTATAAGGCTATTTATACAACTGTAGAAATTCAAACATGTTAAAATATATATATATCATACTTGTGACCTTTTATAATTATTCGAATAACTCAAATGAATATGAAAAGTTGATTTTAGATAGGCCAAATATTCCAATGACAAACGGCAGTGCTTGCTCATGTCTTAGAAAAGCTATAGATCGGAAAACTTGTACCAAAAGACAAACTCTTTGAAGGAAACGTGGGTAATAAGACAAGTTCCTTCACACTAGAACAATCAAATAATTCATCAGTAAAAGTACTGTATAAAGTAAATACAGTCTGGTATGAATCATTACAACGTGTAAATTAAATCAATTAAATGTTGTTGGCAATGAAAAATGCAAGAAATATTGATAAAGCATGTAAAGTGAGAAGCGCAAACATTTATAGAAACAGATGAACATGCAAGTGACGCTCTCCTTGATTCGTATTTCAGATAGTATAGAAGGAAGCTATCTGTAGAACCTGCACAGTCGAAATCCATTGAATATTTGATAAAATTCAAAGAAAACAGAGAGAGCAAATACACTCTCTAAATCAACTTGCTTTATTATCTCATGAACAAACTGTTATCAAACAAGCTGCCATTATGAAGTACCAAATCATGATAAAAATAGCATTTCCACTACATTATCATAATTTCTCTTTTTATTTCACGTCTCAGAAATTTAGCCTTTTAGAAAGATTGAATTCAAAGATCACAATTTTTTTTTTAATCTTTATCAATAAAATGATGAGGCATTATAAAATTGATCTTCATATAGGAAAAATTCCACAAATATCGGAAAAAATTTCAAAGAAAACAGAAAGAGGAAATGTACTTCCTAAAATCAACTTGATTTATTATCTCGTGAACAAATTGTTATCAAACAATGAACAAAAAAAAATTGTTATCAAACAAATCTGTCATTTTCAAGTACGAAATCATGATATGATGGCAATGTTCATTTTCTAACATAAAGTCTCTTTCTCTATTCCATATCCTAAAAGTCTAGTTCTCTAGATGCCTCGAGACAAGCATTCAATTCAATTATCTGAATTTTCATTTTTAGTCTTTATCAGTGAAATGATGGCACATATAAAGTTCAAACAAAAAACAAAAACTAAATACACTTCCTATCATCGAACGTGCTTCGTTGTCTCTTCAGCAAATATTTTACCAAACAAATCTGCAATTTTGAATGTACAAATCTCGGGAAAATGAAAACTCCATCCCGCATTGTCAATCAAATTTCTCACATCACCAACCATAATTCCTTTTTATTTTCTTTCTCAAAATCGAGTTCCTTAGACGCGTCATGAAAAACACAGATCGGCATTTTCTTTTTAAGCTTTAACAAATTCGATAAACAACGAATAAATTTCGACTTCGTATCCAAAAATAAATTACAGTGAATCTTTTATATAACAAAAACAAACGCAAACACAAATTGCCAATAAAATAGAAGAATGATACCAGAAGTTATTCGTACTAATTATTAAATTAATCCAAGTGGATTAAGAAAAGAAGCAATACTGCAATGTATAAGAATATAAAATCAGTATCCTTACAGCATTGATACTCGATCATAGATACAAATCCATGAAGCCAGATTCTACGAAAGAAGAGCACGAATCATTCGACGTTATTAACGGCATGCCGTTTACAACTAATTTAGTCAAACGCCAAGTCTGGGATCCTGTGTTTTCCCATTTCCCCATATTACTATTAATTATTTTCCATTTTTTCTGTTTTTTGGACCATAGGGATATTGGGCTTTGTAACCCCAAATATATATATTTTTTTTGGATAATATCGTAAGTAACCAATGAAGTTTGATAATGGGATAAACTTTACCACTTTTTCATTTTGGTCCCTAAATTTTTTTTGTCCATTTTAGTTCCTCTACTTGGCAAATTTTTCAAATTTGGCCCCAATACTTAGATTCTGTAAAGAACTTAAGATATGATGTCATGGCGCTTCGAGATTTTATTTATATTTTTAATTTTTAGGTGATACATTGACACAATAGGAGAGTACTATGTCTTACAAAGACCAATTTAAAAAAAAAGTTATCAAATTTTAAGATTAATTAAGAAAAAAAAGTTTAGGGATTAAATTAAAATTTTTTATCAAATTTATGAACGCTTTTATATGTTTAATAAATTTATCAATGTAGCACTTTTAACTTTGAAAATATTAAATGCAAACCTAAAATATGTCATTGACAAAAAGTGCTCACTTATTTTTTAGCAAGATTTGTTTAGAAAAATAATAATTAAATTTATTTTTAAAAAATAATAATTCTTATAATATTAAAAATATCTAAAATTATACTCAATTAATATATCATTCAAAAAATATTTTCTAAAAAATATTTCATTTCATAAATTAAAATTTTAAAAAAATTAAAACTTATTTCATTTGTTAAAAAAATATAACATTTAAAGTTATCTTATTTACTTTTTTGAATAAAATATTATCATTAGTAACCATGAATAACAAAAATATAAATGTATAGTACGTATATAGTACAAGCCACAAATAAGATACTACAAATTAATGCACAAATGTCTGTAGAATAATCCTAAAAGCGGAGGAAGGCAAACCAACAGTAACCACGACACTAGAAGAATTCAGAAACAAATCAAGGATGCATCACATTTATCAAATCACTAAAAACTACATTCTAACCCGTCATCATCAAACCAACTTAACGATGAACTTTGGTCAGTCAAGAAACCCTTACCAAGAGCCTCCAATAGATCCATTGCACCATTACGGTGCACAAAAAGTCAAGACTCAAATTGTTCTATTATGATAAAACCCTTTGAGAATGGCTCATAACATATTTGATGGTATCTTCACCTAACAATTCTCATATATACGCCAAAACATGATTAAAAATTTAGAACTAAAATCATTCTTCCTTTTAGAGAAAATAGAGCTACAAAACAAAAACTACAAATTTGTGTACAAAAATAATGATTAAGAGATCTAAATTAAAAATAAAATAAAATTTAGAGAATCCGATTGGAAAAACCAAGATTAATAATCAACTCAATGGCCAACGTTGACAAAGCAAAGATTTAGATTGAAAAATTTGAGCACCTACGAGTTTTTTGTGGAAAAAAAGGAAAGGAAGGATCATATTTTGGTCACTAGTTTGTTTTTTGTTTTTTAATGTATTATATTTTTAAATTTTATCTTATAAATTTTTATAAGATATTAGAAATAGATAAATTTAACAAGTTATAATCGAAGTTTTTTTTCTAAAAGTTAATATTGGTTAAATATTCTAATTCTTTAAAGATTTTAAAAAGTATGTTTTTAAAAATAATATACTATTTTAAAATTAGTCATTAATTTTTTAAATTATCATGTTGGGAATTAACCCTTGTTATGCAATGAATAGCAATGAATAAGTAAATAAAGTAAAATTGAAATGATCGAATATGTAAATTTTACGTAAAAAAAATCCACAAATGAGAATAAAAAGCACAAATAAAATAAAATTTCACTGTAATAAAAGAGAGTAGATATAAAGAATTAAAGGAAAATTCAAAGCCCAAAAACAAACCCTTCAAAATAAAAAATAGATTTCTCTCAACCTGGTATAAATTTAAAATATCTAAGACCTACTTATAAGTTGAAATTCGTACCATAAATGACTATAACAACCCTAGGATAATCAAAGATTAAGTGGGAAACTAAAAACAAAATTTAATTGAGAGAAAAAATCTGAAAAACTTAATTTGCATGTCGCCATGTCGAGACATGGCATTGTGTCATCGGGACGAAGGAGGATCACGTCGTTGGGACAGGGGTTTTCCTCTCGTCGTGATGCCAGCTGCTCGTTGGGACGAAGAACTCTTCCAACTCTTCCTCATTGTGAGGACACACTGTTTAGTCCAAAATGCGAGGCATAACAACACATATCATTTTAAAAGTTTTATTCTTATACAATTTCAACAAATGGAAATGATAAAAATAACCTAATTATAATTTATTTTTTTATTTATAATATTTAGAAAAAAGCCATACTTTAAAATTTTTTTATACAATTTTGAAAGTAAGGGATAGGGTAGCACGGTTTGAATTCGTGTCAAATATGTGTCTAATAAAAACTTTAAGCACTACTCCGTACTTGAAATTTTTAAGTTGAACTTAGAAGTTGAGGGAGATGCATTAACCATTATTAAGAAATGTCAATCCCAATATCAAGATAAATCGCATATAGGGGCTTACATTGAGGATATTTATCAACGAAAAGGATGTTTTCAGGCATGTTCCTAGATCGACTAATGGACTAGCCCATACTTTTGCAATAGAATCTTTGAAAAGGAGTGGGGAGTTTTACCTGTGGGGAGTGTTCTGTCCTTTACGAGAAGTCGTTTTGCTGCGGTGAAGACGAGGGAACCAGATTAAGGAAGAGTGTACTGTTTTGGAAGTGTTTTGGGAGGAAAGTTGTATTTTATGTAGTTTTGTGGAAGACAGAGGCTTTTTCTGAGAATGAAACCGACTGGAAATGGAGAATGATTGATTGTTGTTAGGACGAGCGTCTAGAAGATTTCTGATTGGGCAACGAAACGGTGGTGCACACCTTTTAGTATTTCTTTATTTTTTTTCTCATTATTTTTCCTTTCTGTTATTAGTTTTGGGTAGGTTTTGGGGCTATATTTGGGTCGTTGGTTGTTTTATGTTTGGCTACTATTGAACTTGGTGTTTATAACGTTTTTTTATTTTTTTATATATAATAAAGCCCAATTTGATTTACCTCAAAAAAATTAAAATAACAAATTTAATTTTTTTAATATTTAAAAACTTATATATTTAAAAATGTAAATTTATGTTTTAGTACTTATAATATAATGTTTATTCTTTAAATAAAATTTAATATTTCAAAAGTAAATTTGTTTGTTTGTACCTTTTACAATGAAAATCTATACATTAAACTTTTAACAAATCTAGGCTATCAATGTTACCATAATGATAAACATTTTGAATAATGTTGGAGATTACTTTTGAAAAAATTATTTTATCAGCACTCTTTATTATATTATTTATTGTACCTATCAATTAAAAATAAATATATTATCTTTTTTTCACATCATTTATAATATTTTCTTATTAACTGTATATATAATAGGTTTATTTTTAATCGATAAAAATCATGAATAATGTGGTAAAAAAGGTTTATAAAATAATTTTTCTGACTTCTGAGTTTAAAATTTTTTTTGAAGTATCGAACATCAACCAATTCCTCTCAATAGGTTTAATATTTTGTTTCTAATATGTTTCATTTTGAAGTGTAAATTGGGCTTGTAATGCCTAAACTGATGATAAAAAAAAAATTCCATTTTAGTCTTTTGTTTATTTTTCTGTCTTTTTGAACTTTTAAATTTGTATTTTTTATCAAATTACTTAAAAAAATTATTTTTTTTAAACTTTGTTGGCATGACATATACGTGGATTGCCATGTGGATGACACGTTAGTATTTAATTATTTTTTTTAATTTTAAATTTTCAAAAAAATATGTAAAAATTATTCTTAAAATTAAAAATCATTAAAACTATTAAAAAGTATAAAAATTATTAAAAAATTAATATTTTTAATTTTTAAAAATTAATTAAATGATGACATATAATTCGCATTGCAATCCACATGTATGCCATGTCAACAAAGTTAACAAAAATTAATTTTTCATTCATTTTGAAGTGATTTGACAAAAAATGCAAGTTCAATATTAAAAGAAGCCAAAAAAAAATTAAAAAGGAGGGCTAAAATGACTTTTTTGTAAAATTTGACGGTCAAAAAAGTCATTATACCTTAAAAGACATTAAATTAGCAAAATGACTCGGTTAATATACCAATGCTTTATAACTTAAATTTTCCATTCATTTCGAATGATTTGACCAAAAAAATGCAAATTCAATGATTAAAAGAAGCCAAAAAAGAAGGATAAAATAATTTTTTTGTAAAGTTAAAGGGTTAAAAAAATCATTATGCCTTAAAACACATTAAATTAGCGAAATGACTCAATTGATATAGAGGTGGATACAAGGGGGGCTGGCAGTGGCCCTGGCCCCCCTAAAATAGAAAATTTATATTTAGGCCCTTGAATTTTTTTAAAAATTTTAAATTAGTAAAGTAAAATTATACTTTGGCCCCCTAAAATTATAAAAATTTGATTTAATCCTTTAAAAATTATAAAGACATAGACTATAAAAAATTAAAATTTCATTCGGCCCCCCTAAAAATTTGTTCTGGCTTCGCTCCTGATTGATATACCAATGCTTTATAGCTCAATTAGAATCCTTTGAAATTTAGGGGCCACTTTTAAATCATAGTAATAGTTTAAAGGCGTTTGATGAATTAACCCTTCTTTATCGGTTGGTAATTCGGTAGGGGAATATTGAAGTTTTGCTTGGATGCAAAGAAAATTTGATCAAAAAAATCTAAAAATTTTCTTGAAAGAAAACATTGCGTGTTTGGTAATTGGTATAGAAAATGACAAAATTAAACTAGTAATTTCTATTATTCATTGTTCCACAAAGCTGAAATTTGGGAAATAATAAAATGAAAATTATACTATTTTTACCATTAAACCATTTCTAAATTTAAATAATAAATGATAAATGATCTTATAAATACATATATCTCTTATCTCTTAATATCACCTTAATAGAAATTTTTTGGGGCATTAAGTGAAAATAATTATTTTTTTTTCTATTTTTTCCACTAACTTTTCTTGTACACTAAACAAAATTTAACACCCATTGCTTCTTACTTTTCCATCCTTCTATATTTCTACCAACCAAAACTCCCTAAAGGCTTTGTTAAAGAAAATTGAAACAAGTAATATTATTTTATTTTCTCATTAATTATTAGGCTTTTTTTAATTTCTCAATGTATTTATCAGAGTGAGCCTAATAACTAAAATTTTGTATTCTGTAAATTTGTTAAAAGAATAAATGCTGACCACGAGTTTTAAAACTGCTTCATACCCAAAATAAGTTTTAATTATTAGGTTTTAAAAATTAGAGTAAATAATAAAAAGTTTGCATTATTTTATCACTAGGAACTTCATATAATAAATAAATTTAAGTCAAGTGTATCTATTGTTTTCTGATCCTATCAATTAATTTTAGAACAATAAAATATAATTTTTATTTTATTTTATTTTCTTTGACGTTTGTATAAAATAATCTAAAATTTACTTTATTTTCAAATTTTCAAGTTACTCCTTACACATTTCGACTTCTACACAATGGTGCTCAAACATCAATATCTATTATCAGTTTTTGGGTAGGTTTGGATGGGCGGTATGTTTATCTACGGTTAGTGTAAAAACAGCGGTGACAGTGAGATTAAATACTATAGCGATACTGTAACGTGAGACAAAAAGTAAGCTAAATACACCGTAAACGCAACTTTTGGATTCAATCATTTTATTTGTCGAATTTTGAAGTTCCTAACCTAAAAAGCAACTATTAAATTTGTTAAGTTAAACTCCACTATTTTCAAAATCTTATTCAACAAATATATCATTACATGTGAAATGCCATATAAACTTGTTATTTCACATAATATTTATGAAAAAATCCTATATTAATTTAGTTAATAAATTTAATGACTATTGTTTAAGTCATGTTTAAGTTCGAATATTATAAAAACTAAAAATGATCAAATTAAAAATCAGAGACTAAATCCAGAACCGACATATGGCATAAGATAGCATAATATATTTATTTGCTTTTATATTTGGATCTGAATTAAAATTTTAAAAATTGAAAAATATAAATATTGAGATTAACCAAATTAAAGTATAAGGAATAAATTAACAATTTATACATAATCCAAGAACTAATATTCAGATGAATTGCCCATATATCAGATTAAGTCGATTTTTTCAAAATTTGTCGAATTAAGTTAATTTTCGAGAGAATGTGAAAATGCGTCAAATTAGACGCATTTTCCCTAACAACTACCCTGTAATAGGCCAACAGTTACCCTAACAGTTGAACTCCAGTGGCTCCCTCCCCCCAACATTAACTTTTTTCCCTATTTAAGTCCTAAATTTCCCACCTTTTAAATTCATTCTAAACGCTCTCTCAATTCTTTTAATATTTTTTACTGACATGTCACTAAAAATGCTCCTTGTATGTAGTGTTTTCACTCTCTCAAATTCAACCCCCTACAAAGTTGTCACTCACCCTTTAGATATCATAGGAATCATGAGATAATATTTTTTTGAATATTTCGAGTTGACCTCTAGCTATCATAAGCTGCAGATGACAAAATTCGAAAAAAATTCAAATTTGGAGTTAATCGAATTGAGTGATTCGAGTTTCGATTTTGTATCGAGTTAAATTTTACAATTTGAATAATTCGAATAATAGATTAGTGTAAATACCTTTTTGGTACTTGCCAATTTTGGAATTACCAAATTGGTCTCAAAATAATGTTATTTTTAAAACTCAAAATATTTATAAAAATTTTACAATTTATATTTTCCACCAAATATAAATATTATAAAAAGATCCTAAAGAATATATAAAAATGTTAAAAATTAAAAAAAATTCCTTAAAATAATAATTTTGGGACCTAAAACAAAAATTCCAAAACTCTAACCATAAAAAACCCCAAAAATCATTAAAAAAAATTTCTAGAGAGATTGTTTGAAAACTCATCCAGCTGGATACATTTTTATTTTCTCTCTCCAAAATCGATATAATCTGATAAATTTTGAAAAAATTGACCTAACTCAATAATTTTTATAAAAAAAACAGTATTTTTAGATAATTGACCCCTAATATTCAAATTTGAACTTAGAAAAAAATTAACTCTATACTTGGCACTAAGAATAATTATTACATTACAAAATTTCAATTTATAAAAGAGTATATTGAATATAAAAGAAAATCCAAATAATAAATGAAAAATATTTTCGAGTCAAATCAAAATAATGAAAAATGGCTGGCGGCTGCCGAGTTCTGCACCATCAAAGATATGAAAGAAATAACAAATGTAAAATTCTACTTTCAGTCCCTATACTCTTTGCAAAAAATTGAAGTTTAATTAATTATGTGAACTTTTGCCAAATTACATTTAAAAATATATAAAATTTGCTTACATGATTAGTCTTACACGCAAGAAATATCAAACAAGCAAATAAATTTACTTTCAATAAACAAAAAGTGAGTTTTGAATATCTTTATTTTTTAAAATTATTTCAATCCGAATTCGTAGTTCCTCTTAATATTTTAAATCAATTTATTATCCGTTAATTATAATTATTATCTAAATTCGAATTCAAATTAAATCGGTTAAATTTTGTATAAATTATGAATTTAGTACTTATATTTTAATTTTTCATTTTCAGTTCATGTATTATTAATTTCATTAAATTAAGTTCGGTTATTTTTAAAATTTGATATGTCAAATATATTATCACATGTGTACTATTATATCTATTTGTTATTTTCACATATTACTCACACAAAATTGGTTAATAGATTTAACGATTAATGTTTGTATTAAAACTAAAATTTTAGAATTCAAAAAATGTAGCCACTAAGAATAATCTAATTGATAAATGTGGACTAAATCTATAACTGTACGCATAATATAAGACTAATGTCATAGTTTAATCAAACAAATTTAACTATTACAATTGGCTCAATACTAAAATTTCAAAATTTGAAAAGTATAGTTATAAAAATTAACCAAATTAAAATAAAGGTACTAATTCCACAATTTACACAAAGTACAAGGTCAAATACCATAATTTGACAAATTAAATACTATCATATTCAGATATCTAAATTCGCAAAAAAAAAAAAGATTTCAATCTTTTTTTTATATCTAAATCCTCAAAAATCTAAAATTAAATCAAAATTACAAGTAAAAATTTTTTGAATGACGAAAGTCCTTTGATGGTTGGATTTTGATTTTCAAATCAAAAGAGTTGGGATTATATTTTTCAAATTAAAAAAGTGAGAGACTACAATTCAAATGACTAAAGAGTACAGGGACTGATAGAGAATAAAACCCCGAAAATGAAAAAAGAGAATCCTCAAAATGAATAAAATTTCCAGCTAACGAGTAGCGTCTCACAAGAAAAACATTCTATTGTTTGTTAAATAAACTACTCGAGATCTTAGCCGGTTTAAAACCCTCCAACTCTTTTTCATTATCATCATCATCATCATCATCATCATCATCTTCTTCTTCTTACTTTGTTAACTAAAAAAAAACTCAACTTAGGGCTAAAAAAACCAGATCTCTCTCAATCGTGATCAATGGAAGCTCAATGCAATGGATTGTTGCAATAAGAAATCGTTGGACGGATTTTGGAGCCTTTTGATTGATTGATTTTAGTTTTTTGCTTTTCTTCGAAAACTGGTGTCCGATGGAGTCATCTATTTGGAGCCGTAATGCCAAGCCGGATGTGTGCCACTTCCTTGTGGCGGTTCACTTCGCGCTCGGTTTCGTTGTCGCCAGGTTCTTCCTTGACAAATTCATTTTTCGTGTAAGATTTATGTTGCCTCTTATTGATTCCTAATTTATTTATTTATTGTTTTATAATATGTTGTTTTGTTTGTATTAGCTTTAAGAAATTATCGACTTCGGCTGAAATTTGTTGTATTCTAAAGAGCGATTCCAGTTTTGGTGGATTAAAGGGTTTTTTTATTGAGATTTCAGGAAGATAAGTTAACTTTGGTTATTTAGCTTAATTAATAGTGGGTTGACTTGAGTCTTCGCCTAGATGTGTTAAAGAAGTTGGAAGTATGTCGCATCTGAAAGAAAAATAAAATGAAAGAACGAAAAAATTGAATGTTTTCAGGATAATGTGGTCACATCCTAGGTGAACTTGTCTTGTTTGATTCAGAGAATTTGTGCTGAACTCTTGAAAATTTGTAGAAGATGGTGGAACAAGCATGTGCTTGTTAATTGAATCCAGTTATGGTTGTTTTTTGATGCGTTAGGTTGCGAATAGGACAGGATTGAATGGGTGAGGAGTAACAATCCATTTATTTTATTAAATATATTTTGAATATTCATGGTTGAAATGTTCACAGCTTGTATTGGACCATCCTATTTGTTTTGAATTACACAAACATATGGAGTGAAAGGTAGGAAGGAGTGTAAAATACTACATGGATAGGAATACGCAGGATGAGATGAGAACATTTTAGTCATAAAGGAAAAGATTCCACTATAGGGTTATTGCAGGGAAATTTTATCATCTTCTGGAAGTAGTTGTGTAATGTACATACCTTCATTTTTTTCACTTGTCCTGAGAAATGAAATTGCGTGAGGGTGGGGTTGAGTGCTGCTACCATATGTTTATTTTCTAAATCCTATTGCCATATTTGTGCCTTCGGTGGTAACAAACAATCGATCAATTTCTCCTTTTAATTGTTTCACTTCATAAGTTGGTACATAAAGGACTTCATCTTTCGTTAATACATTTTAATTTTTCTTCACGTTCCTTTTAGAGGCTGGCCATCTGGTTGTTGAGTAATGGATATGCTCCTTTGAAGATTAATGAGGCTACACAAGCAAAAATTGCAAAATGCTCAGAATCTATGTGGAAGCTAGCATATTATGCTACTGTTGAAACATATATTCTGAAAATAACCTACTATGAGCCATGGTTCACAGATACAAAACAGTACTTCAGAGGCTGGCCAGATCAAGAGTTGAAGTGAGTAACCTATATTCATGGACTTATATATGTACCTCTTTATGAGGTGAATAGTCTTTTCTATTAATTGACGGAAAGTTATTGTTTCTCTTGGATGTCAAGGATCTGTGTTTCTGATCTCTGAATTCACATGGCATGAAGGTATCTTTTACTGTTTGTAATCATTCCTTAAGAGACGGGACAAATCTATTTTTGTTCTTGTCTTTAGTGTTTGAAAGGACGTATTTGTATTCATCATGTGTACATCTCTGTAAGCTATGGAGAATGCCAAGTCATTCTTGTATTAATTTATTTTAAAACAAATCTGCATCCAATATATGATGGTTACGGTTGACTTCTTGTCATTCCTGTCTAGTCTTTAGCTCCCTTGTCCTCCTATATGATACTAATCTTAACCTTTTCACTATTAGCCGGTAAGCCTATCATACTCTTGTTCTTGTAATCTTAAAGCAATTTTGTTCACATGTTTTCATTGTGCTTTTAGTTGATCCTTTAGTTCGCACTGGTGTTGGGTTGGGTCTATATGTTCCCATTCCCTCTTTCAAGTGAATGTATCAGTCTTGATTCTGGAGTATCATGCTGGTCTCCATCTTGAGAAAAAACAATTTCTGTGGGCATTTTATTCTACTTTCAAGGACTTTATCTGCTTTATGAGTATTCTATTGAAACATGTGGCTTTCCCTTTATACATGCTCCAACGCCTATATTCTGTTCTCTTTAAATATTCCTTTTTCTTTAATTGCTGGGTCTTGCATTGTGGAAGGATAAGGTTTGTTATACCTGCTTGCAACCTACTTGAAAGCTAACTTCTTTCTTTTTTCTTTTTGTTCAGGCTATCCCTAAGCCTTTTCTACATGTGCCAATGTGGGTTCTACATTTATAGCATTGCTGCACTCCTTACTTGGGAGACTCGAAGGAAGGATTTTGCTGTGATGATGTCCCATCATGTAATTACTGTAATCCTGATAGGATACTCATACATTACAAGGTAACTTGCCTGTTTTTGTGGAAGTGCTCCAAATTCCCAGTCATTGCCACATAGCAGACAGGCAAATATTCATTTGGAAGTCATTGTTGCCTACCTCTTGGGCATTTTCTGGAATCTCATCATTGGACCATTTATCTCCAGATTGCATACTACATATGGTCTAAAATGTGTAATTGTGTATTCATGTAGTGTAGATACAGAGTCTGGTGTATCACATAGTCAAATTAGTATATCCCTATATGATTCGTCTTTCTTTGAGTTTACTGTCAGCAGTCCTCTGTAAGCTGGTAGATTGCTACATCCCACTGTTATTCTGTTATGGTTTTAAATATTGTGGTGTATTGCCATCCTTTGGATCATTAGTAGCCTCTGCAAAAGGCACCCTAGAAGGTTTGCTGTTTTATGACATAAGAAGAAAGTTTATGCACTCTTTTAAAAAAATCATGCAATATGTTGAGTTTTTCATGAACTCATGGTGAAAATGCAGCCATTTTCTGCTCTGTTATTCTTAGGTTCTTCATTGGTTTGATGCCAGTCATATCCTCGGCATTTTATTTAGTGTTGCAAGTTATGGATTATATGAATTCAGAATTGAAGAGTATTTAACAGAATTTTTGTGAGGGAAGAACATAGCCATTGACAGTTATAAAGTTTTGTCTGTATGAGTTAGTTTGATAAATTAAATTATCTTGTGGATATCCAAGTTGGAAGATGATTATAGTTTGCATTGTTTACAGCTTTTTCCGCATTGGTTCAATTATCCTTGCCCTACATGATGCAAGTGATGTGTTTTTGGAAGCGGCTAAAGTTTTCAAGTATTCCGAGAGAGAGCTTGGAGCAAGTGTGTGCTTTGGATTATTTGCCATCTCCTGGCTCTTGCTGCGTCTGATATTCTTTCCATTTTGGGTCATTAAAACCTCAAGGTTTGCCTTTATGGTTTATGATTTGGTTTTAGTACATTACTGCATACTGGCTGATCATGCATCTACTGTCATTGTTTATCTCTCACAGCTATGATGTTCGGGAGTTTTTAAATCTTTCGGAGTCATATCCCACGTCCCTATACTATGTTTTCAATACTATGTTGCTGATGCTACTTGTGTTCCATGTGTACTGGTGGTTTCTCATTTGCTCAATGATCACGAGACAATTGAAAAATAGAGGAAAAGTTGGAGAAGACATTAGATCTGGTAAGCCCCCCCCACCCCCCAACCTTTTTCAAAATGAAAGGGAAGGGGAAAAAATCAAATTGCCTTTGTTTTTATGATAGTTGGGTGTTTGGTCTGAACCTTTTATCTTTTATTCCTTGGAAATCGTAAAAGCTTCTCTTTGCTGTTGTTATTTGTTACTGGGGACTGTTAAAACTTTGGCATAATGAATTTTTTAGCCCTCGAAGAAAATGTCATTTTAGCCATTCATTTAATTTTTCACCTCTTTTAGCCATTAAACATGCATTTCTTGTCAAATTACCCCAAAATGGATGGCAAAGTTAACAAATGTTAACTTCGCTGTTGTGGCATACACGTGGATTGCCATGTGGATGACATGTCAGCATTTAATTATTTTTTAAAATTTTAAAAAGATTAAAATTATTTTAGATATTGTTATACTTTTTAAATGATTTTAATGATTTTTAATTTTTAAAAATAATTTTTATGATCTTTTTGAATTTTAAAAATTAATTGAATGCTTATATGTCATCCAAGTGTATGCGATATCAGCAAAGTTAAAAAAGTTTAACTTTTTCATCCATGTTGGGGTGATTTGACAAAAAAATGCAAGTTTAAGGGCTAAAAATGGTGAAAATTTAGATGAAGGTAAAAAATAACTTTTTTTGTAAAGTTTGAGGGCCAAATTAATTATTATGCCTAAAACTTCTTTATCTCCAGGATAACTTATGTCATAGAAGGGAAGAGAAGGGTGGAAGCATGAAAATATCAAAATTAAAAAATTCTTTATAGCAAGACAATGTTAGAGCAGTTTAGAGAAATATTAATTATTTGTTAAAAATTAAAATAAAAAGATTTGAAAGTATATGAACTATACTAAATGCATCTGGTAACATTTCAACGTAAAAGTAAAGGAAAATGATAAAGTACAATACTTTGACTTAAATTAATAAGAAGGAAACATACCACTTGATTTTGTATCCTTCGTTGTTAGCTTGACCATACTCTACTAAGTCCCAACTGTTTTTCTCTTAAATGCTGAGATTTGTAAAATAAGTAAATAACATTAGAACTCTTTGAATTATAAAACTAAAACTTCTCTAATTCTGTTTGCTTAATTTGCAAATTCTTAAGACATATGCTTCAAATTAGCAAATTTCCACTCTCTTATTACCTGACAAATGCTGTTATTTATTTTGAAGTGTTTGCTTTCTTTGTTGAATTGCAGATTCTGAGGATGATGATTAGACAGAAGATTTCATTTTTTTTTTTGGTTCGGTTTTTGCCTGCGATGTTAAGCCCTGAGGAGATCATCTGTTTTAGGTTCGTCTCCGCACTGTGATTGGTCGTTACTTTGGATGAAAAATTCCCTATTGGTTTTGATTTTTTAATTGATTCTTCTCGGGGTCAGAGGGTACAGCTGAAGAAGTACGGTAGACGATGAATCCATGTCTTGATTTCGTTTTTAATAGGCAAATTACTGTATAATTTTCGCTGGATAAACTCATGTTTTAGGATTATTAATCATCATAAGGAGAAATGAATACAAGGGCTAAAGTGAAGCAACACCGTATTTTTGTTGAATTTGTTACTCTCTCTGCTAGCATTAACATTGGAAGCAATACCATATTTAAGTCCGTTTTGAATTAGTAACACATCAACGTGTGACGATCATATGTGAACTCAAGCTTAATTCAGCTACCTGTAAAGGTGATATCTACCATATATTGTTCTAGTATTTATACTCCTTTCATCTATATATGTCATGACTGGCCGATTGGGCACACTCATTTCCCCGCACCACACATCATGCTCATAATCCGGTATTGTTCAGACACCTATATATCTCTCAAAACTATCACCTGAAGATGCACCTCGTATGGTTCGATCCTAAGACCTTCCAATAGAGTTCTGTTTGCAACTTTGGGGACGTGTGACATCAGGTGACAAAAGCTTAATACTCAAGCTTAATTCAGCTACCTGTAAAGGTGATATCTACCATATATTGTTCTAGTATTTATACTCCTTTCATCTATATATGTCATGACTGGCCGATTGGGCACACTCATTTCCCCGCACCACACATCATGCTCATAATCCGGTATTGTTCAGACACCTACATATCTCTCAAAACTATCACCTGAAGGTGCACCTCGTATGGTTTGATTCTAAGACCTTCCAATAGAGTTCTGTTTGCAACTTTGGGGACGTGTGACATCAGGTGACAAAAGTCTTGCGGGATTTGTAGGTGTCCAAAGGGGATAAATACCCGATAGTGGGCACATTGTGGTGCGGGGAAATGATAGTACCCAGACACGGGTCGTGATAACGTGTCTGTACCTGACTTATGTTCGGTGAAATTTCTCAAACACTATGGCACCTTTCAGGAGGAAGCACTAGCTGTGTTTTGATGTGAGGTTGGATAGTGAATGCCTTGTAGACATGGAATTGAATGACAACGTTTCTGTTGCCTTTTTTGTTTCTGTTTTTTCTTTTAGGGAAAGGACATGGAATGGCATGCGGGCTGTACAAACTTATTGTGTATAATTGGGGGGAGGGTGTGGAGGAGAGGAAAATTATTATAAAATGGGCATTCTTAGTTTGCTATGGACTCTGTTTACTCTCTCGTTTAAGGCTCTGCCACAATTATAAATGAGCGTTCTTTAGAGCAGCTACTCCTACAAAATGGCATTATTTGGTGGTGGAATGGAATAGTTCAAACCTTTTAAATGAACATTGTTTTAGCATCAATTCTTCCTTTATTTCTTTTAGTTGTTTTCCGTGTATTTAGTAATTAGTACCATTTTTTCTTTTTCTTTTTTAAAAAGTAGAATTTGTTCCACCAAAAAGAAAAACGTTTTAACAACTTATAAATTTAAAACACGTGCTTTGGGGAAAAAAATATGACATCAAAACCGATTTTCCCCGATTAACCTTTTTTATAATATTTAAATTTTCAAATTTGTTTTAAAATTCAAAGTTATTATCCGTATTAAAATTCGAAAATTATTATTTGAATCTAGAATAAAAGAATTTTCCTTTGGAAATCAAATAATTTATGCAATGAATGTACGACTTAGAATTTATTATTAGCAAAAATAAAGATTTGATAGTGGATGTTTGAGTCATTCATTATTTGTCAAAGTAAAATTGGTGTGAAACACCACGCAAATTATGAATTGTCTGCTCCGAGTATTTAAATTCAATTTGATTATAAAAAATAATAATAATTTAAATTCGGTTAAACAGATAGGGAAAAAAATTGAATTGTTGATTTTTTTTAAACCGAGTTAAAAATTGAAGTTAGTTATACGGGACTTTGGAGTTCAAGTGAGAAGTGATAAACAAGTGTAATACACATTGACAATGGGCGTTTGATATTTGATCCCTTCTGACAATTTTAAAGTGCGTTATTTCAGATTGAGGGCTTTGGTGGCTATTGGCTTTGATGTTTTCCATCGGTCCTGTCGCCGTCGTCTTCCTTGCAAATTACCAGCTACTTACGTCAACCGTAAGCAGTCAAATATTACGTACGGATGAAGGCACTTTTATCATTTATGGTAGCTCTTCACGACAATGACATTAAACTGTCAACCACTCTTCATTTTATGGTTCGCAATCTAGTTAAACAATGGAACCCTTTTTTTTTTTTTTTTACATTTGTGTTTTACTTACTACCAATAGAAAAATTGAACTAGAATTAGTTTATTTTTTAAAAAATTGAAAATTTCATTTGGTAAATAGAAATAAAAATTTGTTTTCAATAATCAAAATATGAACACATGATTAGTATCTATTAAAAAAATATTGAAAAAACCTTGGTTTTCAGTTTTTTAAGCTTTACAAACATTTTTAATGAAAATATTTTTTTTATTTCTAAAATTTTATATATTTCGATGAAAAAAAATATTTTTTAAAATTTTAAATCAAACTCATTTTCTTAACATCTTCAATTTCATAAAAAAACGAAAATAGAAATATAGAAGTAAATATAAAGTATTAACATATATTTTAAAAATCGTCATCAAAAATTAAATTAACACTAATACTTATTTAATTAATAAATTAATACGCGAAAGTGAAACATGATAATAAATACATAAAAATTGTTACACTAAAAAACCTACGGTGGAAACTCAAAAGGGATTTTGAAACGAAACTTCATGCAATTTGAACCAATGAGCCTTTGACTTCTTCACAGTCCCCACTCTTTCAAAATCCCGCGTGTATTCAGTGTCACTCTCACATTAGTGACGTTAACATCATGGACCATTTCTTTTAGGGTAAATAACACTCAAGATCACTAAACTTTTAGTAAGTTTACGTTTTAGTCACTCAACTTAAAAAAGTTTCAAAATAGTTACTGAATTATTGGAAATTTTTTTATTTAAGTCACTAGGCTATTAATTTTGTTTTTTTTAAACTCCGGCTAGTGAGCTCCAAGTGACGATTTGGCGATCGACACTGTGGTTCAATACCCATCGACTAGAAGAAGAATATACCTTAGATTCAAGTCAGTTTGACAATCAGTGTTGAAGGTCGAAGAATAAAAACTAAACGAATTTTGATTTGCAAATTTGTGACCTTCAAAGTTGTTTTATGCAAAAACTGAACTATAAAAGAAAAGAGAATGTGAGCTTTCAATTAATGAAGGAGTTACGAGCAGAAAAGGCCATATAACAACGATTTTAATAGCCCAATGACTTAAATGAGAACTTTTGAAAGTTTTGACAATTTTGTAACTTTTTAAAATTATTTAACTAAAACGTAAACTTACTAATAATTTAGTGACATTGGGTATAATTTATCCTTTTTTTAGTGTTAATATCAACATTTTAATAACTAGATGGTAACCGAATGAATCAAATACTTTCTCAATTTAATTAGTTTGATCACTAGTTCAACAATAATTAAATAAATAACTAAAATTTCATAAAAATGATCCAATTGCTTTTTTTAGTTTTGGTTTTTAGTTTTTTACTGATTTTGAGAGGTCAATTCCAAAGGCGTAGCTAAGGGGGCTAGCAGGGGCCCCCGCCCCCCTAAAATGAAAATTATTATTTAGGCCCTTTAAAAAATTTTAAAAATTGAAATTAGTAAAAGTAAAATTGCACTTTGACCTCCCTAAAATTATAAAAATTATAAATGTATGGACTATAAAAATTTAAAATTTCATTCGACCCCTCTTAAAATATTGTTCTGGCTTCGCCCCTAGTCAATTCAACCCCTATGTTCGAACTAGTATACTAACCCCAATTCTCAATCCAATTGGTATTGTTCCAAATAACACTAATTCAATATTTAGTATTTGAATTTGATTTCAATGTTCAATTTGATATATGAGTTTTCATCTAAATTAGGTACTTAAGTTTGGCTTCAACATTTAATTTGGTACCCATATCAAATAGAATCATGTGGTACAATGAATATTTGACACGTGTACTATAGTACAAAAGTACATGTACTTAATTGAGACAAAAAAAACTTACATACTAAATTGAACATTAAAATCATAATTATGTCCTTAATTTGGGTTAAAAAAACTCGTACCAAATAATATATTAATAAATTTTTAATGATAACTTTCGTTGTTTTACTTTACAAAAAAAAGGAAAAAAAATGTTTTCACTTATTTGTTAATATAATAACTAAATTTGATAAATTAAAAAATATATAAATTAAATCTGCAACTCAGATTAATAGCAAAAATTAACGGAAATAAAATTCAAAATTAAACCTCATTTAATTCAATTAATTAATTTTTTATATTCTAATTAACAGTAATAACACGTGCGTGTACTTACAAATACTTTCTTTATTATTACAACTCGCGTCCCGCGTCTGCCTAGTTTTCCCAACTGGCATGCCACGTCATATTTGGTACAAGTCTCCGTATAAAAACGCTGCTTTGCTCACTTCCTTGTCCGAAGAAAAAAAATTGAAACCTCTGAAACTCAGAGGAAAAAGAAAACCTGAAAAAGCGAAGCCAAATCCTCAAAGGACAAATCTCAGTACAAGTCCCTACAAAGCTTATGCAGAAGCCCATGAAAAGACAGAGACTTACCCCAGTACCGCCGCCATCGGTTCATCGTCTGTCTCCTGAATACGAAATCTCCATCATGGTCGCCGCCTTAAAAAACGTCGTCGCTGGTTATACACCCACCTCCACCTCCGCAGTCTCTGTCTCCGCCGTTGATATTCCTTCCGATTTCGTTTCCCTGGTGACTTCCACTGTTAGTACTGCTGGGATCAGCCGTGATTTTGACGACGCGTTGTTTCAAGCGAATGAAGTTACGGATAGGTGCCACGTGTGCAGATTTGACGGCTGTTTGGGGTGCAATCTTTTCCCGCCAAGTCATCAAGAAGACCAAACGGTAACCACAACGGCGACGACGATGTTTAGTAAACCAAAACGAGTGAAAAACTACAGGGGAGTTAGGCAACGGCCGTGGGGGAAATGGGCGGCGGAGATTCGAGATCCGAGACGCGCCGCCAGGGTCTGGCTCGGAACCTTCAACACGGCGGAGGAAGCGGCTCGAGCTTACGATAAAGCAGCCATCGATTTCCGTGGACCAAGAGCGAAACTTAACTTCCCGTTCCCCGATAGTACCCACAGCGACGGCTACGTAACAACATCAGCAGCAGCAGCACCAACAACAACAACAACAACAAGTGTGGTTGTCTTCGATCAAGAAAATTCCGGCGCGTTCAATTTGAACATAGGAAAGGAGTCGGAAATGAGAATAGGGAGTGAGTTTTGGGATGGAATGGGCGAAGATGAGATTCAAGAATGGATGAAGATGATGACGACAGATTTTGACTGGGACAATAATAATAAAAAATATTTCTCGGATTCTGCTATGACCATGGGAAATGCTAGTAGTTTTTGATCAGTCTGCGATTCTTTTTTCTTCATTTTTTTGTTCCAGTAAAGAACTGGAAGCTAAAACTGTACTCCTTTTCATAAGCTCTTTCACGTTGTATTAGTTACAAGAAAGGGTTCTCCCATTAGTGGGGTAAACGAAGAATCAATTTTTTATTTTTACCAATAAATTCATAGAATTCAGAATTTAAAGAAGGCCCTCAATCCAGAATTTTTATAAATTTATAATAAGAGATGTGAAAATAGGGGAAAGTATAATTTGATACACCTGAAGAAAGCAAGTCAGCAGAAAAGCTAGATTCTGTTCACTCAGCCGACAACTTGGGACCCTCAAAAGGATAAGATTCAAGTCATTTCTCCTAAACTCACGTCTACTAAGGCTTGATTGGTAAGTAGTAAATTTTTCATCACTTCACTATGTTGTTCGAATAAAAAAATTAAATTAAAAAATATATTTATTTAAAATTCATGTAAATATAAATGAAATATGATTGAATTGAGATTTAAATTTTTATTATTTTTATATAAAAATTAAAAATATTACGGTAATGATATAACTTGCTTCCTAGAATATATAATTTTTCGGCACCCTTTTTAATTGAATTAAAATTCAATTTATGGGTGATAGTAACTAAATCATAAAATTAAAGAATAGTGTAGATAAAATATAATATAAATAATAATCATAATATAATATAAATTTATAAACATGTTTCAGTATATATAATATAAAATTTACTGATTGAATATTAGCTTAATTGACATCATTTCTATTATAATGATATAAAAGTTACAGATAATATCTTTTACATTAATTAATTGAGGTTTAGAGTAATTATATAATAATGTAGTTTTCTATAAAGAGTGAAAGGGTTGTTTTTAGAGGTGTTCATGATCCAGGCTGGGTCTAACAAAATTTCGGGCCCGTTTGTTAGAATTGGGCTCGGTCTGGCTCTAAAAATGAGTTTAAGATTTTGCTCAAGCTCGGCCCGGATAAAAAGTTAAAACTTGGGACCGGCTTGGCTTGCCTGTATTAATTTTTTTATATTATTTATTATATAATTTTTTTAAAAAATATAATACATCAAAAATACTAAAAATATTAAAATAAATATTTTCTAACAAATTGAAAATAAAAATATATGTATACTTAAATAATATTAAAATAGGTACAATTTAACAAGTAAATGTCTCTAAAATAGTAACAAAATTAATAATAAAACAAGAGTTAATCAATTTCCACATAATAACAATAAAATAGTACCAACATAATAGTGAAATGGTAGTAAAATAGTGAAAAAATAAACAACCAAATAGCAAAAAATACATTAAGAAACAAGGAAAAGCAAAAAATTTTTTTTTGTATATTTGGGCCGGGCTAAAAAAGCCTTACTCGAGACTTGAACTATTTTCTAAATGAGCCTTATTTTTTTCCAAACTCATTTTCTGGACCTATATTTTTATCTAAATCCTCCCACTTTTAAGACGGGTCTCAGTCCAGTCCATAAATAGGACTAATTGTTTTATAATTAAATCCACGAACCAATTTCAATAAGAATTTTATTTTTCAATAAGAAATTATTTTTGAAGCAAATGTTAGAATTAAAAAAAATATTCTTTTTGTAACGACCTGAACTTTAAGGTTATAGAAAAGTGTATTTTCGGGTCACCGTTTCTGAAAAATGGATTAGATTATAAAAAAAAAGGTAAAAATATTTATGAAGTTAAGTGAGTGATTAATTAAAGTTAAATTAAGTAAATTTAGCTTAATTAAGGATAATTGGATAAAAGATTAAATTGAATATAATGTGAAAGTTTACTTTTAAAGTAATAGAAAATAAAAGGATCAAAATGGCAATTAAGCCATACCCATGAAATGAGGCGGTGAATGGAAGAAAAATCAAGATTTTTCTTGAATTATATATATCATTAAATTATTAAATATATATGTATATATAAAACAAAGAAGAAAAACAAGTGTATAAAAATGATTGGTACAAGTGTTAAATAAATATTTGTTATTAAATAGATTTTTATTATAGTTATTATTGTCATTATATATATATAAAAGAAACAAAAGAATAAAAAGAGGAAAGAAACAGAATAGCAAGGGACGAAACAGAGAAGGGAGAAAGGAAGAAAAGAAAAAGGGAAAAATAAGGTTTTAAAGGTTCCAAGTTAAATTGGTAAGTCAATTTAGCCCATTTTCTTATGATTTTTGAGTTTTTGGAATCCTAGAAATAAATACTACTTGTTTTAAGTAGAAATTTTGAAAGTCATTAGATTTCTAAGTATGGTTCATGTTGAATAAAATGATGGAATTGGGGGTTTATTTTATAGAAATTTTGATTGGAATTGAATAAAGGATTGAATCGTAAACTAAGCTATAAGTTTTGAGTTTTAGGGATTAAATGGAAATAAATTCGAAATTATGAAAATATGCTGGAAATTTAATAGTTAAGTATGAGTTTGGACAAAATTTGAATAGAAATGAAGTATGAATTGAGATAGAAAAAGTAAGTAAATCTAGTTAAGATTAAATTGAAATTAAAGTAGAAATTGAATAAAAATTGTATTAATTATAAATTAGTAGTGAATTAACGAATATGAATTGTTTTAATTCCCGTAGCTAATGTTGTCTCGGGAAACCTCGGCTAAGCAAGGGAAAAAATGGCAAAGACAAAGGGAGTTAGCTCAAGAAAATACGGTTTGTATTTCTATAATCCGAACCTAGTTATTAATTGTTATATTTTTTTATTCAATACATTTAATAAATGTTGAAGTGAGAATTATTGTGTTTATAATGGAAATGGATTAATTTGGTATGTGATGAATTTATATTGATTGAATTATATAATATATATGACTTATGTAGAAATTTGAATATTGAATGAATGTTATATTGAAAAATATATTGATTGGAAATATGAGGAAATTGATATGAATATATGAGATTGTCATATTTGAATATTTGGTATTGAAAAGTGAATTGAATTGTATTGAATTATGAATTAATGTGCGTAATTGAAATATATTTGTTGAATTGAATGAAATTGTATGAATTGTGAAAATGGGTAAATATGTGTAATTATCGGAATGAGATATTGATGAAAGAATTATTAATTGAGAAAGTGAATGAAATACCCTATTAACTAGTCGGGCTGAGTCGGATATAATTGGCATGCCATAGGATCTGGAAGTGTACAGGATTTGCAGGCTTTATCGATCAAGCACTTTATGTGTCGTATCAGGCACCTCGTGTGTCGTATCAGGCACCTCGTGTGTCGTATCAGACACTTTATGTGTCGTATACTGATCAGGTACTGTGTACCGTTTTAGGCACAATGTGCCGTATTGGTGTGTTTGGGTTGGAATCCGTGTATCCGTCAAAGTCCGGGTTTGTTAATAGGGGTAAATAAGTGAAAAGATAAATCGAGTGAATTTGATTGATTGAACTATTAGAATGAAATGAGAAATTGAATTGAGAATTGAAATTGAGATATGAGATTGAAAACATGAACCAAAAGGTTCATGAAATGAGTGAAGTTCAAATGGATGATGATTGATGTTAGAATGAATTAAAACGGTATATTGTTAAGAAGTAAAGTGTGAATACAAGTGAATTGTGAATATATTGAAAGAATTTATAAAGTAAGCAAATGAAAAGAATTGAGCAAATATGTTGTTGTGTTTGTTATATGACTTGTATAGAATTTTTATGGTAAGTAAATGAAACTTATCTATAAAATAAATAAATGAATGGTTATATTTATCATTGTGATTTTAAGTTTAATTGTTATATTATCAAGTGTTCGGATTATAGAAATACCACTGAGTATACCATACTCAGCGTACGGTTTGTTTCCGTGCGCAGGTTAAGTAAAGATAGTACGTTGAATCAGCATCTCAGTCCGATCCCGAATTCATTAAGGTAAAGTGTGTTAATTATTGGTAATGGCATGTACCTAGGATGTCTTATGTGTATGTCATTTTGAAATTGTAAATGTAAGGATGAAATAAATAAATTTAGATTTGGTTATGGTATAAAATAGGATTTGACTAATTTGGTATGAATTTGAATTTTTGTGAGACAATGTCAGATTGATTTTGGAATTCCCTATTCTGAATTGGGAAAATCATTAAAAATTGTATAAAAATAATTACAGGCTATAATTTATATGCTTAGAATCTTTAATGAGTCTATTTTCAAGAGAAATAAACGGGAACATCATCCAAGTCCTGTGCTATGAGATAATTAAATTTTAGTAAAGAAAGGTCGAAACTGTCAAACAGCAGATCAGGGATAACTTTGAAGAATAAACTGTACTAATTGGCTAAACCAAAAAATTCTGAAAATTTTATGGTAGAAAGGTATATGAGTCTAGTTTTAAGAAAAATTAACGGAACTTAATTTGGAGTTTCGTAACTCTAGATATAAATATTTTAGTGACTGTTACTCAAGAAGACAGTTTTGACATGAACATAAGAAAGTAAATGAAATTGTGTGTAATTATTCTGTAAACTCCGGTAATGCTCCATAACTCTCTTCCGGGACGGTTTGGGGTTAAGGGGTGTTACACTTTTTTTATTTTTTGGTACAATAAATAAGGGTAATATTCAACGTTAATAATATATTTACTTGTGACATAAAAAACCAAAATTCAATTTTTTTTAAGCACGACCACAATTTTTTTAGATTCAACTTTATATTCATTTACGAAGTTTTTTATTTCATCATTAAATGTATGAAAATAAAATTGTTCACTTTAAAAATATTAACTCGTAATCTCGTCAAAATACCTATCAAAGAGATTACTTCGTTTGATACCGTATTTTGCTTAAGATTAAAGTCACATCAAGTTTAGTCACTCAGATAAGATTATTGTCACTCATCATTAACACACCCTCAATTACGTAAGGTCACATAATTAAATAGACTTACATTGAATATAGCTCAACAATTAAAAGAGAACACATTATCTATAAGTGCTCCCCTTAAACATCTATCTCCTAAGTACGTGAATCGTGATAGAAGACAGCACATCTTACCCACTCTTCTCCTCCACTCCAACTCCTTAAGGTCTCCCCTCCTCTCATGACACTACACTTACGACTCTTGTTTCAGTAGGTGAATTGTCATAGTAGCCTCCGCTAATTTTTATCATTGAACAAATTCTCTATAAGTGTTTTAATAGTTAACAAATTTATTCCTTAAGTAAAAGAGAAGAGAAAATAATAGTGCTTAAAAAATAATAGTGCTTAATTTATTATAAAAAGATTTTAAATCACGTTTGACATATGGTGAAATGAATTCATCACGTGCTGATTCTACTATTATAGAGAGAAGGGATAAATTTGGGTCTCACTTTTATATATAAAAATGTTGGTTCAATAATTGGAGTGTTGGGGGTCTTATTATCTTATATATTATGTATGTGCAACGAAGTCGGTTCAGTGTATGATTTCACATTGTTAATATTAATAAAAATAAACACAATCATTTTTTTTAGTTCATATGACAAAAAAATGAGTTTAAAATTTTGCTCAAGCACGACCTAGATAAAAAATATTAAAACTCGAGCCCGACCCACCCTACCCATATTAACATTTTTTATAATATTATTTTATATAAAAATAAATTTAAAAAATACAATACATCAAATATACTAAAAATATTAAAATTAATGTTTCCTAATAAATTAAAAATAAATTTCTCTAAGATAGTGCCAAAATTAAAAATAAAACAAAAGTTATAAAATATCAAAACAATAATAACAAAGTAGTAGCAATATAATAGCAAAATGATAGCAAAACAATAACATTTTTTTTTCAAATTCAAGCCGGGCCCGAGCCAAAAAAAGCTTACTCGATGCCTGATCGATTTAGAAAATGGGTTTCATTTTTTTTCGAGCCTATTTTTCGGGCTTATATTTTTGCCCAAACCCTTCCACTTTTTATCCACTTAGTTAGTCATAGAGGTGAGCATGGACCGGGTCGGGCTCAACTAAAAATTCAGGCCCGTTTGCTAGGCCCAACCCAAAAAATGGGCATAAAATTTTGCCCAAGCCCAACCTGAATAAAAATACTAAAACTGGGCTCGACCTGCCCATATTAATTTTTATATAATTTAAAAAATATATATAATACATCAGAAATATTAAAAACATCAAAATAAATATTTCCCAACAAATTGAAAAAAATTTAAAAAAATATATACTTAAATAACACTAAGGTAGATGCAATTTAACAAGCAAATTCTCTAAAATAATAACAAAATTAACAATAAAATAAGTTTTATACAATATCCAAATAATAACAACAAAATAGTAGCAAAATAAGGAGAAAACAATAAGAAAATAATATTTAAAAAATTAGATTTTTTTTGTTCTTTAGTGGATTTGGGCCAGGACGGGTCGGGCTCGGGCTCGGGCCCGGGCCAAAAATACCTTACTCAAGGCTAGGCCTATTTTTTAAATGGGCCTTATTTTTTTGTCCGAGCCCATTTTTCGGGCCTATATTTTTTCGAAACCCTTCCAAATTTCGGACGGGCCTTCGGGCCAGGTCGGGTGGCCCGGCCCATGATCAGGTCAAGTTAGTCACCCAACTTTTAGGGCATTTTCATTTTGGTCACCAAATTGAAATCATTGCAATTTGATTACTCAACTTTTAGGAGTTTTCATTTTAGTCACCCAAGCGTTAAATCTTTACTGACAGTTGTACATCCCATATCATATTTGCACTTTCATTTTGGTCACCCAACTTTTAGGTCACTTTCATATTGGTCACCCAAAAAATCTTTTTTAAGTTTTGATTAGGGTAAAAAAATTAAGGATTAAAGTAAAAAAGCAGTAGAAACTAAAATAATACACAAAAATTATCAAATTCTACTTGTTTATCACATAGTCGAAAATTTGAAATTTGGGTTTTGAACTATAAATTTTTCAATATTAAGATTCAAAATTATAGTAGCAAATCGGTTGACATTATCCATGGATAATTTTTTTAACAATTTATTTAATTTATTGTGATGTTTTGAAATTATTTTCAAAAATCACCCATGAAAATTGTTGTCTTTAATAGTTGTATAAGAAAACCAAATTTCTTTTGATTGTATGATCTTGAATCTTCCATACTAAGCTAAAACCAAATAAAAACTATGGAAATTAATTAATTTTATCTTCCATTCCAAACAAAGGTCGTATCTTTTTCATCACTTCTTTACTCAAACGAAGAACAAACAATTAATTTAATTACTTGCAAGTATTTTTTTCATTTACTTTTAGCTTAGCATGGATTCGGGATTATATAATCAAAAGGAATATAAGTTTCATAGACAATTATTGAATATGAATTAATTGAGTTGATTTCATTAAGGATAATATGGAAACATAAAATAAATTTTAAAATTTTAAAACAAGATTAATTTAATTAATTTTAATATTATAGTAACAAACTGGTTGACATTATCAACGGATGATAAATTTTCAACAATTTATCTTGATAATTTGAAATTTAAAATTTTAATATTAAAAAGAAAAAATAAGAGTTTTAGCAATGAGATAAAACAAGTATAATTTGTCAATTTTCATGTATTGTTTTAGTTTTTATTGCTTTTTAACTTTAATTATTGATTTTTTACTCCAATCAACACTTTAAAAAATATTTTCTAGATGATTAAAATGAAAGTGTAAACACGATGTGGCGTGTACAATTAACCGCCGTTAGAGATTTAATACTGAGATGATTAAAAATGAAAGCACCCTAAATATTGAGTGATCAAATTGTAAAAATTTCATTTTAAGTAACCAAAATAAAAGTGTATTAAAAGTTAGGTGACCAACGGAATAATTTACCCAATTTTATATGATAATAATATTTAAATGACGCTGGGTGGCGAAAACCTTTCAAATAAAATTAATGAGGTAATACATGTTTCATTTATTTATTATTTAATTTATATATTTTTTTAATGATTGATTGACTCGATAACACTTATCAATCAAGTCTTAATTAAATAGTGAAATTATTAAAAAAATATATTTTTATAAAATAAAGTATTTTCCATTTTCTATTTTTATTTAAAGTTTAAAAAATTACAGATGATGTAATAACTATTATATTTAATATATTAATTTTACCATTTTAACTGACTTTTTGTATATTATGTTAATTACTTATCACTATATTTGTAAAATTTTCACTCTACCATAATTTATTATACTTTAAATGACTTATGTCCTGGTACTTTGTTCTTATTTTTTATTTTGATGAATTATAAAAAGAGGACAAAGTCATAACAATAATATAACTCGAACTCAATTCACACTTAAAGTGATAAACATCCTAACCATTAGACCAACACACAAATTACTTACTTTTTAAATTTAAACTCCAAGACATTGATCAAAATTATATTCAAGTCATACTACTTTCTTTTTTTCTTTTTTAAATCACTATTAATGGCAGTTACTAGTTAGGTTTAATGGGCCTAGAAAGCCCAATTAGTTAATCTGAATTTTAACAAAATTAATAAGTGGATAAAAGAAAAAGGTCTGGGCCCAACACCAAAGGCTTGGGACAATTCCACCTATGCAACAAATCATTGGGCCATGATCACACCCAATTTGTGGTGAAAAATCAACATTCTTTTAAATTTATATTTTTTAAAAAATAAATGAAAACTTTAAAATATGAAATTGTTTTTGTTTTTTCATTTTTTAATAAAAATAATATTATGATGAGATTTAAATTTAAATTAATTTTATCATTTTAATTAAAATATTATTTTTTTATAAATTTTTAATAAATCTACTTATTATATTATTTTTTTAATTACATCGTGAGTATACTATAAATCTAATTGCATTGGTGTTACCTAAATAAAGTCATAAAATTATTTTAGTATAGACTTAAGAATTAACTAATGAGACCAATTTCAATAAGAAAATTATAGTAAAAATATAAAAATATATATTATTAGGTACTAAATTATATCGTTATCGGTAAACAAAAATATTTAATAAAATTTTATTAAGAGTTAAATAAAATATTAGATGAGATGGTAAAGTTGAAGATTTAAATTTTATATATATTATTCTTGGTTCAAATATTATTATGTGTAATTTTTTATTGATTTATTAAAATATGAAAAGACAAAAACACCGTAATAACAAGATAACTTATTTTATAAAATGTATGATCTTTTTATCATCTCACAACTAAGTTGGTGTCTGGTCTGCTCACGACACCAACTCAATCAAAGGCTTAAATTAGAAATGTTATCATATACATATGCACGTGAAAATCACGTATTTATATTACAAGTATACGTTTAAAAATAACATATAATAAATAATAAAAAGTATGATTTGAAATTAATAATAACGCATATGCAATATGTACAAAATTAAAATAAAAAAATTTAAATTATAAGTAAAAAAATTAAATAAATAATTATATCATATTAAGAATAATAAATATACTCTAATTATATATCATGACATTATCAATTTTTTTAGCTCGTAAAAGAGTTATCATGTCATATAAAGAAGGAGTGCTGGACGCAATTATTGTACAGTTGGTACGAAAGTTTAATAGAAAGACCATTAAGCTGAACACATTTTTTTTTAGCCGAAGAGAGAGAAAATAAAGTGTATATAATTAGGTGCGTTTTCCTGAGCGAGACTGCTGTATATTAATTTACAGCTTTATCCTTTATATATTGAAATAGTAAAAACTCAAAATGGGTTATAGAAAAAAAGAACCCTGAAGTTTTTACTTTCTCCCACTTATGGTGTGTGGAGCAGTTAGTAGTGTTAAACCCAAGAAAGTGAAACTACAAACAGCTTTTGAACATTAACTAAAACCATTCTGTGAATTAAATTTGAAGAAGAAGAGGAAGAGTGAGTAATTAGCAGATAAGTAAACTGATAATGCTGATTTTAAGAGATGTATGAATTTATGTCTTGAAGATGATTGAATGAGAAAATGACAATGTTGATTTTAAGATTAAAAACATGGTGGTGGTGGGCCACTAAAATCCTCTTTGGAAAGTCCATAGCCAAAAAAAAAAAAAAGAGAAGAAAATTGCAGGGAGCTTTGAGCTTTGCAAAAATCTCCCTCCCTTTTTCATTGTTCTTCATCAAATTCCCCATTATCCCTTTCTTACTTTCTTCTTCTTCAACCCTTTTTATCTTTTCAATTCCTTTTTTTCAGTTTTCTTTTTACTCGAATGTTACCTCCAAACCCTAGCCTTTTCCACGCCAAGCCATCTCCGCTCCTCCCTCTCCTTTCCCGGACCTCATTCCGCTGTTTCGCCGCCACCGGAGACGCCCCTGCCGGCCCAACATTCCGTAAGTGGTTCCAATTCCCAAACACGACAACAACTTCCGACAACGTTTACGGAGGTGGTGCGCGAATCGGGCAAGAAATCAGCTACGAAGCTCCGGCTGGGAGTAGCATCAAGGTCAAGAAATGGTCAAGGGACACAGAGAGTTATTTGACTAACGACGATGAACCTCTTCCCCTTCCCATGACTTACCCTGATACTTCCCCTGTTGGACCTGAAGAAATCGATAAGCGACTACAATGTGACCCTGAAATCCAGGTCCTTTCTTTATAAGCTTTGAATTCAGTTCGAGGGAAATGTTTCAGTTTTTAGGGATTAGAATTGGTTAATCTTTGATGGGTTTTGTTTGTAGGATTGTAAGGAAGTGGTTTATGAATGGACTGGGAAGTGCAGGAGTTGTCAAGGGACTGGACTTCAAAGCTACTATAATAAAAGAGGGAAAGAGATTATTTGCAAATGCATACCTTGCCTTGGAATTGGTAAATTTTCTTCTTCTTGGTATCAAATTTCTACTTGGAAGTGTGTATGGACTATCTGCCTTTTCTTATGAACGGCAATGTATGCTACTAGGATTTTGAGTATCAATGTCTAGTGTCCTCTTCCATTTTAAGTTCTGAGACTAGTCCTGTTTGGGCCAGGATGCAGGTAAAGCCCTCCCAACAATTAACACTCCAGTATTTGAACCAAGTTCGAATACCTGGGGAAGAAATCCACTTCCACTTCTTCTAACCACTTGTCGGTAACAAAGTCGGACATGGATATGTATAGATATGTGTTCAACATGCATATGTTCATTTTTTTTCAAAATTTTCCTGCATTGAAGGGTTTTGGGGGGGATCATATTCCAATACACATGTTCGGATATGCATCAAACACAAATGTCACAAAAGTACTTTAGGAAAAATGAAGAGTTGAAGCAATATCGATAGCAATTATGATATAACTTGATTAACTTTAATAGTAAGCATAATTCAACATGTAAATAATATATGTGGATTCCCTGAGTAAACCTTTGTTCTTCATGGTTTCAACGATTAGATCCCGGTCCAGCTTCAAGCACTAGCTGACTAGAGATTTGAGTGTATATCTAGGAACCCCTTTTTTTGTGGTCCACTTTTATTCCTTTTCCCGCTTTCAATTTTGGCATTGTTTGTGAAAATGAAGCTTTATGAGCTTGCTGGTTAAGCTTTTGGTCACTCCCTGAGTAGAAATCTGGTTCCTTTTTTTTTTCTCCCCTATCCTGCTTCCTTTTTTAAGTATTGGTTGTGAAAATAAAGCTTTATGAGGTTTTGATGACTTTTTTTTCTTTTTAGGTTAATTTAAAATATGTATTAATGAATTTAGATGCTGTTTGAGAAATTTAGTCATATGGTTTTGTTTTCTGAGATTTTGCTATTATTTTGAGCGTTTCTTTAATGGTTAAGGAGTAAAGCTAATCTCTTTTACCAGTATTCTTTCTATGAGAGATTTCAATACTTGATGATATAGCAGCCATTGAGAATTTACTTTAGCTTATAATAAAGAAGCTTTATCTATAGGGTTGCTTTGAAAGCTTTTCATTCCAGCATTTTATTCTCCAGCTCTGCATTCGGTCCTCACATGTCAATACGCTTTACCTTCCTGAATTGTAATTGTTTATTTTGTTTAGAAAAGTCTTTACTTACTCCTGTTAAGATAAATTGTTTCTTTAACTTGTGGTTTTGAATGTAGACACTGAACAAAGGTGATGAATATGATGAGTCAGTCATTCTCTTTTTGATTGTTCAATGCCTAAAGTAACTAGTTTTTGGCATTTGTCAATGTCTTCATTATCGTTCATTGCAGGTTACGTGCAAAAGATAACAGCTCGGAAGGATATTGAAGTGATGGAGGATTTGGATAATGGAAAGCCACCTTGAACATGAAGAAGGCTTCTTTTTCTTCTTTTATTTTTTTGGAATATTTTGTTAACAACTTCCCTGAGTTGTATTTTTCTAATACCTTTTTTCAACATGTCATGCAAAATATATTCTTTTACATGGATAGAGGGTGAAAGAGAGCCTCCTTGAGAGGGAAAAAAAGGGTTTAGGGATTGGTCTTGTTGAGACTTAAATAGGGAAAAAGGAATTGCTTGGAACTTTATTAAAGAATCTAATCCTATGGCTCATTAAAGCATGAAATAGTAACCTTAAATGCAATTCATCTCTTGCTTTGGAAATTAGAATAACTTTGTTCTCATCTGCCATGACCATCCTATATAAAGTTGAACGACATCCGAGCTGCGAGCTGCAAAATTCAAGCATCGAGGCTTGAAACCTGCATCACTCGCAGGGTTTTGTTAATTGCTATCTCCAGGACAAAAATACCAGCAGATATGTCAAACGTTGGCTTTCTTGAATTCCAATACAAGCTTTCGCAAAACAAGTTCTTGCAGAAACCGTCGCGCTTGTTTTCCAGGGACAGGCAAAACTCTGGGTTATTAACTGCTTACCAACCTGATTTGGATGAACTAAAGAAAGTTTTTGATAAGCTTGATTCCAACAAAGATGGGAAGATTTCTCAGATGGAGTACAAGGCCATGTTGAGGGCACTAGGGCAAGGAACTATGACTCAAGATGTACCCAAGATCTTTCAGTTGGCCGATATTGACGGAGATGGGTTTATCAACTTCAAGGACTTTGTGGAAGTACACAAGAGGAGCGGTGGGGTGACGATAATGGACATACAGAATGCTTTCCACACATTCGATCTCAACTGCGATGGCAAAATAAGTGCCGAGGAAGTGATGGAAATGTTGAGGAGGCTTGGAGAGAGTTGCAGCTTGGAAGAGTCCAGGAAAATGGTGAAAACAGTGGACACCAATGGTGACGGTATGGTCGACATGGATGAATTTATAACCATGATGACTCGAACTATGAAGCTAGATTAAAAGAGGCATTTCATTTCGGTTTGGGTCTGATTGTTTCTTTAATATCCCAATGTAACTTTTGATTTCTCTGTTTAGAGAGTGAAAGGTTTGTTTGTCAAATAACAACAATTTGTGTGTGCTACTGTCAAACAAGGGCATCATTTGCAACTTTAACATTGTTGATGTGCCTCAGCTAGGCCAAGAGCACTACGGGTTCATAGGCCGACGGGTAACATCACGCAAGTAAACTCAAAACTATAAAAGATAAAACATCAGAATAAAGGCTATGTAGAAGAGCAGATAAAATATCATACTAAGCATCAGAACAAGCACAAGGGCATATGTATAGCCTAATAGTGAACCGTTCACTCGAAAACACAAGCAACGAGTCAACAACAGTTCTACCGTTTCACTGCAATGCATATTTCCTAATATTCTGGGACTTTACATGTCAAAATCCAAATGGAAAGAATTCGCAAATGTGATGCAAGACCTTTTACCAGTAATCACCGCAAGAACATAAGCCATCCTTGAAATGATGGAAGCGCTTGTTGTCTCTAATAATCAATTCCCTCCCGACAATCCTCGATATGATCTTGATGGCATTGTGACAGTCACCGCATACACGGAGATTCTTGATGATCCTAAGGGTTTGCCTTGCAGGGGTACTGATTAGACCAAATGCTATCGCCAATCGTTCACTGTGGTACAGCAGTGCTTGCTCCTTCGCCTCTTGATCAATGTCATGAAGAACATATCTTGTGTCAGGGACGTAACTTGCTTCTTTCATTGCTTTCAAGGCCTTCAATTTCTCATCATCCTTGTAAAGGGTTGGATTTCGAAACTCATTGATTCTGTTCTTTCCATCAAGCATGCTGATTGCAGTACGTTTCTTCGGTGGCGGTGTTGGGATTTTATTCGCGTCAACCTTTGACGGGTCAAGATCAATCATCAGCTCCTCTACATAATCTTCAAGATCCACATCTCCATGAATTCGAGCATAGTTCCTCAATGCCTCCCAAACTTCAGCAGTTGGCTCGAAAGGCAATTTTTTCTCTATATACTCTTTAGCTTCATAAAGATGACCAGATTTTCCAAGAACACCTATAAGCCCCACATAATGCTCAACCCCTGGAGATATTCCATACTCGCTCTCCATAGATTGGAAATGTATAAACCCTTCTTCTATAGCTTCCGCGCTACCACAAGCCGAAAGAACCGCGAGGAAAGTCTGCTCATTCGGTTTCAACCCCAATGTCCTCATCTGCTCAAACAACTGCAACCCATCATCTCCCAAGCCATTGTCTGCATACCCATTTATCATCAAATGCCAAGAATCCATATTCCTATCAGGCATGTGATCGAAAACTCTCCGTGCATCCATCATGCTACCGCATTTTGCATACATTTCAATCACCTTATTGTTCAATCCAAGGTCGCCTCGACAGGTCGACTGCAAGAAGTAATCATGAACTTTCTTCGCATCCTCGAGCGATTTGGGATTGCAGATTAACCCGAACAAAGATGAAAAACAACTAGCATCGCCTTTAACTCCTTTATCCATCAATTCGATAGCTTCTTTCACTTTACCCTCGTGACACAACCGCGTTAAATCTACCAATGAAGGAACAGGTTCAGCCTGCACATGCTCTACCATTGGCCCTTGATTTCCTCTCTCGCGGCTGAACTGAATAGGGTTTTGAGTCTGCGGGGCTCTTTCGTTAAAATTTCTACCTTGAGGGTGGTACCCTTGGCCTTGATTTTGGTTATTCCATTGATTTGGGCTTCTGGGCATTTGCGTATTCATCGGATTAGCATTTGGATACTGAGGATAACTTCGATTCTGCTGAGGATTCCATTGATTAGGCCTTCCTCGTTGGGAGTAACCCTGACCCTGATTTTGCTGGGGATTCCATTGATTGTTATCAGAAACCCCGCCCTGTTGTTGCGGATGATGGTAGCCCTGGTTTTGAGGGTTCCATTGGTTATTAAAATTAGGGTTTCGCTGGCCATGAAAGACCCTGGGATCAGACGACGGGGGCGGTTGTTGGTTTTGGTGGTGCGGCGGCGGTCTCTGGTACTCATTTGGGATGGCGGAGGTGCTAAGAGATTTTAAGCTCAGGGATAAAATCTGGGTTCTATCGAAGTGGCGATTGGAAGTGAAGTGAGAGAAGTTAAGGCGTACCTTGGTTAAGAGAGAAGTGAAAGTTGGCGTTGAGCTCCGTCCACGACGTATTGCCATTAGAGACGCCATATGATTGTTTTCTTTCGTTGTTTTCCGAAGTGGAAAAAAATATAAAACCACTGATAAACCCTAAAATGGAAGCAAAGGGATGAACTACAAAAGGCTTGGGTGATAATTAAAAAAAAAAAAAAGCGAGCAGGGGTATGCTTTTGGGTTTTCAATTGGGTACCGGGTCGGATTTATATTCGGGTTTATTCTAACTCTTCAAATACAACATTCCTATTTTTGTGCTGAAAGGGCATTTAATATGATAGAAGTTATTATTTTTCAATTAATTTAATTGCGGAATGTGATTGAAATATTTAGTATGTAAAATTTTTTTTAAAAAAAAGAAAGAATATAACATATCGTTTTTGTTACTTTCCAATGGAAAGTCAACTTTGGCCGAGGAGTTCATCATGATTTTAAAATAAAATTTATCTTAGCAAAAAATTTAATTATTTTAATTAATATAATTGTTTTAATTAGTCACTACTACTAAATTTTTTGTTAATTGTCTAACAAATTGTTGACGTGGCACGTTAACTCATTAAGTGATTGAAATATGATAATTTTAACTTTTAATTAATCTAGGGACTTCTATAATTAGCCAAATTTTTTTATTCCTCTTCTAACTCTGGTCTGCACCCTACTTCTTTTTTTATTGCAACTTATTATGCTTAACGTTGGTATTGGAAAATTGAAAGATTGTATATAGAGATGAGTGGAATTAGTCCAAACTCTTGCCACCACAGCCATGATTCCAAGTAGTTGAGCATTGCCGCTTTCGATTTGTTTCAGCAATGATAGACACCAACCTCAACACACATCAAGTCTACATATCGTGTTCCTTTTGACTACTGCACTTGAACTCAACAAGCTCTTTTGTTTGAGTCTTCAATCCAAAGTAACGACATTGCTCTTCGCCCTCCAACACATGTCTCCCTGGCCATGCTACCATATCATTTCACACCTCTAAGTCCACACATGCAACCCCACAAAACAACACTTTTACTTATTCTAATCCAATCCACAATTTATCTTTCAACATTTACCATTATATTACACTACAACTTACTCTTTTTCTTTTTGGTAAATGTCCTAATTGTGATGGGTTGGGCATGGGAGCCTACAATCATGACACATTTGGCTGTTCTATCTTGTTCGCGAGGGATCACATGGCCCAACAGGATTGATCCATTGCTTGGAGAGATTCAAGACTCATCTATAAAGCATGAAAAATAAGGAATGTAATCTTCAAAGGTATACAATATTGGATGACTCGTAATCTTAAAAGATATGGTTCTATAAATCTTAGAGATTTGATTTTGTAGATAGCTTTTAATCTTAGCCGTTGATGTACTTTAATCTGTACTATTGAATTTGGGGAGGCTCAACTATAAATAGAGGTCTCTCCTCCTCCTTGTAAATCACTTCACTTCACTAAATAATAGAATTCTTGAGAGCATTCACTTAAACAACTCTCTTGTGTTTTTGCTTTTCTGTGGCTTTTTTGTTCTTTCAAGTTATTTCATCTTTTGTGTTGCTTTTTCTTTGCGTTAGTGCCTTAGAGAAATTTTGTGTGAATATTCAATTACTTGAAATTAGGCTGACTTAGGCATTTTTAAAGCGAAGAAATCGCCTAAGGCCGCACAAATTGCCAGACTAAAAATCTAGCCTCGTGATAGTTGGTATCCGAGCTAAGATTTCAAATGCATCGCTGAAAGATGTCAAAAGAAGTTGTTGAGCAAGTTGAGCCAATGGAGACCCGTGGGAGGGCCAGAAAAGTAAGCCAATCGAGGGACATGTTGTCAACTTTAGAAGGGCGAGTGGTCACTCTCGAGGAGTCCATGAGGGACGTGAGAGAGAAACTCGAGGAAGTTAAAGGAGGACTCAATAATAGGTTGGAATCAATGAAAGAGCAACTTAGGGACTATGTGTTAAAATATCTCAATTCCGTTGAGAACAAGATGACAGGAAATGATGATACCCTCGATGCTATGGTGACGACTTTAAAAAAGGAGATTACGGAGCTCAAGGGTGAACTCATAATCTACAAGGCTACTTTGGGTAATGGGGTGTTTGTTGCGATACCCAACTCAGTGTGAATGTTCCCAAGCCCAAAGAATTTAAAGGGACAAGGTTTGTGAGAGATGTGGACAACTTTCTATGAGGAATGGAGTAATACTTCTGTGCCAAAGGCATCATGGAAGATGCTACTAAGGTAAATACTATTGTTATGTATTTCAATAACATTACTCCTGTTATGGTGGAGTCATAGGTCCACAGATGTGAGACATGGTGGAATCCAAATTGAGACTTGGGAGGATTTCCAAAATGAGTTCAAAGTATAGTTTTAGCCGGAGTATGCCGAGGACAAGGCTCAAGCAAATTGACGTCAATTTACGTAACAAGGCATAATTAGAGAGTATGTGTAGGAGCCAGTGAACTCATGCTCCAGATTTCTGATATGGGTGAGAAAGAGGCATTCTTTTCCTTTATGGATGGATTGAAGCCATGGGCGAAGCAAGATTTACAACGCTGAAGAATTCAAGAGCTTACTAAAGCCATGACCGTAGCAGAATCTTTTGTCAAGTTTGGCTCGAAGAAATACAAACTTGAGTCTTCTAAGCCCAAATTCAAAACGAGGGGCAATGATGGGGGAGACAAAGACAAACCCGCTAAGAATGGCGATAGTAAGGCTCAAAATTTTCAGAAAGCTAAGTCTAATAAGTAGTGGGAAAAGAAGAAGATAGAGCATTTATCTTGCTTCCATTGTAATGGTCTGCATATGGTAAGGGATTGTTCGAATAAGGCTACACTTTCTACCATGTAAGGGGACGATGGGGTAGACAATGCAACAAAAAATATTAGCTAGATATTGGATGATGCCGAAGACAAATTGAGTCATGGGTTGATGTTCGTATACATCACTATTGCTGGCAGAAGATTGAATTCAATTGTTGATACAAGTGCATCAGATTTGTTCATGTCCAAAGAGACTGCTTGTGACCTTAGGCTCAAGGTTGAGAAAGAATCGGGTTGGATCAAGACGGTCAATTCGAAAAGCATTGAAATAGAGGGTGTGATGAAAGGAGTGGAACTCCAACTTGGCGATTGGACCGGTAAGGACACCATCAAGGTAATACCATTTGATAACTTTGACTTTATGGTTGGATTAAGTTTTCTTGATCGGATTAATGTGGGTATTTTTTTTTCTGGCAATTACATGGTGATCTCAGACCTGAACCATCAATGTATGGTGCGGATGAAAAGGAAAGGAGGCATGGAAGGAAAGGCATTATCCAATTTGCTAAAGAAATACGTAGAGATGAAGTCTCTTATTTAGCCACTTTGAAGGCTGAGGAAATCCTTAAATATATCCATTGGTGAGATTCCAAAAGAAGTGGGACAATTATTGTAGTCTTTTCGAGATGTGATGCCTGGCGAGCTACTTAAGAAATTACCACCAAAGAGGGAGGTGGATCACATGATTGAGCTAGTGCTCAACATGAAGCCATAGGCTAGGGCCTCGTATTGTATGTTTTCGGCATAATTAGAATAGTTGCAGAAACAGTTGAAGGAGCTTTTAGATGCTGGATTCATTAAGCCATCTAAGTCTCCATTCAATACGCTAGTGTTGTTTCAAAAGAAGCATAATGGGTCGTTGATGATGCACATCGATTATCGGGCCTTGAACAAAGTCACTATGAAGAACAAGTACCCGATTCTCCTCATTGTAGATTTGTTTGATCAACTTGGTAGTGCAAGATAGTTTACCAAGTTAGATTTGTGATTGGGGTACTATCAAGTTAGAATAGCCGAAAGGGATGAGCCAAAGATCACGTGTGTGACTTGATATGACTCGTATGAGTTCTTTGTGATGTCTTTTGGATTAAAGAATGTTGAAAGGACTAAGGCAAAATCCAGTAACAACAATTTTTTTAAGGTAAACTACCTTATTAGTCATCCAACTTTTAGGACGCTTTTATTTTGGTCACTCAAAATGAAATCCTTATAATTTCATCACCCAACTTTTAAGGCGCTTTCATTTTAGTCACCCAAGCACTAAATCTCTAACGACGGTTAATTGTATACACCAACTTTCATTTTTGTCATTAAAAAATATCTTTTTTTAAATTATTGGTTGCAGTAAAAAAATTTAAGAATTAAAGTGAAAAATGGTAGAAACTAAAATAATGTATTAAAAATTTATCAACTTGTACTTGTTTACCCCATTGCCGAAAGTTTTAATTTTTTTTTTCAATATTGAAATTTTAAATTTTAAAATATCAAATTTAATTAATTAAATTATTGAAAATTTTTAACCCTTAATACTGTCAACCGATTTATTACTATAATATTAAAATTAATTAAATTAATTAATGTAATTAATGTAATCTCATTCTAAAATTTTAAAATTTATTTTATGTTTCTAAACAAAAATCAACTCAAATAACTCATCTTTAATAAATTATCTATGAGACACAAAATTCTTTTGATTATATGATCTTGAGTTTTCCATAAAAGCTAAAAGTAAAGAATAATCCTTGTAATTAATTAAATTAATTATTTTTATCCAAGGTAAACAAAACTCATAAATTTTTTTTATCATTTCTTTACCCAAACGAAGAACAAGTAATTAATTTAATTAATTGTTAATTGCAATAATTTTTCTTTTGCTTTTAGCTTAGCATGGAAAATTTGAGATTATATAATAAAAAATTAATTTTTGTAAGCAATTACTAAATATGCGTTAGTTGAGTTGATTTTTCGTTAAGGCTAATTTGAAAATACAAAATAAAATTTTAAAATTTAAAAGAAGATTAAATTAATTAATTTCAATATTATAGTAAAAAAATTGATTGACATTATCAAGTGATAAAATGTTTTCAATAATTTTTTAAATATATTTTGATGCTTTGAAATTTTAAAAATTAATATTAAAAAAATTTAGAATTTTTTGTCAATGAGATAAACAAATACAATTTGACATTTTTTGTACATTATTTTAGTTTCTATCGACTTTTTACTTTAATCTTTGATTTTTTTACCCCAATCAATACTTGAAAAAATATATTTTTTGGGATAACTAAAACGAAAGCAACATAGAAGTTGGGAGACGAAAATAAAAGTGTAAACGTGATGTGGCGTGTAAAATTAAATGCCATTACATATTTAATGCTTAGATGACTAAAATGAAAACACCATAACAATTGAGTGACGAAATTACAAGTATTTCATTTTAAACGTTCAAAAGTGACCTAAAAAGTATTTCACGAACGAATAATTGAACACATATACTAAAACACATCATATGTGAAATACCCATTTTTTTGGGTGAAAACTTTCAACATGTTTTAACCACACACGTGATTTCTATATCTTTCTGGTTAGCAAATATCATATGGATAATCAAACGCAAAAGTCTCCAAACCAAACCCTAGATTTAACCAAAGCACGCACAACATAGGCATCAAAGGCAGCATAATTGCAGCAGTTTCAGTGCCTGTTTCTACCATATTCATCGACCGAAGGCACACGATTGATACAATTAATCAATCATCTTGTCATTCCAGGGATCACTATCGGCATCATTGCGACCCCACGCTTTTGCCTGTCCATGTTGGCTTCCCAACCTTCGTTCCCCAAAATATAATTTCATCAACTTAATTTATGCTAATAATATGGTGTTGATTTTTGAAAGGTCAAATTCTAGTTTTTGTCCTACTACAGTTGAAGTCGGGGTTTAGTCATTTATGCTTTTTACTATTATAATTTTTAAGAAATAATTTATGTTAACATTTTAACTGAAATAGGTAACCATATTTTTTAGACTAAATAATGATATTCATAAAATTAGAGGGGGTTTATCAAAATACGCGTTACCTATCTCCATGTCAAAGCCACGGTTTTTGAGATCTCTGTAGTCTTGACAAAGAGCCAATGGACAACAGCAGAAGTGAACTAAGTAATCATTACATGGTTCTTCTTCTAAGTCGTATTGTCCCCTTAGTTCCGAGCGATATAAGAATGAATAAAAACATGCACAACCAGTGAAACCTAGCAACACCCCGTACAGCAACCCCCTTGAAAAACAAGCTGCAAAATGAATAATAAATTAACATCAAAATTTTTAAACCAGTTGAAATGTTATCAAATTATGGTTTTGGTCTTTTTATCAAACTTAATTTAATTAAAATAGCTAAGAATATTAAGTATTTCAACTAATTATATAGAATATCAAATTACATAAAATTAAAATTTAAAGACTAAATTTCAAATATGATAAAAACTAAAATTTGACCATGATATTATAATAACTAAAAAAGCACATGAGCAGATCAAACATGTAGTTTGACCATTATATTATAGTGACCAAAAAAGAGAACAGGAAAGATTGGGGCACGTTTCATGACATGGCACTGGTAAAAGCGTTCCCTTTATATGTTAAACATAAATCTTGGACTCCCATAATTTTGGGGGTAAATGGGAGGGAACTTATAATCCGAGTACCAGAATGGAATTAAAAAAAATCATGATTTAAGCCAAATAGTTTATATATATGAGAAATTATTTTATGAATTATTTTCATTATATTATTCATGGTCTCTTTTTAATTATTTAATTATATTTTAATAATTTATTTCATGTCATTAATACATAATTGTGGTAATTTTTTACCCTAAACCCCGAACTCAGAACCTGAGATTCTAGTTTAGGGTTCGAGGTTCGGGATAAAAAATTATCATAATTATGTTTCAATGATATAAAAAAATTTACTGAAATATCATTAAATAATTAAAAATAGGCCATGAATGATGTGATGTTAATAGTCTATAAAATATTATCTTATATATATAGATAGATAGATAGATAGATAGATAGATAATGCTTAAAACTACTTATAACTCTTTTAGATTCATAAATAGGAGGATAAAATGTGCTTGAACGCATTCAAAACTTGCATCCTCCTGCACTGATAACATTATCAATATCAATAAAGCTAAAACTCAATTGACAAGGCACATAGTTATCACATAAACTATCCCAATAAAAAATGTATTTTTTTTAAAAAAATATATTAATATTATATTGGCCTAATTAAGACTGAATTATAAAAAAAATGGATAGTCAAAATGCAAATTTTCCACTATATTTACCTACATTTTGAAATGTACAAAATTACCATTCGGAGGGAGGAGGGGACTGAACCCCAAATTTAAGTACAGTTGAAAGATAAAAACCATAATCTAAATGAAAATCAGGTTAAAGACCATTTCAAAATATGTGAACTTTACATTTGGATCCTCTGCTGACGATCTCAGCTACCTGTCCGAAGGTGATGCAAGGACATGCGCAAGTAATCACACCTGAAAAATTCGAAAAAATCAAACCAAAGGATTCATCTGAAAATGAAAAAAAAAACACAAAAAATGAAGAAGATGGTGAATGTATTTATAAGCTTACAATTTGCAGGGTCATCAAAGCAGTGGCAAAGACCAGTGTCCAGGTGCATGGTGTAACTGTGTAGGGATAGTATCTGAAGGTGCTGGAGTTGGGATGGGACTCGGATGGCTGAAAGCCGGGTTCCTAATGGTCGGACGACCCTGCATGTTAGGATATATAGGCTGTGAATTTTTCCTTTTCTTTTCTTTTTACTTTTTTGTTGGTTTGATTGTTTTTCTAAGTATTAAAGCAGATGATTATATCGCAGGTTCTTTCATGGGTTTTTTAAATATTATATATATATAAATATAAAGTGGGAAGCTTTCTGGGCATCTCTTGCCTTGCGACGTAAATCTAAGTTGATTATTTAAGCATTGATTCTGTTTGCGTTTGATGCTAGCTGGTAGCAAGAAAAGCATCAACAATGTTCAAAAAGTGACCAATTTTTTAGGATAAACTACCTAAATAGTCACCCAACTTTTAGGATGCTTTTATTTTGGTCACCCAAAATGAAATCCTTATAATTTCGATACCCAACTTTTAAGGCGTTTTAATTTTAGTCACTCAAGCACTAAATCTTTAATGACGGTTAATCGTATACGCTAACTTTCATTTTGGTCACTAAAAAATATCTTCTTTTAAATTATTGATCGAGGTAAAAAAGCATTAAGGATTAAAGTGAAAAATGGTAGAAACTAAGATAATGTATTAAAAAAATTATCAAATTGTACTTGTTTACCTCTGTCCCGAAAGTTGTAAATTTTTTTTTCAATATTGAATGTCGAAACCATTTTTTTTATTTTGATTTAAAAATGGTGGATCGACTTTTTGGAAAACGAAAATGGAGTCGTCACCGACCTTTTTTTTGAGGTGTAATCGGATCACCTTGAGGTTGATCATTTTAATAAAACATTTGATTTATAATAATTTTAGGTCTACGAAAATTGAGAACAAGGGTTTGGGAGTCGGTTTCGTACGAGGAAGGGTGAGCACCCCCGTAACGCCCAAAATTGGTACCAAACCAATTAAATAGTTGTCCTTGTGTCTAAGATTTAAAATGTTTTTGAAATGAGGTTCCTTTTTTTATTACATTTGAATGATCCCGAATTGGTTGTCAAAATCTTCTTGTTTCAAAGGAATATAGCACCACATCCAGCACGGTAGGACACGATCCTTTATATCCTCGAGAACACGATAGACTTCGACTTCCAAAAATTCATAATTTGGGAATTACAAAAGGATGCTCAACTATTTAGTCCAACGAAAAATCGAAACCCAGCACAGTAGGGCACGATTCCTCGAACTTCCAAATATTGAACATTGCCTTGCCTTAGAAAACACGTGTGAAATTCCGAAGAGGTATTCGATTATTTTGAGCAAATGGGAGATTGCAACCCAGCATGATAGGGCACTATCCTCCGAATTGCTAAACATCGAACATTTCCTTCGTTTTAAAAAGTTTTTAGAAAACATGAGTGAAATTCTAAAGAGACACTCGATTATTTCGAGCAAACGAGAAATTGCAACCCAGCACGGTAGGGCACAATTCCCCGAATTGCCAAACATCGAACATCGCCTTCGTTTTAAATAATTTTTAAAAATTATAAAAAACAGCTTGAAATACACTAATTTGACTTGAAATAAAATGGGATAATTAGTTTAAAGAATTAGAAATCATAAAATGACATTTGTAAATCGGAAAGGAAATAAAAAAACACGGGATAAAATGAAATATTATGATGAATGAATGGAGATAATATAATTCGTTTAATCAACTAACAAGATAACAACCAAATTCTACCAATCTAAAAGTATTATCAATTTCCTAATCGTTGATGAAGAATAATCAATATGATGGCAATACAAAACAAAAATAATATACCACAATAATATATATAACCTAATACAACACATTCAAATGCAAAAAAATGCAAAATAAAATGAAAGTTAAAGAAAAATATGTATATATGTATAAGGCAAATTTAAAAGGATGAACACACACTACAGGAAAATAGACTTTTAGCAGCGCATTTTTTAGCCTTTAGCGGCGCTTTTAGGCGCCACTAAAACTTTTAGCGGCGCTTTCTAAAACGCCACAAAAAATGCTGCTATAGGTAACGCCACAAAAATTTGTGGCGTTTATTAGAAAAAAAACGCCGCTAAAGGTCAAGGCTTTTAGCGGCGCTTTTTTTACAAACGCCGCTAATTTTGGCAGATTTGTTGTATTTTTTTCACCAATATCTAGCCCTTCCTGCATTAAATCCAACCAAATACAACAAATATAATATAAAATGCAGCCAAAAACAGCAAATTTAACATAAAAAATACAACCAAAGACATTAATTCTAAATGATACTTCAAATTTAATTAAAGATATATGATATAATTAATAAATAAAGTATAATTTAAAATATTTTTACTATAATGTTAAACGTGACAAAACTTAAAAACATTCTTACAATAAGAAAACTAATGTCTAAGACGGCGGCTTTTGCGATTGTTGAAACATATGCATCATCTGCTGAAGCTGTAGCTGGAGGTCATCGTACTTTTTGCTCTGTTCTGCTACCATCGCTCGTGCCTCTGCCTCTCTCGCTGCAGCCGCTGCCTCCCTCTCTGCTGCCTCCGCTCTAAGTTGTTGCTAGAGTTCTTCATATTTTCGTTGAACCTCGGCAATTTGCTCAACCGTGTTCGCTTGCATCTGAGCTATCTGGTCTCTTAACCTCTGAACTTCAGCTTGAGCTTGACTTCCGGAAGGCATGTATTGCTGGGAGCCGGATCCAAAATATTGGGTCGGGGTAACACCAGATCCTTGAAATCGAACCCGACCGTACCTTTCAGGACCCAAAACTTCAGTGATAATTCTGTTATCAATGTTCTCAAGATTAACAGAACTATCACTCGAAGCAATCGCTTCATATTCCGCCTTCTTCTCCTTTAGTTTCTCCTAAAAAATCAATTAAAGAGTTAGAAACGAAATATATAAATAAAAAGAAATGCAACATAACTTAACATTATTTAAAACTACTAATGATGAATTGAATTAAACAATTATAATTAAAGATTATAAATATTTAGAATAAATCAAATATTATTAAGTGAATATACCATAATTTCTCCAGCTTCGGATGTCATAAGAGATCCATCTTTCTTCCTATGCGTAATCTCAAAAAGCTAAAGGCGTCTAACTTTTTGTCCGGATTTGACTTCCTACAATATAGTAGTAAGAATATTATTTAATAATAGAAATTTATTAATATTTGAAAGAATTAATAAATTCATAATACCTCGGCCTCAGCTACAGAAGCAAAACTTCTCGACCCTGTCGTGTGCGTGAATTTTTGTTTTTGCCTGCTGCTTGTTCCAACTCGCTCACGGTCCTACATAATAAAATTATTATTACGTATATAGTAAACACTATATATAAGAGTTTGGAAATACGCAATACCTCTCCTTTCTTTGAATTCCAAAATCTAACCACATCTTCCCATTGATACCTCAGCATTCCTGGCGGAACATTTCTCAGTTTTTCCTCGAGGCTTTTGTCTTTCTTAAAATATTGTTTCTTTAAAGTGCTTTTATTGTCTCTCCATCTTTTACCTAATGCCTTCTTGATATAATCATCGGAGACTTTTAAAGCAAATCTCTCCTAAAAAAACATAAGTTTAGAATGTAAATATAAATGAAACTTAAACCAAAGTATTATAAATTGCATTCACATTTTGTTACCTTAATATTAGCGAGAGCCTAGTTTTTGTTGCTATCAGGCATGTGATGCCATGATTCGTAGTTGATGGGCAACATATTTGCATTTCGTGCTAAAATGCCCAAATAGCCTGCTAAAAGTCGAGCTTCAGATCCAACAGGCTGACCATGAGTATTTCTACTTACTTTAACACGCTCGACAGGATCTAAGTCGTATAAATCTCTAAGTAGCGTACGTCCTCGAACTCTGCGCGTCCCACCACTTTCAGCTGAAAAATGATATACTATTATTATATTAAAATTGACAAATAATTCAATAATAAAAGTCAACACATGTAAAATGAACATAATATTACTTTGAAATTCTTCAGGCTCATCAAGTGTCTCCGGCACATTCAAAGATCCAACAACTGTCTGCTATTCACTATTTCTTTCTTCCGAATTTGGAGTATTCTGGACAATACTTAAATCTCGTACTCTTCTTCTACGCATTTTTCCTGCAATACACATAAAATAATTAAAGTTTTAGTAACAAATTACAACAATAGTAGTACATATAAAATAGTTAAATTATATAACATGACAAAGATTAAAATTATAATATTACATATAATTAAAAAATTGTAAAATCTTACTACATCATTATTCGTAAATATCTTCATCCACATCGGGTCGAACCCATTAATGTTGTGTATTAGTACTAGGGATATTTTCATCTAAGTTTTGTTTTGGAAAAGGTAATGTTTCTGATCTTTCGACGATGTCATCTCTACTTCCATTGCCCATTTCAAACAAGTCTCTAGGGGCGTTCCGGAGTACAACATACCAACCCTCATCAGTTGGATCTTTCGAATAAAAAACTTGTTTCACTTGAGAGGAAAATACATATGGCTCGTCCATCAATTGTTGTCCAGTGTGAATCAAGCGAGAGAAATTCAACATTGTAAAATCAAATTGATCTTCTTTAATTCCTCGAGCAGTATTAACATCAGCCCAATCACACCGAAATAAGACAACTTTCCATCTGCCGTAGTAATCCAACTCAATAATGTCGGTAAGAAGTCCGTAATACTCTACATTACCCTCAACCGGATTACTGTCCCTAGCACTAGCATAACTTGTAATTGAAGAATTAACAACAACTTCACAATTTTGAGTTCTCCTCATTCTCTCACGATACTTTGTATGAAATCTGTATCCATTGATGAGGAAGGCACTATATCTTTTTATTATTCTGTTCGGACCTTGGGAAAGCCATTTAACTTCGTCATTGACGTCCTTTCCACTCCAAACCTATTGAATCGAAAGTAAATTAAATAATTAACTAAATTTCGGGATTATATGTAACTTATTAACTTTAGTTACATACCGTTTGACTTAACCATTCATGAAAAGATTCTGTGAATAACTTATTAATCTCTCGATGTTGCAATCTTCGAGAGCGTGCACGAGATCTCAAAATTTGTTTGTACTCACTATGTTAAAAACAAGTGTATTTGGTTAGAAGATAAACAAATCAAAACGAAAAATATGTGAGGAAATTTTAGAACTTACTTGCGTAACGGTTCAACTAAATCGTGGTGAAAAAGTACATATCGATGTGCTTGTATCCACGATATATCATCTAATTTTGCAATTTCAACTTTGCCGATTGGTTCTCCATAACTTTGGAATAAATAAGTTTCGGCCAAGTTATGATCATTGAGCCCAGCATTTCTATTTGGTCTATTCAATCGTGTTTCAACATCTTCTAAATATCTAGAACAGAATGTCATGCACTCCTCTGCCAAGTAGCCTTCAGCAATTGATCCTTCTGGATAACGCTTATTGCGACAATAAGATTTCAATTTGCTTAGGAACCTAAACACGATATACAATATTTATCAAAAGTTGTAACTAAATGTATAGACGCGAATAAATAAATACTTGACAAATAAATTAGCACTTTTCTATTGGATACATCCATCGATAAAAAACCGGTCCACCAAGTATTGCTTCGTGAGGGAGATGGATTACCAAGTGCACTATAATAGTGAAGAAGGAAGGTGGAAAGATCTTCTCCAAATTGCATAAAGTCAAAACAGCTCGATCCTGCACTTTCTTAAGTTCTTCAACATCCAAAACTTTGCCACAAATAGCTTTCGTTATATTGGATAGTTCAATTATACAGGACGTCACATTTTTTGACATGCAGTACCGTAAAGCAACTGGGAGTAAATCTTGCATTAAGATGTGGTAATCATGTGATTTTAATGAATATAATCTTCGATCTTTAAGACTCACACATCGAGATATATTTGACGCATACGCATCTGGGACCTTTATATCCTTCAACACCATACAAAACACCTCTTTCTCTTCCTTTGACATTGAAAAAATAGAAGGCGGTAACCGATATTTCCCATTCGGAAGTACTTGAGGATGAAGATCACGTCGAATTCTCATATCAACTAAATGAAGTCGACTTTGAAGATTGTCTTTTGATTTTCCATCGACATTCAAAATTGTCCCAATTATGTTCTCACAAACATTCTTCTCAATATGCATGACATCAAGATTGTGGCGTAAAATATTATGCTCCCAATAAGGTAACTCAAAAAAAATACTTCTTTTTTTCCACAAGTCTGCCTCATTAGGATCATCCTCTTCGTCAGATTCATCATCAGATTCATCCCTCGATATTCTCTTTGATTTCGTGTTAGGTGGTTGATTCATCTTCCCATAACTAAAGTTGATATCTTTTAATATAAACAAGATTTCAGATCCAACGGTCTGCTGAGGAGCTCCTCTGTACTCTTCAGTACCGTCAAATAGAGTCTTCTGAAATCTAAATTTATGATTTCCATCTAACCACCGACGATGGCCATGTAAGAGAACTTCTTCCCATTGTACAACCACTTCGAACAAGTTTGCGCAGCACAACAAGGACAAGCATAACGTCCTTTAGTACTCCAACCCGATAAATTAGCATAAGCCGGGAAATCATTAATTGTCCACAATAAAGCTGCACGTAAATAAAAGTTCTCTTTTCTTAATACATCATATGTCTCAACACCCGACCATAATTGTTTTAACTCTTCAATAAGTGGAAGCAAATAGATGTCAATATCATTTTCGGGACCTTTCTCTCCAGGAATAATCATTGATAAAATATACGAAGATTGCTTCATGCAAATCTATGGAGGCAAATTGTAAGGAACAAGCACTACAGGCCAAGTACTGTAAGAAGTACTCATGATTTTAAATGGATTAAAGCCGTCAGCTGCTAGCCCAAGCCTCACATTTCGAGGATCGCTTGCAAAGCTTGAAAATTTCAAGTCAAATGATTTCCAAGCTAAAGAATCCGCAGGATGTCTTAATAATCCATCATCGGTCCGTTGATCATTATGCCACCTCATAGATTCGACCGTCTTTGACGACATGAAAAGCCTTTGAAGTCTTGGTATTAGGGGAAAGTATCGCAAAACCTTGACTGGCTTCTTTCTTAATTGTGCCCCACCTTCATCCGGATTCACATCTTCTGTATTCCCATTCATCCAACGAGACTTGCCGCAAACATTACAACACTGTTGGTTCTTCTGATCACCCCAGTACAACATGCAGTCATTTGGGCAACTATGAATTTTATCGTACCCAAGGCGCAAATCTTTTATTAGTCTCTTCATATCTTGACAAGATTGGGGGATTTTTGCAAAAGGAAACATCTCTCTCAGAAACTGTAGCAGCATTGTAAAAGAATTTCCAGTCCACCCTCCCAAACATTTTAAGTGAAATAAACGAATGCAGAAGGACAATTTCGAATATTTTGATCCCTCGTAAAGTGCTTCGTTCATTTCATTAAGTAAATTGTAGAACTTCGCGGCTTCTTCATTTGGCTCCTCATAAGGTGCACTTGTTCCCGTTTCGCCAAAAACATTTCCACCAATATTACAATCATCGGATGCAATAAAGTCAGGTGGAAACGATTGCTCACCATGACTGTGCATATTAAATGCATCCCGCAACATACCTTCCATGTCATCTTGTCTAACATACTGATGGAAATCAGTATCAGGATAAGTCGGATTAATCGTTGAAGAAGTTCCACTAGATGTACACTCTCCATGGAAAATCCATTTTTTATACCCCCGAATAAAGCCATCAACAATTAGATGTTCGTAGACAACTTCACGAGTATGCCAATTGATGTTGCCACACTTCTTACAGGGGAAAAAATCATATTCTCTTGGCTTGCATTTTGAAATGCAAAATTCATAAAAGTTTGTACTCCATTTCGATAGGCGTTGCTTACCCTTGACAATTTCATCCAACTCCTATCCATTTCGTAGTTCTTGAATTCTAAAGTTGACAATAAATTACACAAGTAAGCTGTTTATTATGTAAGTCTTGATATGATATATTTTTATGTTTTATGTAAGTTATGTAGATTATGTAAGTTATGAAATTTGAAATTTGAAATTTAAACTATATGCTTTTAAGGAAATTATTAGATTACACTACATGTATTAGTTAAGTTATGTAAGTTGTTATGTACGTTATGTGAGTTATGTAAATTATGTGAGTTATGTAAGTTGTTATGTAAATTATGTAAGTTATATGAGTTAAGTAAGTTATGTAATTTATTTAAGTAATGATCAATATTAATACTATTTTGATAAAAATTAGTTATAACTTTTAAATACATTTAAAATTATTAAATATTAAAATCAAACATTATTAATATAAAAAAATAGTAATTTGAATATAGTAATTTTTTAAGATTCATCATACGTGGCGTTGTTACACCTAGGGAGGATCCATTATATCTTACAGCTCGATATAAGGCAACCCGTCAGGTTTTCAGCCTATATACTTTGAATCTTTAAAATATTTAAAAAAATGTTGGAGAGAAGGTCAGCTATTGTTGTAATTTTAATGGACAAGCAAGCTACATGGTAATAAATATTCAATAGTAAATGAGCTCGATAGAACTTTTTTCAAGTCTTTTTGAATTTTTTAAGATTCATCATACGTGGCGTTGTTACACCTAGGGAGGATCCATTATATCTTACAGCTCGATATAAGGCAACCCGTCAGGTTTCCAGCCTATATACTTTGAATCTTTAAAATATTTAAAAAAAGGTTGGAGAGAAGGTCAGCTATTGTTGTAATTTTAATGGACAAGCAAGCTACATGGTAATAAAATTAATTCATACTTATTCATACTTAAGAACATACGCATTGGAACCAGTAGTAATGAGAAGAAGATACGCATTGGAACTAGTAGCAAAGAGATCCAAAGGATAAGCAGAATAAGCAAATTAAAAAAAATTAAAGACAACATAACAAGTCTCTAAGGATAAACAGCATAAGCAAATTAAAAAAAATAATCAAAGGACAGACTTGAAATAAGTTAAAAACATGATCCATTAATTATCCATTAAAAAACAAGTTAAAAACAAATTTAACAAATTAAATATACATACCTATTTGAAATTGTAATTACCTTGTAATTAGCTCATGGAATACATACCAAATATAATCTCCTAGAAATAAAGATTTAGCAAGTTAAATATACATACCTCTTAAAAATTATAAATTGGATGGAAGAGTCAATTCTAGCAAATTAAATTACACCTGCAAACAATAAACAGCCATAAAATAAAAAAATAATCTGACTCAAATGTGCCTTTCAATAACATTATAGCATCAACCTAAATTATTAAATTGGTTGAGCTACGGTAACACCCTCAGCTTCTTAACAACACTTTTGCCAGTTCACTCTAGTTCAAAATTTATTAAAAAAAGGTAAATATTTAAAGGATCCTCACTACAATAATGGTATCCTCCAGTCTAATTATCATCGAGATTCAAATTTAAGAAGAGCTACTAAATCACTAACATAGATACTTGGAATTGCGATGTGTCCGGTAGAATATATTAAAAAATTAAAAAGAAAAAAAAACTCATCGCAATCCAAGCTTTATTGTCGAAAACTAGGTTCAAATGTGTTTCTCGATTAGTTCTTGAATTTTTTGTCACTAGAACTTTTAGGTGAAGAACAAAAAAAGATAAATATGTTTATAAAGGAAATAATATTTAATCTTTTTTTTTTGGATATTTTAGTTAAAAATTATATCGTGCCACAAAATGATTGGTTAAGGGAATTTCTTTAACAACAGAATAAAATGGGTAAGTGGTATAGTTTAAGTACCACTTATGACAACAAAAAAGTTTAAATATCAATTTGGGAAAATAAGTATAGTTTAGTTATCATTTTGTGATTTAAGTATATATATTTTTTATATAAAAAATATAAAATGAAAAAAAAACACTTAAAACAAGTGAATTAATCATTATTCAATTGAGTTAAATCCATTTAACTCATCACAGAAGTCTAGGGTAATATGCTGGCAAATGGATAACCCCAATGTCATGATGTACAAATGGATAGCCCCACCTTCTTTCTTTTCCAGCCGGCAAGCAATTGATCCGACACAGATGTCACTGTAATATGCTGAGTTAGCATGCAAAAGAGTGATTGTTAGAACAAAATACTAATTTTTGTATAACACAGGCTATTCTCCAACTTACTCTCATCAGGTCTCAACTCATGTAATAGCTATGTATAACAATCACATCATCTGTTACGTGAATATGCATGCGTCACCACAAACAATTTATTCCGAGCCATCAAATTGAATAAAAAATAATTAATTACAGCTTCCTAACCATCAATGTGTAACATAGTAATTGATATCATATGATGAAGCCACTATGACAGAGACATTACAAACATGCTCTGCACATTCATAAGATCATAGAGTTAAAAGAGGATAGAGTTGCTCCAAACTTCAATTGAGTGTATTTCTTAGAGCATGACTTGAGGATTAAGGAGAAAATAAAACAAATATGCAGTTACCAAGACAGAAGGAAACGATAAGATAACTTCTCTCCAAAAAGTAACAGGTTTTGAAATTTCTACAGTTTCTGTGAAAAGATATAGACCATCAAGCTCAATAGGTGCCCTCCAATGCAAGGCAGCAAATTTCAGAATCAGGAAGTCTTTAGCCAGGGTTTTTATGACTCTAAAGTTCGCTAGAAAACTTCAGGGATAGCTACTACCCACTATTTAACAGTGTAAAAGCAATGCAGAATAAGGAAGGATGTATTAACGTTACACAATATGCAAAAGATCATGGAAGAAAAGGTGATTGGACCAGCTAAGATTGGTAACATAAATATTTGAGTGTAAGGCAGCACAAGCACAACAGCAGAAGTAAAGAGTGTTTTTGAGGCATGTTTTCATGAGGATGACTGGTGACACGCATTTTTAGAGTTTAATAAGCCCAGAATATTGACCTTGAAACCAAAACACAATAAATAGAGCAAGCAATTCAATATAGGTCGGGTTATCTAACCTAAACTATCTAATCCAACAAGGAATTGCTTCTACCAATGATCACATGAGAAGACACTAAACTGATAACCGAAAACATGTTTACGGTATTGAAACATCAAGGATAAAGTTTCTAGTCTTGGAGAATCTATACATATTAAAGTTTTTTCCAATCATGTATAATCAAATGCCAATATAAATCAAACTAGCCCATAAAAGGCCATCAATCTTCCGACTTAAAGAACCAAAAAGCCAAAATCAAACGCAGAAATCAAAACCAACAAAATAAATTTCCATAATAGGAAACTAACTACATACGCAGAGGGAAAGAGAACAACAATAAAATTCCTAATAGATGGCATATACTAAAGAACACAAAAGAAAAAAATATATAAATGTCAGCATGCTAAAGTCTAGGGTTCAAAAGAACAAGTAAATGAGAGTACCTTGATTTGATGGACTCACCAAAGGTAGCCTTCAATCGGGTTTGATTTCAAAATGAAATCCCTTAATCTTTCTGCTTGCTGCAAAAATAAAACAGAAGTGAAATCGAAGTCGAAATGAAATAAAAAATAAACGGCTTGCTTGCTGCAATGAAATCAAAATGAAAGAAGGAGCTTTGGGTTTGATTAGAAAATTATAATACCTGTCGATCGAAAAGAGAGAGGGAGATAGCAAATGGGTTTGATTTGGGGAAATTTTGGGGTTTTGGGGGAACTATGATTTGGGGGAAAATGAGGGTTTCGGGCTTGCAATGGGGTGAAATGGCTTAGTCTGAGAAAGGCTGAGAAAGAAAAGGGAATTGGGAAAGAAAAGGGAATCGGGGGAGAGAAATAGAAGGTAGAGGCTGAGAATGGCTGAGAAAGAAAGTGGAATCGGGAAAGAAGAGAATTGGGGGGGAGAGAAATAAAACGACGTCGTTTCAATCAAAACTAAAATTTAGCCGCATATTTTATCAAAACGATACCGTTTTATTTAAAATAAATTACTTTTTGCGGCGTTTATATCATAAACGCTGCTATTGATTGCCTTTTGTAGCGTTTTTATATAAACGCCGCTATTGCTTGTCTTTTGCGGCGTTTTTATCATAAACGCCGCTAATGTTTGACTTTTTTATAATTTTTATATTGAATTTTTATATCTTTTATATTAATTTTAAATAATTTTTTAAAAAAATTTAAGTAATATTTAAAATAATTAGATTAAATTTTAATTTTTTTTATATATTTTTATATATCAAATTGTTTAGATTAAATATTTTTAAATATAAAAGCATTAATTGATTACATAAAATTTCATCATTTAACAAATCTCAAGTTAAATCCTAAATATATATAAAGTTTATCTATTATATCTTAAATAAATTAAACTATAATCATAATTTTAATATCTTAAATTTAATATTATCTCTTTTACGAATATATAAGAAATTATTTAATATATAAATTAAAAAATACTAATTAACTAATCTAAACCAAAACCTCTAACTTTTATCCCCTAAACCCTAAATCATACAACATAACCCTTAAACCCATAACCCCTAACCCCTAACACATAAACCTTAAACCCCAACCCTTAAACCATAAACTGTAAATCATAATCCATAATCCATAAACATTAAAATAGTAACTCTTAAATTTTAAACCCTAAATCATATACCCTAAGCCATAAATCTTAAACTATAATGATAATTAATTCAATATTTTAAAATTAATTAAGACTATCTCTTTTACTATTATATAAGAATTTATTTAATATATAAATTAAAAAACAATAAGTCATATACCCAAAAAGCTTTAAAATTATTTTAAATAATAGTATTTTAATTTTTTTCATTTTTAACAAATATTTTTCCACAATAAAAATTCGAAACACAATTAACTTTATGATTAAAATAACAATTAATTTTTATATAGACTTTTAAATTAATTTTTATATAAACTTTTAATAAATATACAAGTTAAATAATATCTTCTCACATAGGAGTGTTAAATCTTAAAAAAAAAAAAAGTAATTCTCTTAACATACTTTAACAAATTGAATACTAAACCACTTAATCTGTAAAAGCTAAAATATGAGATAAGTATTTGTACTTTTTGTAAAATTAAAATTTAGTCGTTATATTTCTATTCTTAAGAATTTAATTCCTCTATGTTTCAAATTTCTGAATTTAAGTTTAATTATTAAAATTACTTTTTTTATTATTATTAAATTCGTTAGGGATTTGGATGTCGAATTTGGGAATGGGTAATAATACTTTAGGGATTTAGGATGAGGAAGAAGGGGGAAATAGAACTGGGGAAAAATGGAGAAAATGTTAAGTGTATCAGGTGTGGGTAAAAAATAAGATAACTAAACGACGAAGTTTTGAACAAAATAATTTAACATTAGCGGCGTTTATAACCTAGCGCCGTTAAAAATGCACCTATTGTGTCGTTTAGGGTTTTAGGGGTTATAGTTTAGTGTTTAGGGTTTGTTAGGATTTGTGGGTTTACTATTTTAGGGGTTATAAAGTAGTGCTTATGATTTTTTTGGGGTTTAAGATTTTAAGAGTTATATGACTTTTAGCGGCGTTTTACCAAAAGCGCCGCTAAAGCTCTGTCTTTTAGCTTAAAACGCCGCTAAAGATCTGTATTTTAGCGGCGTTTTACCAACAGCGCCGCTATTGCTCAGTTTTTAGCGGTGTTTTTGGTAAAACGTTGCTATTGCTCTGTGTTTTACAATTTTTGCAGCGTTTTTTGATAAAACGCCGCTAAAAACGCCGCTAAAGCCCTATTTTCCTGTAGTGACATTTTATATATTGTATGAATTATTAAACTAGAAACTTTTTACAAAATGAAGGTACACATATGACCATTAAAATATATTTTATAGAATGAATATTGAAATCGAACAATATACGAAGTATTAAAGAATATCGGTTTAAAATTAACAATCTTAATAATAAAATATATATATGCAAAGATAATACAAGTATATAATAATTTTAAAAACATATTAGATTTACAAATCGTATATATATCTATATAAATTAATTTAGAATAAAAGAATATGTATGCAAAATTAGATGTGTTTTACCATAAGTTATAATGGACTTAGAAACATATTCATATATACAAAAATATAGGTATAATACATGGGTTTAGCGATATATGTACATAAATAATAATTTAAATAAGGTGCAAAACGTATGATTTCTTTTTAATCAGCAAGCATATATATTTAAAATATATACAAGGGTTATATGTATGAATAATATAATACTAATAAGATATAAAATAAGGTTAATTTCATTTTTAAGGTATATATATACATATATATAATAATGCATAAAACATAGAACAATATATAACAAATGAGATTACAATTAATCAGGCTTCAATAAATAAACAAAATCATACAAATGATACAATCAATATCAATAAACACGAATAATAGAGAAAACTATAAAAAAAGGGAATTTAAACAAAACCTAATTGAAATCAAATTAAAATAAGAAGGCTAATTCATGAATAAAATAAGCTGTTAGGGTTAAAATAGGGACTCAGACGAATGTGCGAGTAACCAAGGAGGATCAAATGGGAAATAAAACCCTTCCATTCAAAACGCCCCATTCGATCAGGGACCCAGATGAAACAGTAATGAAATTCCTGGGCGAAATTAAAAAGAAATAAAAGAGAATGGGACAACATTGAAAACGGCCTCAAAAGCGGAGGGACTGAGGGCGCAAATAGACCTTCAGTTCAGAAACACGCGGATCCTAGGCGATTTTCGGGTTGGAGTCTGGGTCAAGCGATTAAACGACGCCGTTTGGGTATTGGGTATTTGCCCCAAAACGACGCTGTACCAAGGGGCTATAAAAGCAACAATTTTTTTGTGAAATTTTCATTTCGTCAGTGCAGAGGAAAAAAACAAGAGAGAGAGGTGTAAGGGAATCCGGCCTAGGCGATTTTCGGTCGCCGGATTGGTGCCCGTCCGTTGCCAGCATCCGCCATGCACGGTGGTCAGAGATGTAAAGGAGCCCCGAATCGATTCCTCTAGGCCCCCTCTATCCATATCTGAATTCCAAACAAGCAAAGGGGACCTAGGGGGCCGGATCGAGCCAAGGGAACCATTCGGTTCTGACTTCTTCGATCTCCCTAAAAAGATAACAATATCCTTTCTCTTTTTTATATATATGCGTATATATATATATTATATGTGTGTGAGGATTGAAGCAATTTGCAAAATAAAGAACAGGACAATCGAAATGAAGAAACAACCTTCTTTTTCCTTTAAAATCTTTCAATTCCTGCTTTTTATTTCTTTCTAATATCTGTGTCCGTGTGTGTAAAGTTACATTTTCTCCTTGGCTATATATAGCCGAATACATGATATTATCCCCCTTTGGCCTCTGTTATCTGCCATTTGCATGTTATCGTTTCCATTCTTTCCCCTTTTCTTTGATCTGTTTACAGGCTAAGGGTCAACGGCGGTGACAGAGGGGTTGGTGGAGGCAGACAGTATGGGGTGATGGGACAAGTGCAGCGTTGAAGGGAAATAGGGGCTAGGTTTTTTGTTTTCAGAAAATGTTGAGAATGGGCTAGGGTTTATTTTTTTGGGCTTGTAAACGGGTGGTGGGCTTGTTTTAATTTAGTTTGCTTTTAGGTGTTGGGTTTAGGGGTTGTAAACGGGATTGGGTTTAGGGGTTGTAAACGGGTCTGGCAAATTGGGCTTGTAACAGCTGCCCCTCTTTGCTCGTTGTCGTGTAATGAGAACAGAGCAAAGACTTTTAAGAAAGACCAATTTTGACCAGTCCCGCTAAGCCTCGACTTTTGATGCCTCTTTTTTTTAGGCAGCCTCGTTCAACCCACTGCATCTTGTCGCTTTGCTCTGCTCCATCGGTTCGCCGCAACTTCAAGGAAATAGGGTTTGTTTTGATCTGCACTACTGCAACTTTAGAGAGATGAGATCTGTGATTTATAGCTTCAATCTGTTCCACTGCAACTTCAGGGAAATAAGATTTGCTATCTTTAGTCTGCTCTACTGCAACTTCAGGGAGATAAGACTTGTGTTGATCTACTCTACTACAACTTCAGAGAGATGAGATCTGTGGTTTATAGCTTCAATCTGTTCCACTGCAACTTCAGGGAAATAAGATTTGCTATCTTTAGTCTGCTCTATTGCAACTTCAGGGAGATAAGACTTGTGTTGATCTGCTCCACTGCAACTTCAGAGAGATGAGATCTGTGATTTATAGCTTCAATCTGTTCCACTGCAACTTCAGGGAAATAAAATTTGCTATCTTTAGTCTGCTCCACCGTAACTTTAGGGAGATAAGACTTGTGTTGATTTGCTCTACTGCAACTTCACAGAGATGAGATCTGTGGTTTATAGCTTCAATCTGTTCCACTACAACTTCAGGGAAATAAGATTTGATGTCTCTTGTCTGCTCCACTGCAAGTTCAGAGATATAAGACTTGTGTTGATCTGCTTTACTGCAACTTCAGAGAGATGAGATCTGTGGTTTATAGCTTCAATCTGTTCCACTGCAACTTCAGGGAAATAAGATTTGCTATCTTTAGTCTACACCACTGCAACTTCAGGGAGATCTGCTATGGGGCCGCTCCAGCACCATTTCAGGGAGAAGTGATTGGTAATTCAGCCTGTTACCCTACTGCTTAGGGGGTTAAGATCTGTAAATCTTCAGCCAGTTACCCTACTACTTAGGGGTTTAAGGCTTGTGAATTCACTGATTCTAGGGACAAGACCTGTAGAGTCAGTTCCATGTATTTATGCTTATGCCAAAGAATTAGGATGCTATGATCGAAATGAATCAAATGTTTATAACTAGCTACGCTGTGAATGATCTACAAATGCATGAGTGCAGCATGTTGTGAGCATGAATCCCCTTTTTAATGTTTAGGTTGTTATTGCTCTTTGTTCATCAAGGTTCTGCCATCGAAACTGTATCCTGTCTTCTTGTTCATCTTAGATTTTGGGCGAAAAATCTGAAGTGGTAGTCCCAACTTAACTCTACTTTCTCAAATATTTTCGATCCTTAGGTTTGGTTAGTTCTAAATAATAATCCTGTTTCAGGTTCCTGTATTATTTAGAAACTTTCAGAGTAATATACAGAACTCCTTTTGCAAAAGTGTCATTAGTCCATTAGTCGTTATTTCAATGCAAAAATGCTTGAGAAAGATCATAACAATGGATAGAACAGAAATTTATTAGAAAGAAAATTTGGAAAGGAATAGGTTAATCACAAAACATAAACATTGCTGGAAGACAAAATAAACAAAATAGGTGCCCCAAATATCGCCGCAAAAACTCCCCTGTATGAACTTCTTGAAGACCCTTTTTTTTAGCCTAATATGTGTTTAGGGAATCTAGAGTACTCTCGTCGATGCCCCAAGATGTAACATCTCTCCTCTTTTCTAATTCAGATATTACAAGAGTACCGCAGGCTCAACCTCTGATCCAAGTTTGAATCGCCCTTTACGGTTTTTCAATTGAAAATCTTTTTGGTCTCAAGGTGCTCTTTGTGAGTTTTCACCTTGGCCTCTCCCTCTTTTTTTTTCTTTTTTTTAGGCGAAGTATTTCTTGACCGAATCTGAATTCACAAGATTGGGCAAAGTCTTGCCATCCATTTCAGTCAATATCAATGCTCTTCCGGAAAAAGCTTTCTTCACCACATAAAGTCCTTCCCAATTTGGCATCCATTTTCCCCTGAAGTCTTTTTGTATAGGCAGGATCTTTTTTAATACCAGGTCTCCTTCGTGGAATTCTTTGGGATGAACCTTTTTGTTGTAGGCTCTCATAATCTATTTTTGGTACATTTAACCATGACGGATTGCCTTTAGCCTCTTTTCTTCGATCAAATTCAACTGATCGTATCGAGACTGGATCCACTCTGCCTCATCCAGCTTTACTTCTGCCAAAACTCTAAGGGAAGGAATCTCAACGTCGATGGGTAAAACCGCCTCCATTCCATAGACCAATGAGAAAAGAGTCCCCCCAGTAGAGGTCCTGATGGATGTTCGATAAGCATAGAGGGCGAACGGTAGTTTCTCATGCCAATCTTTGTAAGTTTCAGTCATCTTTCCCACAATCTTCTTGATGTTCTTATTGGCTGCTTCGACTGCACCATTCATTTTCAGGCGATACGGCGACGAGTTGTGGTGTCTAATCTTGAACTGACTGTAAACTTCTGCTATTGTACTGTTGTTCAAATTCAATGCATTGTCAGATATGATCTTTTCTGGCATTCTATATCGACAGATAATCTCCCTCTTTAGGAGCTTGCTAGCTGCTGATTTTCTAACATTAGCATATGAAGCGGCCTCTACCCGCTTGGTAAAATAATCGATAACCACAAAGATGAATCAATGCCCATTTGAAGCTTTTGGTGAAGTTAGCCCGATTACATCCATGCCCCACATCGAAAAAGGCCATGGAGAAGTCATAACATGCAGAGGTGAGGGAGGCACATTAATCTTGTCTCCATAGATTTGGTACTTATGACATCTTTTGGCATAGTTAATACAGTCTCCTTCCATAGTAGACCAATAATAACCAAATCTCATAATTTGCCTAGCCATTGTGAAGCCGTTAGCGTGTGTCCCACAGATGCCCTCATGAACTTCTTCCAAGATTTTCTTAGCCTCAACAGCGTCTACACATCTTAACAGTAATTGATTCTTCCTTCTTTTGTATAGGATCTCCCCGTCCAAGACATAGTCGCTGGCCAGTCTTCTTAACGTTCTTTTGTCGTTTTCAGTAGCTTGGTCGGGGTACTCACGATTCTTTATATACCGCAGGATATCGTGGTACCATGGATGATCATCATTTTCTGCTTCTTCTTTGAGGTTGTAACAATGAGCTGGAGCCTCGTAAATACTCATTTGGATCGGTTTCACATCCTCTTGTTTGTTCACCTTGATCATAGAGGCTAAAGTTGCTAGGGCATCGGCCATCTGATTTTCTTCTCGAGGGAAATAGCAGAAGACGATATCATCAAATTCTTTAATTAATTCAAGGACAAGATTTCTGTAATTGATCAATTTGGGATCTCTCATCTCCCATTCACCTTTGAGTTGATAAATCACTAGCGCAGAATCTCCATATACTTCTAGTGCTTTGATCTTGCGTTTTATGGCTGCACAGATGCCCATGATGCACGCTTCGTATTCCGCCATATTGTTCGTGCAGTCAAAATCTAATTTACTAGTGAAGGGATAATGATCTCTGTCTGGTGATACCAAGATTGCTATAATCCCGTTACCCACAGCATTCGATGCTCCGTCGAAGCTTAGTTTCCAAGGATGACCTTCTTGAAGGTCTTCTTCAGTGGTTGCCACGTACATTAGATCCTCATTTGGGAAATCAAAGTTCAGAGACTCGTAGTCCTCTAGAGCTCTACTGGCTAGAAAATCTACTATTGCACTCCCTTTTACAGCTTTCTGATTCACATAGACGATATCAAATTCAGAAAGTAGAATTTGCCATCGGGCCATTCTTCCATTTAAAGCAGTTGATTCGATCAAGTACTTCAGAGAATCCAATTTAGAAATCAGCCAAGTTGTGTGGTACAACATGTATTGTCTCAGCCTTCGGGTTGTCCAAATTAATGCACAACACAACTTTTCAATTGGCGAGTATCTCGTCTCACACTCGGTGAACTTCTTACTGAGACAATATATCGCTCTTTCTTTCCTTCCTGACTCATCGTGTTGGCCAAGTACACATCCCATAGAATTTTCAAATACTGTCAAATATAGTATCAGTGGTTTATCTGGATTAGGTGGTGTCAACACTGGGGCATTAGACAAATATTGTTTAACCTTGTCAAAAGTTTTCTAGCATTCTGTATCCCAAACACCAGGGTTATGTTTCTTAAGAAGACGGAATACGGGGTCACATTTCTCGGTTAGCTGTGAAATAAATTGAGCGATATAATTCAATCTCCCTAAGAATCCCCTAACTTCCTTTTGAGTACGCGGCGGAGGTAACTCTTGTATGGCTTTCACTTTATCTGGGTCAATCTCAATTCCTTTTTCACTGACTACGAATCCTAGCAATTTCCCTGACCTAGCCCCAAAGGTGCATTTTACTGGATTGAGTTTCAGTTGGAACTTCCTCAACCTCAAAAATAATTTCCTCAAGACTTGCACATGCTCCTCTTCTGTTTGGGATTTGACGATCATGTCGTCAACATAGACTTCAATTTCTTTGTGCATTATATCGTGGAACAGGGTTACCATGGCTCTCTGATATGTTACTCCCGCATTTTTCAATCCGAAAGGCATCACTTTATAGCAAAAGGTTCCTCACATGGTTACAAATGTGGTTTTATTCATGTCTTCAGGATGCATCTTAATCTGATTGTACCCTGAGAAACTATCCATGAAGGAAAATAGTGAGTAACTTGCCGTATTGTCTACTAAGATGTTAATATGAGGCAACGGGAAATTATCCTTCGGGCTGGCTTTGTTCAGATCCCTGTAGTCTACACATATCCGTACTTTTCCATCTTTTTGGGGAATAGGGATGATATTAGCTACCCATTCCGAGTACTTAACCACTTGTAAGAATCCAGCATCGAATTGCTTCATGACCTCCTCTTTTATTTTTAACAAAATATCTGGCCTCATCCTTCGGAGCTTTTGTTGGACTGGCTTGCATTCTTCTTTAATAGGGAGCCTGTGTACCAAAATATCAGTATTTAGGTCAGGCATATCTTGATATGACTATGCAAAGACATCCTTGAACTCTTGGAGTAACTCAATAAGGTCCCGCTTTGTTTCTGTGGCTATGTCAGCTTCGATCTTTACTTCTTTCTTTTCTAGTTCATCTCCCAAATTCATGACTTCTACTGACTCTTTGTGAAGTAGAATCTATTTATCTTCTTGTTCTACCATCCTTAACAAATCAGGGGAAAAGCTACAGTCTTTGTCATCTTCAAAGTCCTGAGATCCCTCTAAACACATATCCCGCTCAAAAGGAGACTCTGAGTTAGTAGCAACGTCGCTCATATCGTTAATATCTAGAGACCTGTTGTAGACATGAAGGAAAATACAAAGAAAAAAAGAATCTAAGAATAATGATGTGTATAGGATGATTATGAATGAAAGAATAAAAAAATATTTGCACAAGATAAGACAAAATGATGCATTTCATTGAAATAATGATTTTGAACACAAGCCTATTTCACAAAAGGACACTTATTACTTCCAGGCCTGGAGTAATAGGTGTGTTTTGAGCATTACTCTATGTTAGTTCTAAAGACTATAGGAATCTCTTCCACAGTCCAATTATTCAGAACACTCCCCGGCTTGTAAGGGCTAATGCCCGACAAATTCTCTACTCCAGCTCCCTCTTCGTATGTGGCATTAATGCTTAAGTTTTCCAACATTTCTTTGACAGATCCTTTTCTTGTCGATCTTCCTTCAGCGTGAATAGTCCCTCCCGACACAAATGTTCTGGATATGTGAGGAAAGGTCATCAGCTCCCCCTTAACCTCTTTCCTGCTTAAACGCGCTCTTCTCCTTTCTTGTTTTTTCTCTTCCTCTTTTCTCTTTTGTTTTGCATCTGGCTTGAATCCTAAGCCAAAGTGATATCGTTTATCCATGAGCATAGGTGCTTCAACCCTTCATTGTAGGCTTATTCCAAGCCCTTTTCTTGGCAAAGCTCCTTTCCCAACCGTCAGTTGTAGGCCCATTCTTGTAGTTTTAGAGATTCTGGGCGTCGGGATCTTATTTCCTTCGACAACAAAGGTCGCGTTTACAAATTCTAATGACCGAAAAGAACACTCTATGGCTTCCTCATCTGTCTCCACATACGGTGTATTGCTGGTAACGGATGCAATGATATCTTCTTCCGCATTTATGGTCACCAATTGACCTTCCGTTACAAATTTGAGCTTTTGATGTAACGATAACGTCACTGCCCCCGCTGAGTGAATCCAAGACCTTCCCAATAAGCAATTGTAAGAGGGCTTGATGTCCATTACCAAGAAATCTATCTCAAACGTGCTAGGGCCGATTAAACGGGGTATTTCGATCCTCCCCATTACTTTTCTTTTGGTACCATCGAAGCCCTCACCACATTTTGGCATGTTTTCATATGGGAACTATCCACGGGCAACCTATTTAATGTGGATAGAGACAGGACGTTCAGCGCCGATCCATTATCAATCAATACCCCCGGCAATCTGAATCCCTTGCAATGTGTGGTAATGTACAGAGCCTTTGTGGACCACATACCTCCCGGTGGTATTTCATCATCGTTAAAGAAAATAAAATTATCAGCTCTGATGTTGTTGACCAGACAATCCAGTTTGTTAACAGAGATGTCATTCACGACATAAGTCTCATTCAGCACTTTCATTAACGAGTTCCGATGTGTTTTCGAGCTCAAAAGTAAGGCTAGCACCGATATGCGAGCCAGTTGCTTGCATAGCTGTTCAACGACGCTGTACTCACTATGCTTTAAAAATTTTAAAAATTCCCTAGCTTCATTCTCGGTTACCGACTCGTTGACTGGTTATTCGAACCTGATTGTCTTCTCCTTCCTTTGCTCAACCATTGGGGCCTTTTCTTTAACGATTTCATTTTTTGTACTCGCAGGATCATAATGTCTCTCACTGCGTGTATAGAAACCTATATCTTAGTTCCCTTGTGAAGCACTTGCCGTACTTTTCCCCCCAGGAATTGTCACGTTGCAATCGTAACTACAAAGAACCTTTTTGCTATCCTTGTATGGGAAGGATATCGGCTTCTGAATTATAACTCTCGGCGCTAGTTGCACTCCTGCTTCATTCTTCCTAGGTCGCGAAATGATCACTACAGGATGATTAACTCTTTGGACCCCTTCTGTTGTTCCCTCCTCTGCAACGTAAACTTCTTCTTCCTCTGATCCTCTGGTTTCTTCATAAAATTCCATCTCCTTATTGTCCATCAGATTTTGCACTATGGACCTGAACTTATTGCACTCTTGGATGTCATGGCCTTCATTAGCATAAAATTTGCAGTATCTTCTCGTTTCTCTGGGCCTTTCCCTTGGATATCGTATGACTAAACCTGCTTCCACCATCTTCTCCCAAACCCATTTAAGAGGGGTTTTTACCTCTGATACATCTATCTTGATTCTTTTGCTCCCACTTTTGACTATCGCGTTTACCCCTTTATTAGCATGGTCGGGTAACGGATTTCTTACCACATTGGGACCTGATGAGTCACCAAACTTTATGACACCTATTTCGATGAGTTTTTCCACTAACTTTTTAAACGCGGTACAATTCTCAATTGAGTGCCCCGTTATCCCTGCGTGGTACTCACATTGGGCGTTTGTGTCGTACCATTTTAGGAATGGGGGTTGTAAAGGCTTCAAGTAGAAAGGTGACACCAGATGGGCATCAAATAAGCTCTGATACAATTCCTTGTAGGACATCGGGTTAGGCGTAAACTGGACTCTTTCCGTGTTAGGCCTTGAATTGGAATCTTGTCTTGCGGAGCCCTGATGGCTGGTAGTCACCGTCCTCGGTTGGCTCACGGTAACTGGCTTGTTATAACTTTTATTGTATACACTCGCGTTGTTCAACTCATTTTCTTTCCTCATTGGAGTTGATTTCTTGGCATTTTCCCCTGTTTCAATCTTCCCACATCTTATCGCATTCTCTATCATCTCTCCTGACATTACTATGTCTGAGAAGCTCTTAGTAGCACTCCTCAGCATGTGGTTGATAAATGGAGCTTTCAGAGTGTTGATAAAGAGCATAGTCGTTTCTTTCTCCAGAAGAGGTGGTTGGACTTATGTCGCCACCTCTCTCCATCTTTGGGCGTACTGCCTGAAACTTTCATTTTGTTTCTTCTCCATGTTTTGTAACGTGATTTGATCGGGTACTATGTCTGTCACGTGGCTGTATTGCTTCATGAAATCTTGTGCCAAGTCTTTCCATGAATGGATTTGAGCACGGCTTAGTTGGTTGTACCATTTGGCCGCAGACCCGACCAAACTATCCTGAAAGCAGTAGATCAACAGTTGATCATTGTGAACGTATCCTGCCATTCTTCGACAAAACATAGTGATGTGAGCCTCTGGACAGCTAGTTTCATTGTATTTTTCAAATTCTGGCGTTTTGAACTTGGGGGGAAGCACCAAGTCCAGAACTAAACTTAACTCCTTAGCATCAATTCCACCATGATAGTCAGCATTTTCTATTTCTTTAAACTTTTCTTCCAACCCTCTACACCGTTCTTCGAGTTCTTTCGGAAGCTCTACCCTTGTCTTTTCCGCCTCTGCTACATCATGAAGATCGGGGACACCGGGGTTAGTCGGGTTATCCCCTGGATTAGAACCTGAACCAGCCTGATAGTTCATCGGTATCGAGGTATCGACTTGTAATTGTTGGGGCCTGATTGTCATAGACGGCCTTTGTATGTACGGTTCGGGTGGCATTTGAGTATTCATCAGAGTGAAACCAGTGGGGTAGAGAGGATCCTCAGTAACGGCTGGCCTCTCATGTTGCGTTTGAGCGTTTTCCAAATTAAAACCAGGGGGTAAAGGGAATCTTCATTATTATTTCCAACATTGGTCATAGGACCCTTTTCTTTATCCGTCCTACTAATTAGTAGTTGGGTTAGCTCTTCCATCATACTTCTTTGCAATTCCAGCATTTGATCCCTCATTTCGTGCTAGATTTTAGCTAACTGTTCTTGTACTTGTGCTTGCATCTGCTCCTGCATTTGTTCCAGTCTTTTTAATTTTTTATCCATTGCTTGAGTTTTTCTTCTTGTACTATAGGGATGTGCACTTGAGGGATTTTCATTGGTTTCCAGATTACTAAAACGTTTTTTAATTAATTAGAATCTTTTTATGGCCTTTAATGCATATAAAGTAATGTAATGCAAATGCATAAATGCAAATGAGGTATCAATTTTGATTCAATTCCATTTAGAAAACTTGACTAGAAAATAAAAGTCTTTACATAAAATTGAGTTACAAATAAGACTTCGCCCTAATGCTCAGAGCCTTAAGTTTCTTAACTAATGAGGCTAGCTCCTGCCCCCGATCTGACTCCAACTCGTATTTCACTTTCAGTCCGCTTGTACTGCCAAAGCTTGCAAGTAATCAGCTACCTCCCGAATCTGGGTTATGGCTTCTCCCATAATATAGTCTCTATTTCTGACTTGATCTTGGGCATGGTGAAACTACTCTTTCCAACGGTCCTCATTTGCCTTGAAAAACTGAATCCGCATCTCACAATTTTGTAGTGACGTTTCTAATTCTTCTATTTTCCCTCTCATTTTTTCTATCTTGCTCAAGCTCGCCCTTAATTCCATTACGGTGTTGCGGTTTCGGTATTAATGAAGAGACTTCTCGAGTTCTGCCACTCTAGCCTTTAATTCTCCTCATTCATTTCTGCTTTCTGACAGGCTCTTCTCTAGATCTTCATTTCGTGCCTGAGCTTCTCAAAATTTCTTTTCCCAACGATCGGCCTTGGACTTTTCTTCTTGAATTTCATGACGCCATTTTTTGGAAGTCTTACCTAACCCCGCAGTCCTCATGGACAGGTGTAACTTCTTATAGTCAATCTTCAAACTGTCTAGATCTTCTTTGGCCTTAGTTTTCCCTTTTCTCCACCTTTCAGCCTCTGACCTCTGGACATCAACGTCTAATCTTAGGTGCATCTTCTCTTCCTCCAATTGTTCGATCTTTTTCCCAAGCTCTGAACTCTTCTTCTCAAAGTCTTGTTTTATAATTTCCAATTCTGACAAGGCGACTCATAGTTGTTCTACCATAGGTTGAGTATTCTCCAAGTTTGGCCTAAGAACATTATCATTAACCCTCTTCTTAAACCATCCATCGTACTCGGGCGTCACCATAGAACCGACAGCTAACCTCTTCATCCAACGAGTTTGCTTCCAAGCATCGGATAGCTCCCGAACTTTTTTCTTATAGTAGGCACCTTTAAAAGATAATTCACACTGAGCAAGTCCGTAGGTCGTGGGTAAAAACTGTCTCGATTTATATTTTCTTAATGCAAGTAATGGGGTATACCTGATAGCTCCCCAAATTCCTAACAATGGCACCCAATCAAAGTTACCACATCGATACATCATCTCATCTGGAACCATCCAATATGCTCTCCACTCGATATCCCCCTCCTTAAGGTTTTGAAGAATTTCCATCTACTTCTCATCCGAGATATCCTCTCTCCTTTGTATGGCTGCCTCCTCTTTCAATGGGGAATAACCTTCGGCAAAGACCCGATAAGAAACCTTGTCTACTTTCCAAAAGTGCCCATGAAACCACACCATCAACAGTTGTGCGCATCCAATAAACCGTCCCCCGCCTGTCTTCCGACATGTGCTCAAGGATCTGAACGTCTCAGCCAATATTGCCGGTACCGGTGTGATTTCCTTCTCAAGACGATCGAATAAGTCAGTGACCGCCTCATCTACGTGCCTTAAAGCCTTAGGAAAAATTACCAATCCATAGATGCTTAAGGCGAAGATATCGACCCTCTTTCTTTCATCTGGATGTGTTAAAACCAAATCTCTCAAATTCTCCCAAGGGATACATTTACTATATCCCTTTTGTTGAATCCGAGTAGTGACCTAAAGCTCGTTCATCCCTGAAATATTCATCAACTTCTTCGTAAAGGTTTGACCGTTAAAACCTTGGCATAAGCTTTTCTATCTTGCATTTTTGGACACCTGAGCAGGGTAGTATATTCTTTCACGGTAGGCACTAAATCCCCTTCCCCAAAAGTGAAGCACTTGTAAGCAGAATTCCAAAATTGAACCATAACTCGGAACAGGTACTTGTTCACCTTAATATCTAACAACTAAGATATATCGCCATAGCTTTAATAGAACAACTGTTTGGTTTCTTCATCCCAACCGGCCCAGATATCTCTCAATTCCTGCAACTCATTCTGTGCTACATTGACGCGAGTTAATTCCTGCAATTCAGATGTATATCCTTCTGTCAAGCTATCCCATTTCTCCGATTGTAACTTCTCTGACCATGTGCGGACGGCCGCATTATCCTCAACTTTACTAAGAAATTCATTCTCCATGTTAAACTTTCTAACTTAGTAATCGAATACGAATCAACACCTCCTTTAGTATGCAATGTCATGCAAAATACAATAAAAACAAGACGAGTCAGTATCAAGTGTTAATAATAAAATGCAAGCAAAATAAAGATAATCAAAGCATACTTATATGGGCGACCACTACAGTTTAACCTAGCTCCACCTAATGAAGGCTCTTAGGGTTCCCTATATGTGGTTTGGTTCTAGAGTAAGGGTACCCAAACTAGCAGATTCCTCGATCCTCACCCATTATAGGCTCATATGGATCGAGTTCAGTTCAGGGGAATACATTTCCCTATGACCATGCGGAGATGAAAATCTCACGAAATCATAGGTACGGATGTATCCCGGAAATAATCCACTAGCCCATGCGGAGGTGAAAACCTCACGAAAGCGTAGTTTCTTACTCCCACTTAGAAGGTGCGACCATAGCGGTCATGCAATATAATGCAATGTTATTCTACAAGACCCGAGCCACAACAATCATACAATCGAATGCAATTGAAGAAATCATGATTTTTCAAAACAAATTTTCAATCAACTGACAAAAGGACAGCAGATAATCAATTTTATGGCTAGACTCTCTTATTGAAGTCCCCAGCGGAGTCGTCAAGCTGTCAAAACCATTTTTTTATTTTGATTTAAAAACGGTGGATCGACTTTTTGGAAAGCGAAAATGGAGTTGCCACTGACCTTTTTTTTTAGGTGTAATCGGATCACCTTGAGGTTGATCATTTGAATAAAACATTTGATTTATAATAATTTTAGGTCTACGAAAATTGAGAACAAGGGTTCGGGAGTCGATTACATACGAGGAAGGGTTAGCACCCCCGTAACGCCCAAAATTGGTACCAAACCGATTAAATAACTGTCCTTGTGTCTAAGATTTAAAATGTTTTTGAAATGAGGTTCCTTTTTTATTACATTTGAATGATCCCGAATTGGTTGTCAAAATCTTCTTGTTTCAAAGGAATATAGCACCACATCCAGCACGGTAGGACACGATCCTTTATATCCTCGAGAATACGATAGATTTCGACTTCCAAAAATTCATAATTTGGGAATTACAAAAGGATGCTCAACTATTTAGTCCAACGAAAAATCGAAACCCAGCACAGTAGGGCACGATTCCTCGAACTTCCAAATATTGAATATTGCCTTCCTTAGAAAACACGTGTGAAATTTCGAAGGGGTATTCGATTATTTTGAGCAAATGGGAGATTGCAACCCAGCACGATAGGGCACTATCCTCCGAATTGCTAAACATCGAACATTTCCTTCATTTTAAAATTTTTTTAGAAAACATGAGTGAAATTCTAAAGAGACACTCGATTATTTCGAGCAAACGAGAAATTGCAACCCAGTACGGTAGGGCACGATTCCCCAAATTGCCAAACATCGAACATCGCCTTCGTTTTAAATAATTTTTAAAAATTATAAAAAACAACTTGAAATACACTAATTTGACTTGAAATAAAATGGAATAATTAGTTTAAAGAATTAGAAATTATAAAATGACATTTGTAAATCGGAAAGGAAATAAAAAAACACGGGATAAAATGAAATATTATGATGAATGAATGGAGATAATATAATTCGTTTAATCAACTAACAAGATAACAACCAAATTCTACCAATCTAAAAGTATTATCAATTTCCTAATCATTGATGAAGAATAATCAATATGATGGCAATACAAAACAAAAATAATATACCACAATAATATATATAACCTAATACAACACATTCAAATGCAAAAAAATGCAAAACAAAACGAAAGTTAAAGAAAAATATGTATATATGTATAAGGCAAATTTAAAAGGATGAACACATATTATATATTGTATGAATTATTAAACTAGAAACTTTTTACAAAATGAAGGTACACATATGACCATTAAAATATATTTTATAGAATGAATATTTAAATCGAACAATATACAAAGTATTAAAGAATATCGGTTTAAAATTAACAATCTTAATAATAAAATATATATATGCAAAGATAATACAAGTATATAATAATTTTAAAAACATATTAGATTTACAAATCGTTTTATCATAACTAAAATTTAGCCGCGTATTTTATCAAAACGGTACCGTTTTATTTAAAATAAATTACTTTTTGCGGCATTTTTATCATAAACGCTGCTATTGATTGCCTTTTGCAGCGTTTTTATATAAACGCCGCTATTGCTTGTCTTTTGCGGCATTTTTATCATAAACGCCGCTAATGTTTGACTTTTTTATAATTTTTATATTGAATTTTTATATCTTTTATATTAATTTTAAATAATTTTTTTAAAAAATTTAAGTAATATTTAAAATAATTAGATTAAATTTTAATTTTTTTATATATTTTTATATATCAAATTGTTTAGATTAAATATTTCTAAATATAAAAGCATTAATTGATTACATAAAATTTCATCATTTAACAAATCTCAAGTTAAATCCTAAATATATATAAAGTTTATCTATTATCTCTTAAATAAATTAAACTATAATCATAATTTTAATATCTTAAATTTAATATTATCTCTTTTACGAATATATAAGAAATTATTTAATATATAAATTAAAAAATACTAATTAACTAATCTAAACCTAAACCTCTAACTTTTATCCCCTAAACCCTAAATCATACAACATAACCCTTAAACCCATAACCCCTAACCCCTAATACATAAACCTTAAACCCCAACCCTTAAACCATAAACTGTAAATCATAATCCATAATCCATAAACCTTAAAATAGTAACTCTTAAATTTTAAACCCTAAATCATATACCCTAAGCCATAAATCTTAAACTATAATGATAATTAATTCAATATTTTAAAATTAATTAAGGCTATCTCTTTTACTATTATATAAGAATTTATTTAATATATAAATTAAAAAACAATAAGTCATATACCCAAAAAGCTTTAAAATTATTTTAAATAATAGTATTTTAATTTTTTTCATTTTTAACAAATATTTCTCCACAATAAAAATTCGAAACACAATTAACTTTATGATTAAAATAACAATTAATTTTTATATAGACTTTTAAATTAATTTTTATATAAACTTTAATAAATATACAAGTTAAATAATATCTTCTCACATAGGAGTGTTAAATCTTAAAAAAGAAAAAGTAATTCTCTTAACATACTTTAACAAATTGAATACTAAACCACTTAATCTATAAAAGCTAAAATATGAGATAAGTATTTGTACTTTTTGTAAAATTAAAATTTAGTCATTATATTTCTATTCTTAAGAATTTAATTCCTCTATGTTTCAAATTTCTGAATTTAAGTTTAATTATTAAAATTACTTTTATTATTATTATTAAATTCGTTAGGGATTTGGATGTCGAATTTGGGAATGGGTAATAATACTTTAGGGATTTAGGATGAGGAAGAAGGGGGAAATAGAACTGGGGAAAAATGGAGAAAATGTTAAGTGTATCAGGTGTGGGTAAAAATAAGATAACTAAACGACGAAGTTTTGAACAAAATAATTTAACATTAGCGGCGTTTATAACCTAGCGCCGTTAAAAATGCACCTATTGTGTCGTTTAGGGTTTTAAGGGTTATAGTTTAGTGTTTAGGGTTTGTTAATATTTAGGGGTTTACTATTTTAGGGTTTATAAAGTAGTGCTTATGATTTTTTGGGGGTTTAAGATTTTAAGAGTTATATGACTTTTAGCGGCGTTTTACCAAAAGCGCCGCTAAAGCTCTGTCTTTTAGCTTAAAACGCTGCTAAAGATCTGTCTTTTAGCGGCGTTTTACCAAAAGCGCCGCTATTGCTCAGTTTTTAGCGGCTTTTTTGGTAAAACGCCGCTATTGCTCTGTGTTTTACAATTTTTGCAGCGTTTTTTGATAAAACGCCGCTAAAGCCATATTTTCCTGTAGTGACATATTATATATTGTATGAATTATTAAACTAGAAACTTTTTACAAAATGAAGGTACACATATGACCATTAAAATATATTTTATAGAATGAATATTTAAATCGAATAATATACGAAGTATTAAAGAATATCGGTTTAAAATTAACAATCTTAATAATAAAATATATATATGCAAAGATAATACAAGTATATAATAATTTTAAAAACATATTGGATTTACAAATCGTATATATATCTATATAAATTAATTTAGAATAAAAGAATATGTATGCAAAATTAGATGTGTTTTACCATAAGTTATAATGGACTTAGAAACATATTCATATATACAAAAATATAGGTATAATACATGGGTTTAGCGATATATGTACATAAATAATAATTTAAATAAGTTGCAAAACGTATGATTTCTTTTTAATCAGCAAGCATATATATTTAAAATATATACAAGGGTTATATGTATGAATAATATAATACTAATAAGATATAAAATAAGGTTAATTTCATTTTTAAGGTATATATACATACATATATATAATAATGCATAAAACATAGAACAATATATAACAAATGAGATTGCAATTAATCAGGCTTCAATAAATAAACAAAATCATACAAATGATACAATCAATATCAATAAACACGAATAATAGAGAAAACTATAAAAAAGGGAATTTAAACAAAACCTAATTGAAATCAAATTAAAATAAGGAGGCTAATTCATGAATAAAATAAGCTGTTGGGGTTAAAATAGGGACTCGGACGAATGCGCGAGTAACCAAGGAGGATCAAATGGGAAATAAAACCCTTCCATTCAAAACGCCCCGTTCGATCAGGGACCCAGATGAAACAGTAATGAAATTCCTGGGCGAAATTAAAAAGAAATAAAAGAGAATGGGACAACATTGAAAACGGCCTCAAAAGCGGAGGGACTGAGGGCGCAAATAGACCTTCAGTCCAGAAACACGTGGATCCTAGGCGATTTTCGAGTCGGAGTCTGGGTCAAGCGATTAAACGACGCCGTTTTGGGTATTGGGTATTTGCCCCAAAACGACGCCGTACCAAGGGGCTATAAAAGCAACAATTTTTTTGTGAAATTTTCATTTCGTCAGTGCAGAGGAAAAAAAAAGAGAGAGGTGTAAGGGAATCCGGCCTAGGCGATTTTCGGTCGCCGGATTGGTACCCGTCCATTGCCGGCATCCGCCATGCACGACGGCCAGAGATGCAAAGGAGCCCCGAATCGATTCCTCTAGTCCCCCTCTATCCATATTTGAATTCCAAACAAGCAAAGGGGACCTAGGGGACCGGATCGAGCCATGGGAACCATTCGGTTCTGACTTCTCCTATCACCCTAAAAAGGTAACGATATCCTTTCTCTTTTTTATATATATGCATATATATATTATGTGTGAGAGGATTGAAGCAATTTGCAAAATAAAGAACAGGTCAATCGAAATGAAGAAACAACCTTCTTTTTCCTTTAAAATCTTTCAATTCCTGCTTTTTATTTCTTTCTAATATCTGTGTCTGTGTGTGTAAAGTTACATTTTCTCCTTGGCTATATATAGCCGAATACATGATATTATCCCCATTTGGTCTCTGTTATCTACCATTTGCATGTTATCGTTTCCATTCTCTCCCCTTTTTTTTTGATCTGTTTGCAGGCTAAGGGTCAACGGCGGTGACAGAGGGGTTGGTGGAGGCAGACAGTATGGGGTGATGGGACAAGTGCAGCGCTGAAGGGAAATAGGGGCTAGGTTTTTTGTTTTCAAAAAATGTTGAGAATGGGCTAGGGTTTATTTTTTTGGGCTTGTAAACGGGTGGTGGGCTTGTTTTAATTTAGTTTGGTTTTGGGTGTTGGGTTTAGGGGTTGTAAACGGGCCGGGCAAATTGGGCTTGTAACAGCTACCCCTCTTTGCTCGTTGTCGTGTAATGAGAACAGAGCAAAGACTTTTAAGAAAGACCAATTTTGACCAGTCCCGCTAAGCCTCGACTTTTGATGCCTCTCTTTTTTAGGCAGCCTCATTCAACCCACTGCATCTTGTCGCTTTGCTCTGCTCCATCGGTTCGCCGCAACTTCAAGGAAATAGGGTTTGTTTTGATCTGCTCTACTGCAACTTTAGATAGATGAGATCTGTGATTTATAGCTTCAATCTGTTCCACTGCAACTTCAGGGAAATAAGATTTGCTATCTTTAGTCTGCTCCACTGCAACTTCAGGGAGATAAGACTTGTGTTGATCTGCTCTACTGCAACTTCAGAGAGATGAGATCTGTGGTTTATAGCTTCAATCTATTCCACTGCAACTTTAGGGAAATAAGATTTGCTATCTTTAGTCTACTCTACTGCAACTTTAGGGAGATAAGACTTGTGTTGATCTGCTCTACTGCAACTTCAGAGAGATGAGATCTGTGATTTATAGCTTCAATCTGTTCCACTGCAACTTCAGGGAAATAAAATTTGCTATCTTTAGTCTGCTCCACTGTAACTTCAGGGAGATAAGACTTGTGTTGATTTGCTCTACTGCAACTTCAGAGAGATGAGATCTGTGGTTTATAGCTTCAATCTGTTCCACTGCAACTTTAGGGAAATAAGATTTGCTATCTTTAGTCTGCTCCACTGCAAGTTCAGAGAGATAAGACTTGTATTGATCTGCTTTACTGCAACTTCAGAAAGATGAGATCTGTGGTTTATAGCTTCAATCTGTTCCACTGCAACTTCAGGGAAATAAAATTTGCTATCTTTAGTCTACACCACTGCAACTTCAGGGAGATAAGACTTGTGTTGATCTGCTCTACTGCAACTTTAGAGAGATGGGATATGTGGTTTATAGCTTCAATCTGTTCCACTGCAACTTCAGGGAAATAAGATTTGCTATCTCTAGTCTGCTCCACTGCAACTTCAGGGAGATAAGACTTGTGACTTTAATCTACTTCACTGAAACTTCAAGGAGATCTGCTATGGCTTCTGGCCGCTCCAACACCATTTTAGGGAGAAGTGATTGGTAATTCAGCCTGTTACCTTACTGCTTAGGGGGTTAAGATCTGTAAATCTTCAGCCTGTTACCCTACTACTTAGGGGTTTAAGGCTTGTGAATTCACTGATTCTAGGGACAAGACCTGTAGAGTCAGTTCCATGTATTTATGCTTATACCAAAGAATTAGGATGCTATGATCGAAATGAATCAAATGTTTATAACTAGCTACGCTGTGAATAATCTACAAATGCATGAGTGCAGCATGTTGTGAGCATGAATCCCCTTTTTAATGTTTAGGTTGTCATTGCTTTTTGTTCATCAAGGTTCTGTCACCGAAACTGTATCCTGTCTTCTTGTTCATATTAGATTTTGGGCGAAAAATCTGAAGTGGTAGTCCCAACTTAACTCTACTTTCTCAAATATTTCCGATCCTTAGGTTTGGTTAGTTCTAAATAATAGTCTTGTTTCAGGTTCCTGTATTATTTAGAAACTTTTAGAGTAATATACAGAACTCCTTTTGCAAAAGTGTCATTAGTCCATTAGTCGTTATTTCAATGCAAAAATGCTTGAGAAAGATCGTAACAATGGATAGAACAGAAATTTATTAGAAAGAAAATTTGGAAAGGAATAGGTTAATCACAAAACATAAACATTGCTGGAAGACAAAATAAACAAAAGGAAAATAGGTGCCCTAAATATCGCCGCATAAACTCCCCTGTATGAACTTCTTGAAGACCCCTTTTTTTAGCCTAATATGTGTTACTAATATTGTAGCAAGTGCGGCGTTGAAGGGAAATAGGGGCTAGGTTTTTTGTTTTCAGAAAATGTTGGGAATGGGCTAGGGTTTATTTTTTTGGGCTTGTAAACGGGTGGTGGGCTTGTTTTAATTTAGTTTGGTTTTGGGTGTTGGGTTTAGGGGTTGTAAACGGGATTAGGTTTTGGGGTTGTAAACGGGCCGGTCAAATTGGGCTTGTAACATTGAAATTTTGAATTTTAAAATATCAAAAATAAATAAATAAATCATTAAAAAAATTTATCCCTTGATAGTGTCAACTGATTTATTACTATAATATTAAAATTAATTAAATTAATTAATGTAATCTCATTTTAAAATTTTAAAATTTATTTTATGTTTCTAAATAAAAATCAACTCAAATAACTCATCTTTAATAAATTATCTATGAGACACAAAATTCTTTTGATTATATGATCTTGAGTCTTCCATGCCAAGCTAAAAGCAAAGAATATTAATCCTTGTAATTAATTAAGTTAATTATTTTTATCCAAGGTAAACAAAACTCATAAATTTTTTTATCATTTCTTTACCCAAACTAAGAACAAGTAATTAATTTAATTAATTGTTAATTGCAATGATTTTTATTTTGCTTTAAGCTTAGCATGGAAAATTCGAGATTATATAATAAAAATTTAATTTTTGTAGGCAATTATTAAATGTGGGTGTAATAGCCCTAATTTGACCCTAGTCGGGAAGTGGTTTCGGGACCACAAAATCGAGTCATGAAAATAATTAAATGTTAAATTTCATGTCTATTATATGAGATAATGCATGTGTGAAAAGTTTCATGCTTTAATTTTGTCATTTGTATGTGAAATTTATTAAATAGGACTTATGTGAGACAATTGTGAAATGTGATAGGTTAATTTTAAAGTGGTCTATTAATGCATGTAATAAAGAGGATGGACTTGCATGTCAAATATCCATTTTTTTAGTAGTGGCCGGCCATGATAATGGTTTATATAAAATATATGTATTATTTATTAGTTAAGTGGCTTTATATTTTATAATATAGATGAATAAAATCATAATAATAATAGAAATAATGGTGAAGAAAACAAAGTCTCATCTTTGTTCTTCTTAGCCGAACTTAAAGAAAGAAAAAGAGGAGCAAGACATTCGGTCATTTGAAACATAAGGAAGGTTAGTAAATTATGTTAGTGTTTTGAAATTGTAGCTTGTTTTAAGTTAATTATCATGTTTCTTACTTAGCCCATGCCAAAACTTTGAATTTTGAGTGATGAATTGAGCATTCGGTTATGGTAGATAAGGAAGGAATTTGATTATTGCCTTTAAGTTTTGATGAAGAATTGTTGATGAAAGAAGTTGATCTTGTTAAAAATATAAATTGCTAATACTCATATGTGTAATAGCCGAACATGGATTTGCTTAATGTCTTGAACAAATGCCGTTTGGGGTGTTTTGAAATGAATAAATTAAATGTTTGATCATCTAAGTGTTCGGCATTGTACATGATTTTTTTTAGAGTATGATTTTGAATAATATGAGTATTGGAATATGAGTAATGTTATGCATAGGTAAAATTTTTATGTTCGGCTTTGGTAGTATATATGTATAATTAATCCATTTATCTAATAATATATAAGATGTTAAATAATAAGATTTTGATGACTTGTGTTTAATGACATTCGGCCAAGGATCATATGTGCTTGCTAATTCGGTATAAGTGTATAGGTGCTAAATACCTTGTATTTGAGGTTTTGGAAGAATAAGTAGTAGTTAATTAAAGTGATGAAAGCTAAATTTTGAGATTGATTAAGTTTGGGCATTCGGCATTACCTATAAATTTGAATATGAAGGTTAAATTGAGTAGTTAGGGCTGAATGGGATATATATTAATCAAAATGGGTTGCATGCATATGAGTATGTATGTATTTGTGTGTGCGGGGCATTATTGATAAATAGCAAGTGGAAATGTGATAAATGTTTAATAAGTTGATATTCGTATATATGGTTGAATTCATGTATAAGGTAGCATGGTAAGTTATGTGAATCTTTGTTTGTGTATGCGAATTAGCTATTGATATAATAAGCATGAAATCGAGTCATGACATATTTTATAAAACATAATATGCATTGAAATTATATGATGTCAAATGTGACTATTATAGAATTAAAGTTGAGTAAGTAATTAAACAAATTCATTTGTTTAAATTTAAAGCTCAAGAGCAAAGAGGAACTAAATCAGATAGGGGAAAGGAGAAAGCAATCGAGTAGATAGAATTAAAGTTGAGTAAGTAATTAAACAAATTCATTTGTTTAAATTTAAAGCTCAAGAGCAAAGAGGAACTAAATCAGATAGGGGAAAGGAGAAAGCAATCGAGTAGCCTATCCACAACTGTTCAAAATATCCGAGGTAAGTCTTTGAGTAATGAAGCTTAGCCTATGATTTGATAAAATCATGGTATATAAGCATAATAAATAAATTGTGACCTATTGGTTCTACTTGAATTACGTAGTGGGATAAATAATTTGTGCATATGACTTGTAGCCGAATGGTTATAGAAATCATGTTGGATAGCGAAACGAAATCGTGTTCTTTGTATGTGGCTATTGAGCCCAAAGTGGAATGGTTGATAAGCATGTTGTGCTTGTGTTCAAGTAATGTAAATGAAATGCTAATGTGTTATGATATATATATGTGCATGATAATGGAGAATTATATCCGGGCTAAGTCCTAAAGGCATTCGTGCTGGTGTTATATCTGGATTAAGCCCCGAAGGCATTCGTGCTGCTGTTATATCCAGGCTAAAGTCCCGCAGGCTTTGTGCTGGTATTATATCCGGGCTTAAAGTCCCGCATGCTTTGTGGTGGTGATTGGATTTGGGTTTTAAACCTAGCAGACTTAATTCCGATGATTGGAGTAAGATTTTGATTTCGAATGTTCATAGTAAACTACCATTGAATATGTTCAATACATTAAGTTGGTCAGGTATGTATTATATACTTTTATATGTTAGATTTATCGGAATTGAATCATGAATGCGAAATGAGAAGTATATGTGAAAATATCATATGTGTATGTGTGTATTCGGTTATGGTGAAAGGTTATATGAGATTGATTTGGTGATATACATGTTAAATAATATGAATGCAAAGAATAGGTAATAAATCTGCTTGGGACAGCAGCAGTAACGTGATTTCGAAAAATCACCATAAATTGTGGGAGTTGAGTTAGAGGCTGAATAAATTATTTCACGAAATCTTAATGACTCTAGTTTCTTATAAAAGAAACCGTGTAAGCAAAAGAATTGCCAATAATGAGATATTTGAAGTGGTGTGGAATAGAGTCAAAATGACTTAGAGGTTCCCTGTTCTGTTTTCAGAAAATCATTATAAATGGTACAAAAATGGTTATAAGATAAAATTTATATTCTTAGACTCCTTAATGAGTCTAATTTCAAATGAAATAAACGATAACATATTTTGAATTCTGTATAATGAGAAAATTGATTCGTAGTGAAGAGTGGTCAGAATAGTCAAACAGTGAAATAGGGGAAACTTCAATAAAAATCTCGTATTGATTGGTCAAACAAAAAATTATGAAAATTTTATGGATAGAAGATATATGAGTCTATTTTCAGGGAAAATTAACGGCACTTGATTTGGAGTTTCTTATCTCTAGTTATAAATAATTTAGTGACTATTGCTCAGGAAGATAGCTTGTAGTGAATTTGTGATTTTGTTGCAAACATGGTTAAAACTTGTTAATGAGATGCTTTTCGAGTTCTTATGATCTTATTTGTGATTTTAATATTTGGTTTTAATTGAGTTCAGATTCAAGTGAGGTGAATTTGCTAAATATGCATTATGTTCATGGATATTTGGCCAAAATGACAATTATCTAGGAATGATTTCTTGAAAATTTGAAATAATCGATGTATAAGTAAATTAATTGTTTGCATTGCTTAAAACTTACTAAGCATTGAAGCTTACTCTGTGTTCTCTTTTCCATTTCTTATAGGTTTATAGTTTAGCTCGAGTTGGAAGGGCCGGAGATATCATCACACTATCGAGTCATTATGTGAGTTGAGAAGATTGTATATCATCATGGTTTAAGGCATGTATAGGATAGACTATAGGTAGAATGATATTTCGACTTTGTATACATTATAGCCATGCGAAGATGGCTTGCTCATTTTGTTTAGAGAAGCCTTATAATTGAACTAATGTGGTGAAATGTTTTAGTTATAACTTGACAGTAGTTAATTTGTTATTAGATATTCGGTTATGTTTTGATAGTGAGTCATTTTGGAAATTTATAAGAGCTCTTATGGAAAATCAATGAGACATGTTTGCATTGTTGATAATTTATGTCTGGTAAGTATCTTTAACCTTATAGAAGTTTTGTTCAGTCAAGTAATACCTCATAACCTTATTCCGGCAACGGATACGGGTTAGGAGTGTTACAGTGGGTTATTTGAGTTGATTTCATTAAGGCTACTTTGAAAATACAAAATAAAATTTTAAAATTTAGAAGGAGATTAAATTAATTAATTTCAATATTATAGTAACAAATCGATTGACTGATAAAACATTTTCAATAATTTTTTAAATTAATTTTCATGCTTTGAAATTAAAAAAATTAATATTAAAAAAATTTAGAATTTTTTGTTAATGAGATAAACAAATACAATTTGAAATTTTTTGTATATTATTTTAGTTTCTATCTGTTTTTCACTAGAGGTGAGCATGGGCCGGGTCGGGTCTGACTAAAAATTTAGGCTTGTTTACTAGGCCCGATCCCGTAAAATGGGCTTAAAATTTTTTCTAAGCCCGACCCGAATAAAAATGCTAAAACTCGGGCCTGACTTAGCCTGATAATATTAATTTTTATATTATTTTTATATAATTTTAAAATATATATAATACATCAAAAATACTAAAAACATCAAAATAAATATTTCCCAACAAATTGAAAATAAATTTTAAAAAATATGTATACTTAAATAACACTAAGATAGATGCAACTTAACAAGCAAATGTTTCTAAAATAATAACAAAATTAACAAATGTCTTTAAAATAATAACAAAATTAACAATAAAATAAGTTTTTTACATTATCCAAACAATAACAACAAAATAGTAGCAAGATAATAGTAAAATTGTAGCAAAATAGGTAGAAAATAACAAGAAAATAATATTAAAAAATCATAATTTTTTTATCCTTTAGTGAATCAAGGCTGGGCCGGGCCCAGACTAAAAATGCCTTATCCGAGGCTTGGCCATTTTTTAAATGAGCTTTATTTTTTTGTCCAAGCCTATTTTTCGAGCCTATATTTTTGTCCAAACTCTCTCATATTTTTGGCAGGCCTTCGGGCCGGACTAAGTGGGCCAGCCCATGCTCACCTCTATTTTTCACTTTAATCTTTGATTTTTTTACCCCAATCAATACTTGGAAAAGGATATTTTTTGGATAACCAAAACGAATCGACATAAAAATTGGGAGATCAAAATGACAGTGTAAACATGATGTGGCGTGTAAAGTTAAACGCCGTTAGAGATTTAATGCTGGGTGACTAAAATGGAAGCGCTATAACAATTGAGTGACGAAATTACAATAATTTCATTTTAAACAGTAAAAATAAAAGTGACCTAAAAATTAGTTAACAATAATTGAACACATATACTAAAACACATCATATGGGAAAAACCTATTTTTCCGGGTGAAAACATTCAACGTGTTTTACCCACACGCATGATTTCTATATTTTTCTGGTTAGCAAATATCATAAGGATAACCGAACACAAAAGTCTCCAAACCAAACCCTATACAACAACAGAGAGAGTTAACCAAAGCACACACAAACATAGGCATCAAAGGCAGCACAACTGCAGCAATTTCAGTGCCTGTTTTTACCATATTCATCGACCGACGACACACGACTGATACAATCAATCAATCATCTTGTCATTCCAATGATCACTATTGGATCATTGCGACCCCACGTTTTTGCCTGTCCATGTTGGCTTCCCAACCTTCATTCCCAAAAATATAATTTTATCAACTTAATTTATGCTAATAATATGGTGTTAGATTTTTGAGAGGTCAAATTTTAGTTTTTGTCCTACTACAGTTGAAGTCGGGGTTTAGTCATTTATGTTTTTTACTATTATAATTTTTAAGAAATAATTTATGTTAACATCTTAACTGAAGTAGTTAACCCTATTTTTTAGACTAAATAATGATATTCATAAAATTAGAGGAGGTTATGAAAATATGTGTTACCTATCTCCATGTCAAAGCCACGATTTTTAAGTTCCCTGTATTCTTGACAAAGAGCCAATGGACAACAGCAGAAGTGAACCTAGCAATCATTACAGGGTTCTTGTCCTAAGTCGTATTGTCCCCTTAGTTTCGAGCGATATAAGAATGAATAAAGACATGCACAACCGGTGAAACCCACCAACACCCCGTACAGCAATCCCCTTGAAAAACAAGCTACAAAATGAATAATAAATTAACGTAAAAAATTTTAAACCAGTTGAAATGTGATCAAATTACGGTTTTGGTCTTTTTAACAAACTTAATTTAACTAAAATAGTTAAGGATATTAATTATTTGAATTAATTATGTAGAATACCAAATTATGCGAACTTAAAATTTAAGGACTAAATTACAAATGTGAGCATAGTGGAGGGATCAAAAACTAAACTTTGACCATGATATTATAATAACTAAAAGAACACATGAGCATAGTAGAGGGATCATACATGTAGTTTGACCATTATATTATAGTGACCGAAAAAGAGAAAAGGAAAGATTGGGGCACGTTTCATGACATGGCACGGTTAAAGCGTTCCTTTTATATCTTAACATAAATCTTGGACTCCCATAATTTTGGGCATAAATGGGAGGGAACTTATAATTCGAGTACCAAAATGAAATAAAGAAAATCATGATTTAAGCCAAATAATTTATATATACGAGAAATTATTTTATGGATCATTCTCATCATATCATTCATGGTCTTTTTTAATTATTTAATTATATTTTAGTAATATTTTCCATATCATTGACACATAATCGTGGTAATTTTAAATTCCGAACCCAAAACTCGAAACCCAAAGTCCTGGTTCAAGATTCAAGATTCAGGATTCAAGTTTATGGTTTGAGGTTCAGGATAAAAAAAATTATTAAAATTATATTTCAATGATATAGAAAAAATTGTTTAAATGTCATTAAATAATTAGAAAGAGACTATGGATGATGTGATGGGAAGAGTCTATAAAATAATATCTCATATACATATATATAATGCCTAAAACGACCTATAATTCTTTCAAATCCATAAATAGAATGATAAAATGTGCTTGAGCGCATTCAAAACCCGCATCCTCTTATACTGACAACATTATTGATATCAATCAAACTAAAACTCAATCGGCAAGTTAAATAATTACCACCTAAACTATCCCAATAAAAAAAATGTGTTTTTAAGAAAAAACTTACATTAGTATTATAACTATAATAACATTATAAAGATAAAGATAATAAATTATGTTAAATTAAAGTACAGCTGAGTTGAAGCTAGAAATTCTATATTAGGCCAAGACTGAATTATAAAAAAATGGTTAGTAAAAATACAAATTTACCACTATATTTACCTACATTTTGAAATGTACAAACTTACCATTTGGAGGGATAGAGTAAAAACTTACCATTTGGAGGGATAGAGTAAAAGGACCAAAACCATAATCTGAATGAAAATCAGGTTAAAGACCATTTCAAAATATGTAAACTTTACATTTAGATCCTCTGCTGACAATCTCAGCTACCTGTCCGAAAGTGATGCAAGGACATATGCAAGTAATCACACCTGAACAATTCGAAAAATCAAACCAAAGGATTATCTGAAAATGAAAAAGAAAGCACAAAAAAATGAATAAGATGGTGAATGTATTTATAAGCTTACAATTTGCAGGGTCATCAAAGCAGTGGCAAAGACCAGTAGTCCAATGTCCAGGTGCATGGTTTAACTGTGTAGGGATAGTATCTGAAGGTGTTGGAGTTGGGATGGGACTTGGATGGCTGTAAGCTGGGTTCCTAATGGTCGGACGATCCTGCATGTTAGGATATATAGGCTGTGAATTTTTCTTTTTCTTTTCTTTTTACTTTTTTGTTGGTTTGATTTTTTTCTAAGTACGAAAACAGATGATTATATCGCAGGTTCTTCAATGGGTCTTTTAAATGTCATATATATATAAATATAAAGGGGGAAGCTTTGTGGGTATCTCTTGCCTTATGATGTAAATCTAAATTGATTATTTAAGCATTGATTCTGTTTCTGTTTGATGCAAGTTGGTAGCAAGAAAAGCATCAACAATGTTCAAAAAGTGACCAACACTTGTGAACTTAATAACAGGAGAATGGCAGCAACTCAGGCTAGGATAGCAGTTAGAGGTATTAATATATCGTATCAATTAAACCTTTTGTTACATCAAAATCTAACTTTTGTTGTTTCAATTTATAGTTTGTATATAAAAAAAGAAGGGAGCTTTCTTCAATTCCAAAAGGATCATGCAACACATGTTGGGAAAATAACATGAGATGGATGGATAGAAACCAAACAATAAATATTTTTAGAGGTAGACTGAAGTTGGATTTAAAAATAAAAATTCAAGTCCGAGCTCAATTCGGCCTGGTTCAACTAATCCAAAAGATCTGAGTTTCTTTAAATTTCAAATTACGTCCTATGAGACATTTGAGGCACTTTTTTGCCCAATTGCACTATTGCTTAGCTATTTCTATCACATGCTTTTAAGTCCAACCAAGCCTCTTTCATCACACTAGACCTTTTCTTTTTAGTTAGAGTTCTTTTGCCCAATGAACTTTCATTGATACCAATCCTTTTATACCATGTACTTGGGGAAAGAGGATGAGGTCCCAAGTAGAGGTTGGGCTTGGCGTACAATATTCTGGTCGAGGTTGTTGGCTGGTGTCTGAATATAACCATCCCAACGTGGCCTAGACGATAGATAGACCTGATCTGAATAGGCCACATTACTCACCGAAGTGATCCTGTCTTTTTTTTTTCAAATCTAATCTCAATTCCGAACTTGTTTTATAAAAGTGAATATCTCATATTAATAAATTAAAAACTAACATTAACTTAGCAGCAGAAAATTAATCAATAATCTTTATATAATGAATTAACCACATTCTAAAATAATTTTCAATAAATAATATGAAGTATAAATCATTCCATCTATATATATACCTATAAATAACATGCATCCTAATTAATGTGATTAAAAGTAATTGTCCCATACCACAGTTTTTTAATAAAATAAAACGATAATCGTAATAATTATTCATTAGCGAGAACAAGCCTAGACACTCTGCATGTCAAGTCCGTATTCTAGTCTATTGGGTTATCTGAAAAGATGGAAGATAAGGGAGTGAGCTTAACATGCTCAGTGGGAGACCCTTTAAAATAAATCTAATCAATATTAGAACATGCATGTCAATCATAATAATTATACTTTCATAAAAATCCTAATAATTCAATAATTCAATGTTCATTACTCTTGATTAGCAAAACAATCAACATACTAACAAATTTAATGGTGTAACGTAATTATGCACACTTATTAGTTCGGACGTTCCATCATGTATTTTCTCATGTGAATGCAAAGTATGTTCATGCAACAGTTGTATAACGTATCATATGGCATTCGAAAATCCTACCCTCGACCACGAGCTCTCCAAATAGGGAGTTCCCTAGAATCCCCTCTACCTTTTCACTCCGCTTATACATATAAGTGCAAACAAGCTACGAAATGGTTAAGGATCCACAATTCCTTGCAGATGAAAGCTGTCAGAGAAAATCGTGGATGCTAAGTATATATAGTCGTAGTTGGAATATGCTAATATGTGAATACACAACGGACGAACATGTACCATATATGCAATATAATCTTTTGTACCTTCCACCTTTCATAATTCCTGCATATGCAAAATAATCAGATCTTATAGTTCGATTGTTCAGTGATAGTTTAAAATTTCGTCTTATAACAAAAACATATTGATGAGTGAAGCATTTGCTCGTATATACATAACATTTAGTTTAAACATAGTCATACACGGATTAAAAAGTCATTCCTTAAGCAATCATATATCTTTGATAATCATGAGTATAAACATAGTCAATCATGGCTTAAAATAATCATTCCCAAGCAATCATATTCCATCATTAATTATGAACATAACATTATCAATCACGGATTTAAATGGTCATACTTAAGCAATCATGTTCTATCAATTATCATGAAATTATTCAAGAATTTATGTCAATAATCATAAACATATAAATCATAAAATCATTCATCCATGGTTTTATCTATTTTATCCTAATCCGGGACCTAATTGTATAATCTAATTCTTTAGATGCCATTAAAAACCTAATCAGGAACTGAATTGCACAAAATAAGTAAAGATTAGGCAAAACTGTAATTTTTAGATTCCAAGGCCACAAGCCCATGTGCGAAGTGAAGAGGTGCAAGTGCAGGAGCCACACGACCGTGTGCTAGCCTCTAGGTCGTGTGTGATGGATCCACACGGCCTTGTGTTCGACTATATGCAGGGCCCTAGCCTGTGTGCGCTCGAAGGGGAATGCAAAGGGGAAATCGGGGACACGGCCGTGTGTCCTACACGAGCGGGCTATACGCCCGTGTGGTAAATCGTGTGTACCCGGGAAATTTTGAATTTTGACCCGATTTTTTATAAAAACTCACCGACCTGACTTTTTTGATACCTTAAGAAACTCCCCTCTATTCAATTTCGATCCAATCACCTACAAGGGTCTTTCAATTTACATAATACAAGAATTAATAGCAAATTTTCAATATTTGTGGAGATTTTCGACAAAACATTTAAACATTTTTAATTGGATTGAAAGGATTATCAAAACAAGATATTTTCCAAAAAAGAAATATCCTAGTTGATAGAGAATGAGATACTTATTGATCTTGATAGAAATTCAACAATCTAATGACAAGGGTTTCAATAATTTGGAGAAGAACAATTGATGGCGACTTGATTGAATTTTTAAAGGCTTTAAAGAATATTTTTCAACAAAAATTAAGGGCTTAAAAGAGTTTTGAAACAAATAATTTTGAGAGAAAACTAGGGTACAAATAAAGAAAGTTAGGGTTTTAATTTGATAAAATAACAAATAGAGAATTTTAGTATAATTAGGAAAGGATTTGGAGAGTTTGAGGGCTAATGGGCAAATAGCCCATTTGTCTAAAAATCATCAAAAAAATAAGATAAGTTAGTGTGGATAGAACTTTAAATGTAAGGGAGAACTTTTAACCATTTGGCTAATGCCTACTTTTATGCTCAAAACACACACAAATAAATACCATAAACCATATTTCCTAGGTTCTACATGTACATAAATTTTTAAAGACAAAAAATTAAAATTTTAAGATGTAACACCTCATACCCGACCTGATCGCTGAGTTAAGGCATCAGGATGTCACATTCGTTGCCAAAGCAACTACTGAAAATTTCAGATCAGTTTATCATATTATTTAATTAATGTAGATCATTAAATAATTTTTAGTAATAATTAAATTTACAATAGAACTAATTATGAGTTAAAGGAGCTCATTAAAACATCCACAATTGGTTAAAGGCTAAATTGTAAAGTGCATAAAGATTTTTAAATTGTCATCGCGACGTTGGGGTTTCCACGTCATGACATGGTAAACTTGTCGTCGTGACGTCGTCTCCATTTTCCTACAAGTTTCATGCTTTATTTTTATTTATTTATTTTATATCATTACCTGAACCGTATTCAGATGCCATAACTGCCACTTCATTTTACTTATCATCCACTTACATCTATTTCTAATCTTAAGTCCTCATAAAAGCATGATATTCAATGAAAAATAACAAATTTATAAAATTAACACAAATATTAAAGTTTTACAAATAAGACCATTGGAGGACTTGCACTTGTAAAATTAGTTTACCCACTTTATGTATATTTCATATTTATTTCTAAATTGTGTCAAGCAATTTAATTCTTCATAAAAATTTAACAAAGAATTCAATATCACATCAATTAACAATTATTTACTTATTATTTTATCAATTCGTTTAAAACATACTCACATGTACTAATCATTCCATCACCTACAGCCATTTCGAAACATTTCAAATTCATGTACTATATATATATATTCATATATTTTTCCTCCTTCTCCTCTCCATTCCACATCCTTTATGTATTTATTTGTTAGAATATTTAGCTTTTAGTGTATAACATGCTTATATATAACATTATCTATAATTCCATTATTTAATTATATATTCATATCAAACATGTCCACTTGAGTCATAGTTACTAAATTATTTATATCTTGAGCTACAGAATTTGAAATTAAGATTCGCTTGATGTTTTTGAAACTAGACTCAAATAATTTTTTACCATAAAAATTTAACGATTTATAATCTAGTTAATAAGTATAGTAAATTCTTCAAATTTGTCCCTGTTCTGCTTCTTGATAGCTTCGACCTTTCTTTACTAAAAATTGATTATCTCTTATTACGGGGTTTAGATGATATTCCCGTTTGTTTATTTTGAAAATAGACTCATTGAGAATTTAAAAATATAAATTTAAACCCCTAATAATTTTTTTTATAATTTTTGATGGTTTTTCAAAGTCAGAACAAGGGAATCCGAAATCAATCTGACCTTGTCTCACAAAAATTCATATATCTCATAATATGAAATTATTTTGCTTGCACCGTTTTTTCTATGTAAAACTAGACTCAATACTTTAATTAACCTCTGATTCATTTCTACAATTTTTGGTGAATTTTCAAATTTAGACTACTGCTACGGTTCAAAATTGTTTTAGTGCAAAATGTTGATAACCAAGTTTATAACACCCTCCTTTCCTTTCTCTACAATGTTTCCCATCACTTTCTCTTATTTCCTTTCACTAACATATTAAGAACATAAAACCTTATATAAGAAAACTCTACTTTAACATCAATTTCATGTTTTTTCAATAATATCAAACTTAAAAATATATTGAAATCTTGATGTTCTTACCTTGTCCTATTGATTTCAAACTTTAACTTGATTTTCTCTCTCCTCAAACTTCCATTTTCTTGAATCCAAGGTGACTTTCTTGTTCTTCATAGTCTCCTTATCACTTTTCTCTCTTGGTGATTATGAAAATTCCTTGAAATTCTAGGTGAAAATAGTGGATTTTTTGGTAAAAGGACCAAATTGTAAAGACAACAAAGTTTTCTTCTTTTCTCGCCCTCACTCACATTGGAAAGATGGAGGATCTTCTTCTTTTCTTTTTTTTCTTCATCTTTCTCTCCTTTTATACTAGCTATTTATAATAAAATATTAGTAAGATATCTCATTAAAATATTAATAAAATAATATTTATTTAATTAAATAATTATAAAATATCATCAAAATATCTCCAACATCATTATTGCCTTCTAGAGTTCTCTCTTTCTCCTTGATCATTTTGCCCTTTATGATATTTTAGAATTTCATCATTGAATCATCACTTAATTCGGTAAAATTACAATTTAATCTATTATACTTTTTTTCTCTTATTCAATTTGGTCCTTATTAATCCATTTTCCTTAATTTCTAGATTCTTCTACCTTTAAGATATTTGCACTATTGGCCTTTCACTTCAAATTTTTCATATTTATACTTATGCCACAAAACTTTTTACATATTTACAATTTAGTCCAATCCTTAATTTAATACATTATGTTTTGCTTCTTAATTTAACTTTCTCTTGATATCTTGCAAATTTCGTTTCCATTGATCTTATACTTTTTTTTCGCTAAGATTTTATCTCATATTATTTACTACAAAAGGGGTTTTGAGGATGTTACATAAGACTTGAGCCTGAGTTCTCAAGACTTCCTACTAGGCTTCTTACCAATAATGCTATGTTTTAATTCTTATTTATTATAAGAATTCTAGCACCTAAATTTTGGGATAGTACACTGAGAGAGTGGTACAATAGGTTGAAGGAAGCTCAGGGTTGGTAGGGTTTGTTGGGTTAACTAGGTTAATGGGATTCGCTCTTGAAGAAACCATGGTACAATTCATGCTCAATACACTAATTGTTGATATAAGTGTTCATCAATGGAGGAGATAAGGAAGAGATGGTGGTGTGGTGGTAACAAGGAGGCCAATTCACCTAAATAGGTAGAGAGTCGAAGTAATAGAGTAAGACAAGAAGCTCGAGAGATAAGGGAGATTGAATCAATCCAAATATGCATAATTTGGTTTGGTATTTTTAGAACTGATGATATTTGAACTGGATTGAATAGTCAATCAGACTGGATGGATCAATAATTGGTCGAGGTGTTTATCTGAAGAATAATATCTAATCAATTGAATAGTGAATTGATACAAACAAATTTAATCAATAGTTGATTTAAATTTTTATTTTTCATAAAATTTTAATCGAATCGACCGAACCGAAAATCAATTAACTAATCAGTTTCACATCCCAATTAATTCTAAAAACATTGTTTAGAACCGTAACACTCCAAAGTAATTGTACATTATTTCAAGAATCGATCCGAAACGTTCTCTCTCCATACGGGTTCGGGGGGTTTTTTACTGAAATAAATTTAAAAAAATTATATAACAAAATAGGTTGTCAGCTGGATTATTTACCAAAATGGGTTGTTTTTTTCATTCGCGCCTATCTGATAGGAGCGACTCTTTTATTTTATATTAAAAAATATATTTTTTTATTTTTTAAAATAAAATATTATTTTTTATTTTCGGATCAGTATGACCCGTGTATAGATACGAATATAGGTTGCGTCTATCTCAGAGGCGCGACTAGTTGAGCTTTTCTCAGAGGCGCGACTAATTATGCCTATCTCAGAGGCGTAAATGGTAGGGCCTAAAATCAAATAAAATTTCAGTATATAAACATTACATTAAGAAAATATAAAACACTAGAAACATTGATATTCGTGGGTGTTAAAATAATTTATAACTTAATCTTAAATTCACCAGATACTAAACTAAACACAACATTGATATTTGTGGGTGTTAATTTTTTTAATTAAAATTTTAAATAATTTTAATAAAAACATTTGTCAATATCTTAATTCACACTTAGAATTAACAATGCATTAAATGGAATTCGAAAATTCATATCCTACTTGTTTTTGTAGATATAAATATCCATATCCTATATTTTTTCACACAGCCAAAACTCTACTAACATTGTTTAAAATATTTCTTAATTATGAGTTTTAAGAAATGCTTTTAATTGATACTATTAATGTACTATTATCAAATTTTTAATTTTTTTAGGTTGCTGTTAAGTATTGGTATGTTAATACTTGATTTATATTCTTCAATATTTCTACAATCATTTTTTTATAAAAATAATTTTAAAGTGTATAAATTTATGAAAAGAGTCAGTAGCAGCAGTAGATGGCACGCAGGGGGCTGTTTGTGCACTGTGCGGAACAGTACCATTTGCGCCTATCTGTTAGGCACGATTAGTCGCGCCTATCTGACAGGCGCGACCCATTCTCGTGTATTTTTTACCTGTATTTTGACCCGTTAACCATATTTTTACATGTATATAAAATTAAATATTTTTAATAAAAATAAAAAAATATTTTATTTTAAAAAACAAAAAGAAATATATTTTAATATAAAAAAATAGTCGCACTTATCTGATAGACAAAAATAAAAAAAAGACTCATTTTGATAAATAATCCAGCTGACACCATATTTTGCTATATAATTTTTTTTAATTTATTTCAGTAAAAAACCCGGGTTGGGTTATGAAGCAGAATCCAACCCATAGAGTCACCAAAGCCATAGTCGGGTAGCCCTCTCTCACCCAACCCATTTCCTGTAATATTTCCATATCCAAAGTCCAACATTATTTTCAATTCCATTTTATTTTACCGCCAAATTTTCTGATTTTCAAAAATCTTCTTCTCCCCCCTCCACACTCACCGCTCAAAATGGCGAGAGAACGACGGTCCACGTCATCAACGGATGAAGACGAAGAAATTTCCTCCGGTTCCGATTCCAGCGATTCAAGCGACGAATTTGCCGTTGATTGCTCAGAAGAAGAAGAAGAAGGAGAAGTAGAAGAAAACGACGACGATGGTGGAGAATCCCCCGCGCATCATCCACCGTCCGATGGAGATCTCAAATCTAAGAACGTCGATGCTTTGTTGAGGTGTTCTTTTCGTTTCAAAAATTCAATACGTAATTGAAAAGAAAAACCGAATAACTTGAGCGACCGGAGACTTTTCATTTAAGCTAATCTAAGATGGTTTCCTTTAAGTTTGAACTGGAATACTGCAGATTCAATTGGTTATTGTTTATGCAAGAATTGTTTTATTGTTATGTTTTGAGTCTTGGAATATCGATCGTAGTGAAATATATTTGGTGGGATTTTTTTTGTTAGTTTATTGACATATATGGTAATGGTTTATCAGGGGCAACCTTGTTGTAAGAAGACAATCGCTGCTTCCACGAGTTCTTTCAGTGACAGAAGGAGCTGCAGTTTGTAGGAAACCGTTTAAGCCCCCATGTTCTTATGGCTATAGTAACGGGAAAGAAAATCTTGCACGTCGTCTTTGGGCTCGGAAGCGGTTTGTTCCTTGGGGCTCTTTGACGCCAGCATTAGTTGCAATAGCCAAACCGCTGGGTATAGCTAGACCAGAATCAGATGAGGCTGATATTGTGGAGGAAATTGTGACTCTGCCGCCAGGTGTTGAGCCTTTGGTTTTATGGCAACCTGAACAATCCGAAGATGGACCCATCGAAGTAGTGCCCATAGCAGTGGATCCGTTGCTAGTTCGTTTCCTTCGACCCCATCAAAGGTATTATTCATTGTTCATCAGTCTCGACCCTGCAGTTCGGTTTTGGGATTTGCAGGGTAGAGCTTTATTTACATAGCTGCATGTGTTTTTATATGTAAATTTGTGTCTGGGTGCATGTGCCAGTAAATGCAATTTCACAAATGATCATGTTCTGTTTGAAACTGTAGTAGTTAAAGCCGACCGAATATGGATTTTATTTGAATATGGTATAGGTCATTGACAATGCATTATATTTAGAATGAGCGTGTTATCATTTATAGAATTCTGTAATTTGGTTGTAGGTTTTATCTTCTTCTAATTTATTTTAAGGGAGACATTATATTTTGCCCTTTATAATGCAGAGAAGGAGTTCAGTTCATGTTTGAATGTGTATCCGGGTTGTATAGTGCTGCCAATATAAACGGATGCATTCTTGCTGATGATATGGGGTAAATATCTTATCCCTTCAGGGTAAATCCCTTCATACTGAGTTTATGACTTCAGCTGTCGTACTATTGGTTTTATTTACATATCCTTCGATATTGCCAGTTTGGGAAAGACATTGCAGTCAATCACTTTACTATATACTCTTCTTCGTCAAGGGTTTGATGGGAAGCCGATGGTTAAGAAGGCCATAATTGTCACCCCAACCAGTCTTGTCAGTAACTGGGAGGCAGAAATCAAGAAGTGGGTTGGACAGAGAGTTCAACTTATAGCTCTCTGTGAAAGCAGCAGAGATGACGTTGTCTCTGGAATTGACAGCTTCACAAGTCCCCGTAGCTTGTTGCAGGTAATTTTTGCACTTCATAATTTGGTAGTACATTCTTTTCGAAATTTTTTTATCAATTTAATCAATGGTTTCCAGGTATTGATTGTTTCATATGAGACATTTAGGATGCATTCATCAAAATTTTGCCAAAGTGAAGCTTGTGATCTTCTTATTTGTGATGAGGCTCACAGGCTGAAAAATGACCAGACAATAACAAACAGGGTATATTTCTGAAGAAACTATTTTCTCTTCTGTTTGTTCTGTGGTAGTAGTCATTCCTTTTGTTGGTTTTTCTGAAAAATTTCCATAAACATGTCCATGGTCTAGGCATTGGCTGCTCTCTCTTGTAAACGCCGGATTTTGTTATCTGGAACCCCCATGCAGGTAACAGTCATTTCTATATGATTCATGATATGCTTGATGAATGCTGTTTGTCTTCTTAACATATAGTTAGCTGTCCTTTTCTATCCAAACAGAATGATCTTGAAGAGTTCTTTGCCATGGTGAACTTCACAAATCCAGGGATTTTGGGTGATGTTGCATTCTTTCGTCGTTACTACGAGGTCTGTTGATCACTTAGTATTGTTGTTTCAGAGTTTAAATAAATGCAAAAATTACATATAAATGCTTGTACCTGTTTGAGTTCCACAGCTCCATATGTTAGTTACCCTTAAAAGTCGCATACATTTTTTACCGTAAAATTTGTAGTGCATATCCCTTCATTGTTTCTGCCACACTGGTCTGCTAAAAACCTATGAAAAAGGATTTGCCCTTGAACTGGGTAAAGCTTACATACATGCTGTTATTTGTGTTGCATCAGTAAATATACCTTGCATATCCAAATAGCTGTTTGATCCCCTTTCTACCATAGTAAGCATTTTTTTTTTCCCTGGACTCTTTACCTTGTGTGTGTAAAGGCCAGTTGCTTATGGGCAGTTAAATGTTTTGCAATTGATTTGCTTAAGGTCTAGAAGTCAAGTCTATGCAGATAACCTTATAGTAGGCTTTTGTTGTCATGCAGTAGAAAATATATATAGTCAAGTTGGTTTCCTAATCTGTGAAGGATAATAGTATCATGGTGGAAACCATCATAGTTTATTGTTAAATTCATCTAAATAAATTTTAATTAGAGAAGTTAGGAATGTATGCTATAGTTGCACTAGAAGAATATGCTTTCCTTGGACCTTCTATAACTAGTATTTCTGGTGACTAATTATTCCTGCTGTTTCCTTTTGCTTTTGTCTTTTCCACCCTAACAACACTTGCTTGTTTCTTATATATACTGTCCTGCCTACAAATAATGAAGACACCAATAATTTGTGGAAGAGAACCAACTTCTAGTGAAGAAGAGAAGAAGCTAGCTGCAGAACGTTCTTCAGAATTAAGTGCAATAGTGAATCAGGTAATCTTGGTTTACTATTGTTACTTTTAGCAAGAATTAGAAGTTTCTTGAGGATTATATCTACATTCTCTTTGGTATTTGAACTTTATAGAGCAGTTGTTCACTTCCTGAAATACATATCCTTTTGTGTTGACATGGCTGTAATTCTTTTGAATAACCACTTCCAGTGTTTTTCAAATTGACTGAAAGTTAAGTGATTGCAGTTCATATTGAGGAGGACTAATGCGTTGCTATCAAATCATCTGCCTCCAAAGGTATGGGTCTCATATTGAATTACATCTTACTTTGTTTATATATTGTCATCTTCTTAAACTCTATTTACAAAATTATCTTTTACTAAAGGCTTATAATATTAAAATAGAGGTTGGTGACTAGACTAAATATTTAATGGGTTATCTGATTTTTTTTCCTTCTGGACATTTTGTTCTTCTTGCAGATAGTTGAAGTAGTATGCTGCAAGTTGACTCCTCTTCAGTCTGAGTTGTACAACCATTTTATACACTCAAAAAATGTTGGTTGATTTGTTATTGCTTTACAATGGACCACCAAAAGATTACACTCTGTAGACCAATGCAATTGTTTTCTTGTCCCTCTCGAATTCAGGTTAAAAAAGTCATCACTGAAGAAACAAAGCAAACAAAGATTTTGGCTTATATTACAGCTCTTAAGAAGCTCTGCAATCATCCGAAGGTACCATAGTTTGAGGGAAAAACATATTTCTTGACATGATTCTTAGTTTATGATGAGTTTTGTGTACTTATTGAACTTAGTGGTGGAAAAGGATTAATCTGTTATTTGTGTGCTGTCAGTTTTCCATTCCTTCTCTGGCATAATGTCCTTTTTTTACATTCAGCATTTCAAAATTAACTGGGTGTGCTGGCCTTTGTGTTATCTGACTTGTGTTGTTTACCTTTCTACTTGATTTCTCTTCTTTTACTAATTTTAAGGAATTTACCATGTTCCAATAGATGATATTTCTCTATGTAGCTCATTTATGATACCATAAAAAGTGGAAGTCCGGGAACTACTGGTTTTGAGGACTGTATGCGGTTTTTCCCACCAGAGATGTTCTCAGGAAGGCAGGCTTCTCAGTATCTGATATACTTATGCTTTATGTTAACGATCTGAAATCTCAGAAGACTTTGTTTGTCCTTTTATTAGATCGGGATCCTGGACTGGTGGTGATGGGGCTTGGGTTGAACTATCTGGGAAAATGCATGTATTAGCTCGATTGCTGGCTCATTTACGTCAGAGAACTGATGATCGCATTGTTCTTGTTTCAAACTATACACAGGTCAGTTTAAATGGTTAACAAGTTGTTATAGAAAATTATCATAGTTGTTTCATGTTTCTGGTCAAAATGTTCTCAACTTTAACTACTCTTAGGTTGTTTCAATAACCATTTCAGCTAAATAAACTACAATAAAAATATCAACTGAAGTATCTGGTAATGGGAAAACATGTAGTTAAAGAAGCAAAACCAAAAGGTGGCTGCACTTGCAGGCTACTTTTCTGATCAATGTGAATTTAGAAGCAATTACAACCTGGTGTAGGAATTAGGAATTGGGAGATGATTGCATGTCATGATATATATGCTGCTCAGTGATAACAGTCGCATTGCTCTATTCATATTATAGGAGACTATCATAAATCATTGATAGCAAAAGGTACTGCTTATTTTTAACTGTCTTTCAAGGATAGAAACAACATGTTCATGGTGGACAGACCCATTTAGTCATGGACATCTTCTTTTCCTACTCTAACCCGTATCATTGTTTATATTTAGCATTAGATAAACCCCTTGGGATAAATCACAATCTATTACAATTTTTGTGAAACTGAATTTATTATGCATCAGACACTGGACCTATTTGCTCAATTGTGTCGAGAAAGAAGATATCCATACTTGAGGCTTGACGGAACCACATCAATTAGCAAAAGGCAGAAACTCGTTAATCGCTTTAATGACTCAACCAAGGTATAAAATTTCTTTACGTGAATAAATTTGTGGATTAGGATTCTCTAGTTCATAATTTCTCTGGAGGCTTTATCAGTGATAATCCAGAATGATTTGACATTTTGCAGGATGAGTTTGTGTTCCTATTAAGTAGCAAGGCAGGTGGCTGTGGTCTCAATTTGATTGGTGGTAATCGACTGGTCTTGTTTGACCCTGATTGGAACCCAGCTAACGATAAGCAAGTAATATCTTGTCTGAGCTCCAATTATTTCTTTGTCATTGATAAAGTAGGCACTTGTCATGTGAACCAATATTCTGACCCTTTGCTAACATAACTTAGGCTGCTGCAAGGGTTTGGAGAGATGGGCAGAAAAAAAGAGTTTATATTTACAGATTCCTAAGTACTGGAACAATTGAAGAAAAGGTTTTGATGTGACTTTAACTCAATATAAATCAGTCTTCTTGTATGAAAGTTGCCAATAGATAGTTGTAATGAGAGAGCATATTTATATTTCTGTAGGTGTACCAGCGGCAAATGTCAAAGGAAGGGCTGCAAAAAGTTATCCAGCAGGAGCAAGTAGACAGCGTTAAGGGACAGGTTCCTATTTGTCAATTTTTATGTGTGTTCCCTTGAAGCTTGCTTTTAGTTCATCATATGACAACTGCTCGAGACTTTTGAGTTGCAGGGAAACGTTTTCTCAACGGAAGATTTACGTGACCTTTTCACATTTTATGATAATGTGAGGTAGTGTATTTTTCTAAGTTACAGCATACTCTTATACGTCTTCTCTAAAAGAATGATACCTGCATTACATAATATCATCTGTTTATTCAGTAGATTTACAAGTAACATCTCCTCTAGAGCACATGAGAGATTGTGAGGTTACACAAAACCGTAGGTGTATCCTTATCAGACAACGTGAATTCACAGCATAAGCTCCTGTAAACCTCTAATTCAGACTATAAAGTCCCTTTTTCATGTCTTTTCAAGCAAGCCACATTTATGCTATTTCACTTGTATACAGCTATGCTGGAAATTCCAGTTCACTCTATTTTCAATCATCGCTTCAAATTTATCTTAGCTAGAGCAGTTTGCAGTTCATCTTCATGTTTGTGTGACATGAATCTTTTATCTCATCAACTACGCAGGTCTGAAATTCATGGAAAGATGAACTGCAATCGGTGTAAAAATGATGGGTCTGAGAACATAGGAGAGCAGGAGAGATGTGAATCAGAAAATGGAAGCTATGGATCAGATCAAGAGGTTTTTGACATAGGTGGATTTGCAGGAATAGCTGGATGTCTGGATAAGCTAAAGAGCTCAGAAAAACAGGTTTGGCTATTATTAAGGGAATATACTACTTGTGCCTCTCGTTTCCTATTGTTTATCTTCTCTTTGGGATTGTTTTCAGGTGGGGAGTCCCTTAGAAGAGGATTTAGTTAGCTGGGGGCATCATTTTCACTCAGAATCAGTACCTGATTCTATTCTCCAAGCTTCAGCTGGCGGTGAGGTAATGCAAATATTGATGCTACTTTGTATCATACAATCGTAAAGCCGCACTATAATTCTTTGCTAGTTAATGATCTTGACCTTATGTAGAACAACTTCCTCCACTGGAATTTATCATGAAGCATGGATTTAAAAATTGGACCGGATTGACTGATTCAATTGGTTAGAATGGAAACCAATCCATCTAGTTCAATTACATAAGTTGAACAAAAAAAATAAATAAATAGAGAATCAGCTGGAATTGGAAAAAGAACTTGGAACTAGAATCGAAAAAAAGCCAAATAAAAACTGGTAAACTGGGCTTTTTGTTTATTTATTAATTTTGAATTTTTAAGAAAAAATTGGGCATTTTATTATGTTCTGGTTCATTTTATCTTGGTTTTTGTAAATGTATATCTATTTTATTCCTGATTTCTTAAAATTTTCCTTATTATCTAATGGAAATTTCAACTATCATTAATTTGTGTTTTTAAAAATTTCAAGATTATTGAATTGCCTAGTTGAATTGGTTGAACCTGTTCGATCTTTAATTTTGTTTTTCCATGTTGTGACTGATATTCTTGCCTTACTCATATCCGGACATGGTTATGAGGATATGATACGTCTACCTGTATTTAAATCTCACATTTGAGCGTGAGTAGGACAAGCACTAAGCATTATATAAACATATATTGCAGGTCACATTTGTTTTCACCAATCAAGTAGATGGGAAGCTTGTTCCTATTGAATCAAAGGTAAACCCAAGGATGCAGGAAAGGGAGGGCGGTAAAAGCCAGAACATTGGAAAGGTTAGTCACATGATAGAAAGAGAACGCAATAAAATCCAGAATTCCGTGAAGCAAAACCTGGATTATAGGTCAAAATTTTTATCCAAACATCACAAACTATTAAATTCTGTTTCTTCCAATAGAAATTCTTTGATGATAACACCACCACCATCATCATCTACTTCACCCATCCCTTTACAAGGTACACTTCATAAGACCGTATCTAGTGGACCTTCTCTTGGAATTCAATTACCTCTTAAAAGATCTTCTCGTGCTTCTGTAGAACATGATGATGATTTTCAATAGAGTTTTTGGCAACATGCTTTTTTTGATTTTTTTTTATAGAAAAAATAAACATGAAAATAATGTAATGAACATGATATGATAGGTTTAAATGCAATTGATACAGGTTATTTTTAAAGAAATACATGCTAAGCTCATTTAGTGTATTTATGTTTGTGATTTTGATATATAAATTTTTGTTTTGTTTAATTTGCATGATTAAAAATACAAAACAATATGTAAATATATAAATTGCTAGATTTAAAAAAAAAAGTATGCGATTTATAGATAGTGTAGAAATGGCAAATTGTTATTTGATAAATCAATTGTTTCTAGTTAAAATTTCATTCTAAAAAGAACATTTAAGAGAAATAAAATTTGATTTCAAATTTAATCGAATTTTGTGGAAAAAAATGCTATTAGTAAATAGAAAAGAGAACTTGTAAGATAAGTTACACCAAAGCACTTAAATACTTAAAAAATAGCATCATGTTATGATATTTTTGCATATTATTAAACATGAATTTTTTATCCAAATAATATAATATATATTAAAATAGGATAAGGGTCCTAATATTTATTGATCTAGGCAAACTGAATAGTTTAAAATTGGTGCAGCTCACTAATCTGCGACACCTCTCTTCCTTGCCACCGATGACATCATATTGTATAAGAAAGTAAATTTTTTTGGGTGTCGCCTGACACATCAGCGATACTAGTATTTGACAACTCAAAATACTTGTATTTTATATATGTATAGGCTGAAAAAATATTTTTTATATTGATGCATCTGATGTGTTAGGCGGCACCCAAATATTTTAAATAATTTTTTTTGTGAAACACCCACCTTTGGAACCTGGACCTGTTTTATATATTAATTCTTTTCGTCTATACGTATAAAAAATATGAGTAGTTTGAGTTGTCAAATATTGGTGTTGTCAATGTGTCAGACGGCATATAAAAGAAATATTATTTACAATGTGATGTCATTAGTGGCAGGGGAGAGAGGTGCTGTCGATTAGTCAGGTGGCACCGGTTTTACACAATTCAATTTGCCTAGCTCAATAAATATTAAGACCCTTATTCTATTTCTGTATATATTTTATTTTTTTATATTATTTAGTTAAAAAAACTTATAATCATATATAACTTACTTTTTTTTTCCACAATAATCACTTTTAACTTAAAAAAAATGATAATAGAACACTTGCTGGATTCGATATGATATATATATTTAATAACTATTTAAATAAAAAAACTACATTTTAAAACAAGATTAAAAAACTATATTTAAATCATGGTTTATTTTTGGTACAAGAAAAATAACAATTAAGGCCAAGTAAAGCTAATGAAATATTTAGAAACGGTCTTCACTCAATGAAAAGCCTTGCTCTTTAGATAGCGATTGTTTGCTGGTTGCAGAACTATGTTAATGTCTTGGAGAAGAGATTTAATATCTTCAAAGGCTAGTTGAAGTTTCCATCCCTCTTTAGACGTCCTGTGATTATGTTACTCCATTTCTTGTCAGCGCTCAATAAGCTGCAACATTTTAAGGTTATGAATTCTAAAAAGCAGGAGTATATAAGGATACAGACAAGAAGCTTGCTGGCAAGTCTGAAACTGAGAACATATATGAGTTTAGATCCATATTTATTCTAGGCAATTGCATATCCTCCAATTAAACTATTTTGTCTGCTGTGCATAATGATGAGGAAAACAACCATTGAATATTAATGGCATCCACAGATTGGGTCAATTAAAGTCTTTGTTGTTGAGAGAGGTCGACATTGTTGGAAAGGAGTTGAGGAATGTAGAGTCATATCTGAGATATTCTATTATTCTTGGCCGCAGCGTGGGGGCAAAGACATGTACCTGGGAAGATGAGGTTGTTTTCTGACTTTCAGATAATCCAAAGAGTGCAGGACATCGCCATGTAGAAAATTCTTGAGAACGCAATTGAGATATCATTATCTTGAAACCACTGAAGAATCTAGTTTGAAACAGAAGTGACCATTCAAAGAATCCGTGCGGAAACAAGGGGGGAACCGAACCAGACTGCTATTGTAAAGGTACAATTTAGAAAGAGATGATCAATAATTTCTCTACTTTCTTTACATTGGGGACAAAAGGAGTCGTTTCATTGAGAGCCTCTTGATAGAAAATCTTTAGTGGGAAAATCATTTTTGCAAATTCTCCACAAGAAAATGATGATCTTAAAAGGGATCTTAAGGTGCCAAAGAATTTTCCATGCAGCTTGCTGAGGATCCTGCATAAAAGCACCGAGGTTACTTTGATAGAGGTGTGTATAAGCATTTTTAACCGAGAAGAGGCCATTAAAGTTCGATTTTCATACAATCCTATTAGATCGGTTGGAGATCGTTTTGTTGAGAACGAAAGATTGGACAAAAGAATTTGTTTGAGGGCCTAATCTTGATGTGTCACTGTGCCAATAAGCGGGCGTAGCAGGCCTGTGGAAATCCAACTCTTGTCCCACTCCAGAGTTGTACATGTTTACCGCTATTGCAGATATCGCTACCAATAAGGATGTTTTCCCCTGCCCACGAGTCAGAAGGTTTAGGCTTACCAATTCAAAGGGCAGTTATTGCAATACTTTCCATTAAGAACACTGATGAGCTAGCAATGTTTATCAGTAAGAAAACGCCGAGCAGTTTTCGAAAGCAAGGCATCGTTAAAGATACTCATTTTACTAATGCCAAGGCCGCCCTATGAGTGGGAGCACAAAGAGTGTCCCAGTTACAAGTGTGCAATTTTCTAGTGCTTGGGTCATGGCCCTACCAAAAGGATCTAATTCTCTTACCAATTTCCTCACAAATATTAAAAGGGCTTTAGAGACAGAAAGGTGGTAAAGAGGAATTGAGGAACAAGTCTTCCTCCCATTAAAAGGCATTTAGATTTTCAAGAAGTCAATTTCGCTCTTATCTTGTCTAGCAAATTGTGAAAGATTTCTCTTTTTCCGAATTTTACCTAGTTCAAGGCTAAGATACTTTCCAAGGATATCAACTTTTTTTGCATTAAGAATACTACCATACCATCTTCTTGCTTGAACCTTAAGGGAGGGGCTGAGGAAAAACTCAGACTTCTCAAAATTAATTTGGAGACCCGAGAGAAAAAAAATTAAGAAGAGCTTTAAGTGACCTGCATGCTTGAATCGAAGCATGAAAGAAGATATAGCAATCATCAGCGAAAAGTTCCTTGAATAGAACCATTATTTTCAGCATCTTAAAGCATATGAGAAAGCACATTCATGCAGATGACAAAAAAGGCTAAGAGAAAGAGGGTCTCTCCGCTGTAGGCCTCTATTGGGGGCAAAACCTTTCGATGGTGAGTCATTGATCAACACTTGATAAGAGACATAGGGATACATTATCTAATAAGGTTGATCCAATATTGATTGAAACCCAAAGAGTCAAGAGCAGATAGGAGAAAGACCCAATTGATCTTGTCAAAAGCCTTGCTCCTATCAATATTAAAAATGGCTAGAGAACCTTTGCCCTTGGTTTTTCTTTTGATGAAGTGAAGGATTTCTGTGGCTAAAATAATATTATCTGAAATGAGACATCTAAGAATAAAAGCATTTTGAAAGGGAGTGATAAGAGAGGGAAGAATACTCTTAAGCCTATTGATAATATTCTGTAGGGCACATTATTTGAATTATATAATTGATTTTTCAAACTACGAGTCCATCTATTAGTGTAAGCTTTATCTTGAGCTTTAAAAGTCATTTTGGACCTACCGTACTCCAACTTGAATAGGATATGTTACATGTTTTCTTCAACTCAATAGATCTAAACTATGCATGCAGTAGGTTGATAGTTTTTAAAATTTGACTAACATATTTTAAATATACTTTACGTGATATTCAAAATAATCTTTAATGCCTATGCTGATGATTAAGTTGACAAAAAAACTTGATTGCTACATTATATTTTGAGAACTCAATTACAATATTTTAAAAATTAGATCATAGAGGATGTTTAGTTGATTTAAACCATATATAAATTTAACTTGTATCGGTACAAGTATTGTTAAGGTTTCATCCAAATAAAATCTATTTATATTTAAGTTTTTATTTGAGTTAGTGTCATAAGTTAACCAAACATCAATTCAATTGAAAATAATTAAAAATTTATTATTTTTACAAAATAAAAAATATTAATGTGAAAGTGTTTTTATTTTTTTTTATATAAAGCAATTTAAACTTAAAATAATTCTAAAAAATTTTAAGCTAATTGACAATTATAAAAGATAATAATTTGAGCTAATTAACACTTAAAACATGAATTAAATATTTTTTGATAATCAAATTAGATAATTTTATGACTAGTTAAATCAATATAATTTGCTAACATTCAAAAAGAAACTTAAATAATAGTAAAATTTCCTAAGTGCCAAGCATTATTTGGATATTTTATTTTATAATTAACGCAACTTTTACGTCAGTTTATAATTTTTTTTATATAATTTTAAACAAATAAAATAGCTCTAAAACAAGGAAAATTTACTGAAGCTTCTACGGTCAGTTTTCAATAAGCTTTCATTTACATATGTTTAATTTGTTAGGATGATAGAATGCTATTACGTGAGAATGAAATATGGCTAGAATGGAATGAAATGAGTACAACAATAGTTAAGTTGAGTGGAATAGAATAGAGATGCAGTAATATTCTTATATTTGGTTCGAGGAAATAAGTAGTGTAATAGCATAAAAATAAATGCTCAAATGATAAAAATACCCATTTTAACAAAATCTTTTAAGTATTATCTAATACAAGTATTAATATTTAAACAAATTATTTAAAATTGATTATAATTAAAATAGAAAATTTCTTTAAAACCCAACTAATTATAAAATATTTTTTAAAAAATCATAAAATATTTAAATATTAGTTTTACATATAAATTTCTACTATTATTTTAATATCAGAAAAAAACCTTCATTACCTTTTTTTTTAAATCTTTTCCACACTCTCTCTCTTATCCAGAACCTTCATCTTCTTTTTACAAAAAAAAAAAAAAAAAGAAAGGATAAGAAAATTAGAAAAAGGTTGAAAAATACATTATTTTTCAGTTTTAATAGGTCCACTGCTAGCCATTATATTCGCTGCCATCAGTTGGCGTCACGTTGAAAATTTTAGAAATTTCATCTCCTGATTTCCATCATGCTAGTTATTTCTCTTTCGTCTTTATCATCAACCTACTTTCTTCCTCTTTTAATGGTGTTTTCATGCTTGGAGATCAACAACCCAAAACTCAATTTTCTCATGTTTTTAAGTTTTTTAATCTTTCTTTTTTTTTCTGATTTCTTTTTTGTTCATTCTATTTTTCTTAATTTTTTAAACCTTCAAAGGTTGTTTTACCTGTTTGTGAGTTATTAATGGTGTTGAATTTTCTTTCTCCAAAGAACTCCTTGTATAAGGGTGTTTTGGTCAGAAAAAGGAAACGCCTATTACGGGAGGCATTGAATTATCCATTCGAAGGGGGAGGGCCTGAATGGCTATTCAACCCTCATTCCGTGGAATAGCATTCAATGAACCAAATAAAAGAATATTGACCAATTACAGCGATAATCCGATAAAAAAATAAATTAAAATTATACAAGATAATACCAAAAATATGAAATATAAAACTTACAAAGAAATATTTAAAATTATGGGTGAATATTAAAAAATATGAGTGAGTGTCAAATATTGTTTCTTTCTTTATTTAATTTTAAATATTTGTAAATTTATTCATATAAATTACGAGGGAGTGTCCAAAAAGTCAGAGGAAGTACCAAATATTGGTTTTCTTAAATTTTTATGTATTTATTAATAATTTAATTTATCCTAAAAATAAAATAAAATTATATCATATAAAAAAATCAAATTTTGGCTCATCTCAACAAACTTTCTTATAACTAAACTATAAATTTGTAACAATTATGACCCTTATATGGTTATTTCTTTTAAAAAAAAATTTCGATCAATCAGAATTAACACATGACAACTTTTGTTTGATAATAAAAATTTTCAATTTAATATTAAATAATAATTTAAATTTAAGTTTTATTTAATATAATTTTTCATCGTCACCCTTCTCTACATACTCTTCCAAATTGATTATATATATATACTCATTGTTTATATCTTTGGCAAGTTTGGTCATAGAATACAAACAAGGTAATCAAATTCCCAGAATGGAAAAGAAAACCATGACTTTATTTTTTCACATGCTCAGTTTCAACATCTTTGAATAGTTTGACACTTGGATAAGCATAAATTTAATACCCTCTCATCATAATAGATTTGATGATGGGTCGATACAAAATTTTAAGCTTGTTTAGTCTAGATTTGATTCGACTTGAAAAATAAATTTAAAATTTTGCTCAAACTCAACCTAAATTAAAAATGTTAAACTTAAATTTGACTCAGCCTACTTGTATTAATTTTTTAGATTATTTTTATTATATAAAAATAAATTTAAAAAATATAATATACCAAATATGCTAAAAATATTAAAATAAATATTTTTCAACAAATTAAAAATATATTAAAAATCATTATACTTAAATAACATGTGAAAAATAAAATAAAATAAAATAACACACAAATTTTACGTGAAAACCCTTTCGGAAAAAACCACGGGCAGAGGAGAAGAAAATTCATTATGTCGAAAATTTGAATCCAATACAAAAGGAATAGACTATGTCTATTTATAGGCTTGTAAAGCCATATTCTAGTAGGATTGAAACACCTTATCCTAATCAATATAAAATAGATGGAGTTTAATAAGGTTTAAAAACCTTATTCTAAAATAAAATAAAAGAAGTCTAGTTCTATATGGATTTTACTTTTATTTTATTTTTCATCATATTTTATTAAATAAGAATTCGGGTCACTTAATTCTAACAATCTCCACCTTGACACAAATTCTCAATGAACAAGTTCTTCATCGCGAACTTTTAATGAACAAGTTCTCCACCTATTCCATAAAACCCCTTAAGGTTTAACTTCAACAATGAACACCAACCAAGTCTAAGCAATGCTCAAACTTGGTTATAGGAAGTGACTTAGTCATCATATCTGCAGGATTTCATGAGTACTAATTTTGCTCACAACAATATCACCACGAGCAATAATATCACGAACAAAATGATACCGAACATCAATATGTTTTGTTCTCATGAACATTTGATCTTTTGTAAGGAAGATGGCACTCTGACTGTCACAAAATACTGTACTGATTTGAAGGTCTTAATTGAGTTCACTAAATAGTCCCTTCAACCAAATAGCTTCTTTACAAGCCTCAGTAATTGCCATGTACTCAGCTTTAGTGGTAGACAAAGCGACTGTAGTTTGCAAAGTGGTTTTCCAACTAATTGCACACCTCCGATTGTAAAGACGTAACCTGTGAGAGATCTTCTTCTATCAAGGTCTCTAGCAAAATTAGCATCAACATACTCTATGACTCTATCTTTAGTTCTTCCAAACTGTAAGCAAACATCAATAGTGCCTCGTAAGTATCTTAAAATCCACAAAACTGCTTTCCAATGTTCTTTACCGGGATTTGCCATGTATCTGCTAACTGCACTGACTGCATATGATAAATCTGGACGTGAACAAACCATAGTATACATGAGAGATCCCACTACACTAGAGTATGGAACATGTGACATGTACTCAATCTCATCATCTGATTGTGGAGACAAAGTCGATGAAGTCTGAAATGGGTTGCTAAAAGAGTACTAACAGGCTTAGCTCTCTGCATATTGAACCTGCAAAGAACTTTCTCAATGTACCCTTCTGACTTAGGTACAATTTACTTGCTTTACTATCTCTGAGAATCTCCATACCAAGTATCTTCTTTGCTGGTCCTAAATCTTTCATCTCAAATTCTTCACTTAGTTGGGCTTTGACTTTTCTTATCTCTCATTTATCTTTTGCTGCTATCAACATGTCATCAACATAAAGAAGTAGATACACAAAAAAACCATCACTGTTTTTCTTAGAGTAAACACAACTGTCTAAACTACTTCTTTTGAAATCATGAGAAGTCATAAAGGAATCAAACCTCTTGTACCACTGTCTTGGTGACTGTTTCAAACCATAAAGGGACTTTCTCAGCAAGCAAACATAGTCCTCTTTTCTGAGACTATAAACCCTCTGGTTGTTGCATGTAAATATCCTCCTCAAGTTCTCCATACAGAAATGCAGTTTTTACATCTAACTGCTCAAGCTCCAAATCATGCATGGCCACAATACCAAGCAAAGCTCGAATCGAACTATGCTTAACAACTAGAGAGAACACATCTGTGAAGTCCACTCCTGGAATTTGACTGTAACCCTTTGCAACAGGCATTGCTTTATATCTGGGTTCTTCAACTCCTGGAGTCCCTTCTTTCTTTTTAAACACCTATTTACAACGAATAGCCTTTTTACCTTTAGGAAGTTTCACAAGGTCCCATGTTCTATTTTTGTAGAGTGATTCCATCTCTTCTTGCATAGCAAACATCCACTTTTCTGAGTCTTTACAACTAACCGCCTCAGAATAATTAAATGGCTATTGATTCGTATCTATATCTTCAGCCACATTTAAAGCATAAGTAACTAGATTAGCCTCGGCATACTTCTTTGGAGGTTTAATTTCTCTTCTAGTTTTGTTTTTGGCGATAGAGTATTGTGGTGAAGAAGCAACTCTATTCTCAATTTTTGTTCTGGCCTGAGGAGTTGACTCTGTATTAATCTGATGCTCTACCTGCTTTTGATTTTCTTTATTGGAAGAGTCTTTAAGAGATAAGTTAGGTAGCATAGCAGTTTCATCAAAACAACATCTCTGCTAATCACAACTTTTCTATTTCAGGACACCATAACTTATACCCTTTTACACCAGCTTTATAACCAAGAAAATGCATTTAATGGATCTCGGTTCTAATTTTCCATTATCAACATGAGCATACGCAGGACACCCAAAAATCTTTAAATCAAATAATTAGCAGGATTACCAGATTATACCTCTTGTGGAGTCTTTTTCTCAATGGCAATGGATGGAGATCGGTTGATCAAAAACATGCAGTAGAGGCTGCTTCTGCCCAAAATGACTTTGGTAAGTTGGCATTTGACAACATACATCGAACCTTCTCTATGATCGTTCTGTTCATTCATTTTGCAACACCGTTTTACTGTGGAGTATGACGAACTGTCAAGTGTCTCATGATCCCTTCTGACTTGCACAATCTATTAAACTCATCAGAATAGAACTCTAAGCCATTGTCTGTGCGGAGGTATTTTATCTATTTTCCCATCTGTTTTTCAATCATAATTTTCCAAGACTTAAATGCGGAAAACACATCGCTTTTATGCGTCAGGAAGAACGCCCAAACTTTTTGGAAAATCATCAATAAGGTTAGCATATAATTAGCTCCACCTCTCGAAGGCACTCTAGATGGCCCCATAGATCAGAATGATATACTCCAACGTTCCCTTCGTGTTATGGATTCCTCTAATGAATCGAACTCTCTTTTGCTTCCAAAACACAATGCTCACAAAATTTAGTTTGCAAATTCCTTGCCCATCAAGAAGTCCTCTTTTGCTCAATTCTGTCATGTCATTCTCACTCATATGCCCTAGGCGCATATGCCAAAGTTTAGTATATCATCATCTGACAAGGAGAGGAAGCGACTGCTGCATCACCAGTAACAGTAGAACCCTGCAAAATATAACTTGGCAATCTTTCTCTGCCCTTTCATCACAACAAGGGACCCTTTGGAAATCTTTAAAACCCACTTTCAGCTGTGTATCTGTACCTTTTGAATCAAGAGTACTCAACGAAATTAAATTTCTTTTCAATTCTGGAACATGCCGTACGTCACTAAGTGTTCTGACAACTCCATCAAACATTTTAACTTTAATTGTTCCAACACCTACGATTTTACACGAAGCATTATTTCCCATCAAAATAACACCTTCAGACACTGTTTCGTAAGTTGTAAACCAATCCCGATTAGGACTCATGTGGAAGGTGCAGCCTGAATCAAGTATCCACTCATCGCTTACTTTAGAATCATTGATAGAAACGACTAGAAGTTCACCATTGCTGTAATCTTCTACAACATCAGCTTCACCAGAATTTTCTGGTAGTTTTCCCTTTTGATTCGCAGCCTCCCTTTTAATCTTATTTTGTACCTTATAGCACTCAGATTTAATGTGCCCTTTCTTCTTGCAGAAGTTACAAGTTTTACATCTGTTTGAAGACTTCGATCTACCCTTAGATTTACCACGAGGATTCTGTTCCTATGTCCTATCACGATCATCATCAGCATTCTGATTTTGTCTCCCACGAACAATGAGACCCTCTCCTTGAGAGTCAGGTTTAACCACAAGATGCTTCATCTTATCATACGATGTTAAAGAATAATAAACCTTTTCAACTGTGAGAGACTCGCGGCTATATAAAATCATGTCTCTAAAGGTGGAATAAAACGGGGGCAACGAACAAAGTAGAATCAACCCTAGATCTTCCTTATCATACTGAACCTCCATGGCCTCTAAGTTTGAAAGAATTTCTTTAAGAACTGTTAAGTGTTCGTGTACAGACGCACCTTCCTCCAAACGATGAGCATAAAGACACTGCTTCATATGCAACTTACTTGTTAGAGTTTTCGACATACATATTTGTTCTAGCCTCTTCTATAATGCAGCAGCAGTCTTCTCTTTCACCACATCCTGCAAAATTTCGTTGGACAAATGCAGATGTAATTGTGTTAACGCCTTTCGATCCTTACGCTTCTTCTCTTCATCTGTTAATATCGAAGGCATCTTATCTATCCCTGGCAGGGCATCCTCCAGATCCATCTGCGCAAGAACTGCTTGCATCTTAATCTGCCACAATGCAAATCTGGTGTTGCGATCCAACAGCGGAATTTCATACTTCAAAGACGCTATTACTATGATTGAGATGAACAACCCGGAAGCTCTGATACCAATTGTGAAAATAAAATAAAATAAAATAACATACAAATTTTACGTGGAAACCCTTTCGGGAAAAAACCACGGGCAGAGGAGAAGAAAATTCACTATGTCGAAATTTGAATCCAATACAAGAGGAATAGACTATATCTATTTATAGGCTTGTAAAGCCAATTCTAGTAGGATTGAAACATCTTATCCTAATCATATAAATAGATGGAGTTTAATAAGGTTTAAAAATCTTATTCTAAAATAAATAAAAGAAGTCTAATTCTATATGGATTTTACTTTTATTTTATTTTCCATCGTATTTTATTAATAAGAATTCGGGTCACTTAATTCTAACATAACATTAAGATAATTGTAACTTAGCAAGCATGATTCTAAATAATAGTAAAATTAACAATTAAATAAGAGTTATACAACATCTAAATAATAACAATAAATAATAGCGATGTAATTGCAAAATGGTAACAAAACAACTATTTGAGCTGGGCCTAGGTAAAAAATCCTACCTGAGTCCCAACTGTTTAGGAAACATGCCTTATTTTTATCCAAGATTATTTTTTGAGTTTATATTTTTGTTTAAATCTTTCCATTTTTCAAGTAAACCTTCAGATTTAGACGAATAATCCGACCCATAATCAGTTCATATAGGTAAGTTGTCATGAATTTTACATGTATGAGATTGTTGGTTTGTAGTTAAACTAAAACCATAGACATCAAGATATTGCTTGCTACTGAATTTATTTTGGTTAAGAATAGGTTAAACTAGAAAGAAATTGTGAATATTTTAACTATTTATTCATTAAAAAAAATATTATTTTGAGTTCAAAAATCTAAAAATTGCATAAACATGGAAGGAGTTGACTTCAGAAACACTCCTTCATGTCTCGTGATCAGAAAAAATTGCCGATTCTGATTATCCATAACGTTTTCTTTTGTCTTCTCATTTGGCCGATGAAATAAACAATGAGTTATAATAATTATTGGAGGTATGATCATAGTTACAATTGGAGGATTAGAGAAAGAGAGGGGTGAAGATGAAAGAAGGGTTTTTTACCTAATAATATAAAAATAAATAAATACTAATAGGTGTTTCAAAGATTAAGTATTAAAATGGTACATTTCATTTGGTGGAGGGTGATGGATAGGCGGCACCCCCTAAATTTCTGACCCACAAAAAAAATTAAAATATTGGGAGCTATTTATGCATTTTTTCATTTTTGAATGGCTGCTGAAAAGGAAAGGAAAGGGTAGCCATGGCAGTGTGGCAGCACCAACATTAATTTGGATAATTACTTTGTAAGCCCCTTATTTATTATTTTCTTTTTATTTCCCTTTAACTTTATATTGGGTTTAAATACCTATTAACTATTTTTGTAGTTATTAGCTATTTACTTATATTTTTACTCATAAAAAGCTATATTTAATTTAAAAAATATATTTTATCAAGTAAAGTATTTAAAAAATATAAATAATCCTTTTTGTTGATGTAATTTGTAAGAATTTTATTAAATTAAAATAAAATTTTTAAATTTCTTTAGAGTGTTGTATATGATATTTCTATTTTTTATTTTTGATTTTTTTTTAGATTTTATGTTGTTTAAGTGTATAATTTTTATGATCACAAAAAAAATAAAGTTGAAATTCAAAATATATATTTACTTTAATATTAAATATAGGGCTTTTATGAGTAAAAACCATAAGTAAAGGGCTTATTTAACTACAAAATATGCTAATGGTTTGTTTAAACACAATATAGTGAGTTGAAAGGGAATAAAATAAGATAATAAATAAAAAAAGCTTACAAGGCAATTATCCAAATTTAAAGTTTGGTGTCGCCACATTGCTAGGCGCACCCTTTCTCTTCCTTTTCAGCAACCATTCAAAGATAAAAAAAATTCATAAAAGGTCTCTAAATCTTTAAATCATTATTATTATTTTTACTATTTTGGGTAAGAAATTCAGGATGGTGCCGCCTATGCACCACCTTCTACCAAGTGAAATGTACCATTTGATACTTAATCTTTGAAACAGTCTATTTTGATATTTTATTTTATTTTATATTATTAGGGTAAAAAACTTTGAAAAAAATGAAGATATTGGGGGGTTGGGGGCGGAAAATAATATTAAATAAGTTTAATTTAATTTTTATTTAATTAAATTTAAATTTTTATTATTATAAAAAATATACATGTCAGTTCTTAATTTGTTGAAGTTTTTAATTAAAATAACGGTATAAATTTATAATGGTTACAAAATTATATTTAATTATTTTATTTGACAAACAAAAACAAAACCATGAAATATTTTTTAATTTAACTGCTTCTTCAATAAGAGTATATATATATTTTTGATGAATTAATAAAATAATAATATCAATACAACTACTAAATTTAAACTTAAATTTCACTTGAAATTGATAAACAACATTAATCATTATAAAAAAATTATGAAATGATGATATTGCTAACCACCCATATTTATTAACGTTTAACATGTCAATGCGAAACGGATCACTTTGGCTCGCAAAACAAAGTCTTGATGTGATGGCCTGCCACTCACCTATTTTGCCCATCCATCATCCACTCATCCCACATAAGATTTCGCAATTTTCAAGGAGGGTGTGTTTTTTTTATACAATTA